>NC_073647.1:46416210-46719240 GCF_029407905.1 Bubalus kerabau | reverse complement strand
TTTAACAAGGACCTAGAAGAAAAAAGAAGAGAGTCAATATATAATGAAAATGCAATAAATGAAATTAAAAACACTCTGGAGGCAACAAATAGTAGAATAACAGAGGCAGAAGATAGCATTAGCGAATTAGAAGATAGAATGGTAGAAATAAAAGAATCAGAGAGGATAAAAGAAAAATGAATTAAAAGAAATGAGGACAATCTCAAAGACCTCCAGGACAATAGTAAACACTACAACATTTGCATCATAGGGGCCCAGAAGAAGAAGACAAAAAGAAAGACCATGAGAAAATACTTGAAGAGATAATTGTTGAAAACTTCCCTAAAATGGGGAAGGAAATATTCACCCAAGTCCAAGAAACCCAGAGAGTCCCAAACAGGATAAACCCAAGGTGAAACACCCCAAGACACATATTAATCAAATTAACAAAGATCAAACACAAAGAAATATTAAAAGCAGCAAGGGAAAAACAACAAATAAAACACATGGGAATTCCTATAAGGATAACAGCTGATCTTTGAATAGAAACTCTTCAAGACATAGTTAAAGTGATGACAGAAAATAACCTACAGCCCAGATTATTGTACTCAGCAAGGATCTCATTCAAATATGAAGGAGAAATCAAACTCTTTTCAGAGAAGCAAAAGCTGAGCGAATTCAGCACCACCAAACCAGCTCTCCAAGAAATACTAAAGGATATTCTCAAGACAGGAAACACAAAAACGGTGTATAAAATCGAACCCAAAACAATAAAGTAAATGGCAGCAGGATCATACTTATCATTAATTACCTTAAACGTAAATGGGCTGAATGCCCCAACCAAAGGACAAAGACTGGCTGAATGGATACATAAACAAGACCCCTACATATGTTGTCTACAAGAGACCCACAATAAAATAGGGGACACATACAGACCGAAAGTGAAGGCCTGGAAAAAGATTTTCCTTGCAAATAGAGACCAAAAGAAAGCAGGAGTAGCAATACTATATCAGATAAAATGGACTTTAAAACAAAGGCTGTGAAAAGAGACAAAGATGGTCACTACATAATGATCAAAGGATCAATCCAAGAAGAAGGTATAACAATTATAAATATATATGCACTGAAAACGGGAGTGCCGCAATATGTAAGACAAATGTTAACAAGTAAGAAAGGAGAAATTAACAATAACACAATAATAGTGGTAGACTTTAATACCCCACTCACACCTATTCATAGATCGACTAAACAGAATATTAACAAGGAAACACAAACTTTAAATGATACAATAGACCACTTAGACCTAATTGATATCTACAGGACATTTCATCCTAAAACAATGAATTTCACCATTTTCTCAAGCGCACATGTAAACTTCTCCAGGATAGATCACATCCTGGGCCATAAATCTAGCCTTGGTAAATTCAAAAAAATAGAAGTCATTCCAAGCATCTTTTCTGACCACAATGCAGGAATATTAGATCTCAATTACAGGAGACAAACTACTAAAAATTCCAACATATGGAGGCTGAACAACACGCTGCTGAATAACCAGCACATCCCAGAAAAAATCAAAAAAGAAATGAAAATTTGCATAGAAACTAATGAAAATGAAAACAAAACAACCCAAAACCTATGGAACACTTTAAAACAGTCCTAAGGGGAAAGTTCATAGCAATACAGGCATACCTCAAGAAACAAGAAAAAAGTTAAACAAATAACCTAACCCTACACCTAGAGCAACTAGAAAAGGAAGAAATGCAGAACCCCAGGGTTAGTAGAAGGAAAGAAATCTTAAAAATTAGGGCAGAAATAAATGCAAAAAAAACAGAAGAGACCATAGCAAATCAACAAAAGCTGGTTCTTTGAAAGGATACATAAAATTGACAAACTATTAGGAGACGCATCAAGAAACAAAGGGAGAAAAATCAAATCAATAAAATTAGAAATGAAAATGGAGTGATCACAACAGACAACACAGAAATACAAAGAATCATAAGAGACTACTATCAACAATTATATGCCAATAAAATGGACAACGTGGAAGAAATGGACAAATACTTACAAAAGTACAACTTTCCAAAACTCGACCAGGAAGAAATAGAAAATCTTAACAGACCCATCACAAGCACGGAAATTGAAACTGTAATCAAAAATCTTCCAGCAAACAAAAGCCCAGGTCCAGACGGCTTCACAGCTGAATTCTACCAAAAATTTAGAGAAGAGCTAACACCTATCCTGCTCAAACTCTTCCAGAAAATTGCAGAGGAAGGTAAACTTCCAAACTCATTCTATGAGGCCACCATCATCCTAATACCAAAACCTGGCAAAGATCCCACAAAAGAAGAAAACTACAGGCCAATATCACTGATGAACATAGATGCAAAAAACCTTAACAAAATTCTAGCAATCAGAATCCAACAACATATTAAAAAGATCATACACCAGGACTAAGTGGGCTTTATCCCAGGGATGCAAGGATTCTTCAATATCCGCAAATCAATCACTGTAATACACCACATTAACAAACTGAAATTAAAAACCATAAGATTATCTCAATAGATGCATAGAAAGCCTTTGACAAAATTCAACATCCATTTATGATAAAAACTCTCCAGAAAGCAGGAATAGAAGGAACATACCTCAACATAATAAAGGCTATATATGACAAACCCACAGCAAACATTATCCTCAATGGTGAACAATTGAATGCATTTCCTGTAAAGTCAGGAAGAAGACAATGGTGCCCACTTTCACCATTACTATTCAACATAGATTTGGAAGTTTTGGCCACAGCAATCAGAGCAGAAAAAGAAATAAAAGGAATCCAAATTGTAAAAGAATAAATAAACCTCTCACTATTTGCAGATGACATGATTCTCTACATAGAAAACCCTAAAGACTCCACCAGAATATTACTAGAAATAATCAATGACTGTAGTAAAGTTGCAGGATATAAAATCAACACACAGAAATCCCTTGCATTCCTATACACTAATAACGAGAAAACAGAAAGAGAAATTAAGGAAACAATTCCATTCACCATTGCAATGGAAATAATAAAATACTTAGGAATATACCTACCTAATGAAACTAAAGACCTGTATATAGAAAACTATAAAACACTAGTGAAAGAAATCAAAGAGGACACTAATAGATGGAGAAATATGCCATGTTCATAGATTGGAAGAATCAATGTAGTGAAAATGAGTATACTACCCAAAGCAATTTGTAGATTCAATGCAATCCCCATCAAGCTACCAACGGTACTCTTCACAGAGCTAGAACAAATAATTTCACAATTTGTATGGAAATACAAAAAACCTTGAATAGCGAAAGCTATCTTGAGAAAGAAGAAGGGAACTGGAGGAATCAACCTACCTGACTTCAGGCACTATTACAAAGCCACAGTTATCAAGACAGTATGGTACTGGCACAAAGACAGAAATACTGATCAATGGAACAAAATAGAAAGCCCAGAGATAAATCCACGCACATGTGGACACCTTATCTTTGACAAAGGAGGCAAGAATATACAATGGATTAAAGACAATCTCTTTAACAAGTGGTGCTGGGAATACTGGTCAACCACTTGTAAAAGAATGAAACTAGAACACTTTCTAACACCATACACAAAACTAAACTCAAAATGGATTAAAGATCTCAATGTAAGACCAGAAACTATAAAACTCCTAGAGGAGAACATAGGCAAAACACTCTCTGACATACATCACAGCAAGATCCTCTATGACCCACCTCCCAGAAAATTGGAAATAAAAGCAAAAATAAGCAAATGGGACCTAATTAAACTTAAAAGCTTCTGCACAACAAAGGAAACTATTAGCAAGGTGAAAAGGCAGCCTTCAGAATGGGAGAAAATAATAGCAAATGAAGCAACCTGCGAACAACTAATCTCGAAAATATACAAGCAACTCATACAGCTCAATTCCAGAAAAATACAGGACCCAATGAAAAACTGGTCCAAAGAACTAAATAGACATTTCTCCAAAGAAGACATACAGATGGCTAACAAACACATGAAAAGATGCTCAACATCACTCATTATCAGAGATATGCAAATCAAAACCACTATGAGGTAGCATTTCACGCCAGTCAGAATGGCTGCGATCCAAAATTCTACAAGCAATAAATGCTGGAGAGGGTGTGGAGAAAAGGGAACCCTCTTACAGTGTTGTTGGGAATGCAAACTAGCACAGCCACTATGGAGAACAGTGTGGAGATTCCTTAAAAAACTGGAAATAGAACTGCCTTATGGTCCAGCAATCCCACTGCTGGGCATACACACTGAGGAAACCAGAAGGGAAATGGACACATGTACCCCAATATTCATCACAGCACTGTTTATAATAGCCAGAACATGGAAGCAACCTAGATGCCCATCAGCAGATGAATGGATAAGAAAGATGTGGTACATAAACACAATGGAGAATTACTCAGCCATTAAAAAGAATACATTTGAATCAGTTCTAATGAGGTGGATGAAACTGGAACCTATTATACAGAGTGAAGTAAGCCAGAAAGAAAAACACCAATACAGTATACTAACGCATATATATGGAATTTAGAAAGATGATAACAATAACCCTGTGTACAAGACAGTAAAAGAGACTCTGATGTATAGATCAGGCTTATGGACTCTGTGGGAGAGGGAGAGGGTGGGGAGATTTGGGAGAATGGCATTGAAACATGTATAATATCATGTATGAAACGAGTCGCCAGTCCAGGTTCGATGCACGAAACTGGATGCTTGGGGCTGGTGCACTGGGACAACCCAGAGGGAGGGTATAGGGAGGGAGGAGGGAGGAGGGTTCAGGATGGGGAACACAGGTATACTTGTGGCAGATTCATTTCGATATTTGGCAAAACTAATACAATATTGTAAAGTTTAAAAATAAAATAAAATTAAAAAAAAAAAAAAGAGAGATTTAACTAGGGAGCTGCAGTCCAGATAAAATATACCCTAGCATTGACTTAAAATCTGAACTCAACTATTTTGAAGCTGATGGTGAAACTCTGTTTTAATAGTTTTTAAAACTCTTTCTGAAAACAAACGGGATTCCTCTGGTACAAACTCTGCCATATATATCTCCACATTTGATTGACTACTCCTTGAAACTATTCAAACTCTTCAAAACTAAATTTAACACCAAATTCAATATTCGATACTCTTCTTTTTAAACCACGAAAACTTTTAGAACTTGGACTAACAAACGAGTTTATTGGGGAATAATGTTTTTTTTTTTTTTTTTGTTTGTTTTTTTTAATTTTATTTTATTTTTAAACTTAACATAACTGTATTAGATTTGTTATTTAGAAATACTTGGGGATGGTGATAAATATAAGACCAGCTTTTACACTGTCTTATATTAATCCTTTTTTCAAAAGTCTCTGTCCTGACTTCTCCGGCTTTCCAGTGGATAGGAACCCATGCTTTCATTAGAAGGGGTACCAGTTCAATCCCTGGTCAGGGAACTAAGATCCCAAAAACTGCATGGTGCCCCCCACCCAAAAACATTATCTATGTGTCGTGATCCTGTTAGTCATCTGCACCAGGATTGGGCCACCTCCACTGCCCTGCCCCTGGGAACACACAGCTCCCACAAATTTCTTAGGATAACAGTGGCCTAATTGTTATTTGGTCTGATTTATCCAAACATTATGTTAATCTTTGGGAGTGCTCATTCTGGGTTTTAGTTGTATCAGCATTGTGTGCCTCCAGATCACCTTTAGCTGACAGCATAGGTGAGTGATGCAACAAAGCCCCTTAATGTCATAAGAGGCCAGGAGGTGATTTCTGCCTGCCCCACTCAGGGGAAATATGACATTCACCATCCCCAGGTGAAGCCGCCTTCCCATCTGGGTTCTGGCAATCTAGACCCTAATGTCACTCCAAACCCCAAACAATGGCAGTAACACCGCACAATTACTCCTTGCTGCTGAGATCAAATGTTAAGCAGGGTTATTCACCTTCAGTGCAGACTCCTGACCCTGTCGACACCTCTATACTTTGGCTAACTGGGGACCTGAGGGTCTGTTCCCTCAGCTCTTGGGACCTCACATCCCTCTTCACTCAGGTACCCACATCTTTGATTCCTTCCCTCCCTTCCCATCAGAAATTCACACACACACAAATATCATATTTTCACCATTTGATGTGTATTTTAATCGCAGCCATCAGTTTACTATGTTAGTCTGAGAGTCAGTCTTTTCCTGGTGGGCCATTTCTAAGAAAGCAGACCTCTGGAGACACAATTTTAAAGTGTCTGACCTTTTCTATTCAGTTACTGTCTGCCCAGCTTGTGCTTCTCCAGGGTCTCTCATTCTGGGTTGGCTGAGTTTACCTTCTCTTTTGATTCTGCCTCCTTCTCTGACTCTGCCTCATATTTTTGTCACTTTTCGTCTTTGATTCAGTTTGTTACTTGCACAGAAACAAAAAATACAGCTTGGTTTTCTTGTTTTCTTCACATTCTTCGACTGAGTGTCATATGATCGGATTTTCTGTCTCAAGGTTCCTTTTATAAGTCTTCTGACCCTCCTGGTCATATTCCGTGCCTTGAAAGACAAAAGAAGGGTATTAGAATTGAGGAAAGGGTATAAAATCTGATTTGGAAGGGAGATTTCATGAAAAGGGATGTGGGCTGATGAGGGTTTTTATGGCAGGCAAGGGCAGTGTAGAGGTCTTGGGCAGCCAAGTCAATGGAGCACGTGGAGATCATAGATGGAATCATCTTACCTTGACACTGTCTCTGTATCTCTGTGGACAAAGGGTCTTCTTTCTTCCTATCACCCTTGAAGCACACCGCATTGGAACTCTTCTTGTCTGTCGTGGCTTCCTGGTTACCTTATGATGAGAGCAGGACATGGCCTAACCCAGAATCTCTGCCTCTGACCTCCCTATATATACCTTCTCAGGACAATGAGGAGCCACAGCCTTCAATCTGATTGGTCAGCTAGGCACTCCCCCCGCCAATGGTGGCTTTGGGGTCTTAGACATCACAATGTACCACTGTGCCCATCAACATGGGTTAGTGGATGCTGAGGGAGGCCATGATACAACCTTCTCACCCCTGACACCTCTGTGTGTCTGATTCTGGGATGTGGTGAATCAAGAGCATGGTGTTTCTTCTCATGATCCTCAGACTTTCCTTCAGTGCCCTGTATTCTTTGACTTATATGTCCCCCTTCAACACTCCTGCATCCTCCATACCTGTATGAATTTCTACCAAACACTTTTCACTCCAAATCTATTCCACAGAGTCATCTAATCATTTCATTTTTCGACCACCCTCTTCCCAGTGGGGGTTCTTAGGGGCTTAAGGAACTTTAGAGCAAGCACTTACCATGGAAAAAAGGTAAATAATAACAGGTTGGATGTTTTTGCTACTCCAATAAGCTTTAGAGACCCCAAGACTTGGTGAATCCTCGGTCTGTTGCACCAAGGTCTATACACTGTCTCCATAAAATTACACATCAGAGCCTAGAAAGTCATAAATGTCTCCTTCACTAATATTGTTGGGGACACTTCAACTCTCATATTGAGTAGGGAAACTTAACTTGCCTCATCTACCAGAAATACATTCCCGATTAAAAAAAAAAAAAAAAGTATGTTGCCCAAAGGCAAGAGTCAGATGACCAATGCAGCACTGTCTCTTGACTGAATCAATTCCCCAGTGGTCCCTCATTGACCGTTATCATCAGGTAGTGCCCAATGTGGAGCTGACCAATAGCTGAGCAGGAGAAGTATCAGTAGGTATCTCACTGATAGTTGGTTGCTTATTGGTAGGGCCGAGCTATGCACTGTACAATAGCTGGGCAAAACCTGTTGCTTAGTAATAGGATGTGGAGTAATACGGCAAAGCAATGGTCCCTGCTAATTGCTGTGCTCATGCTGCTCTGTTCCATAAGGATACGTTGAGTGCAGTGTGCTTTAATATTTTTGACTGACTCCTTTCCCACCTCAGATTTTGATTTCAAAGGCTTGTTTATCTTTTGTACATCATTCTTTTCATTGTATTCCCAGGCATGCCAGTCAGCAGTGCTTATCTATATTCCCCTCCAACAATTGCCACATGATTGCATGTTCCACATACATTATAGCTAATATTTCAAAGCCAACTAGAATGTCAAAGCCAGCCCACCTTGAGAACTTCTTTGACAAACCTTAACCTCACAGTGATTCTTATTCTATTCACAATGTAACAGAGCAGAGTGAGCACAGCCCTATGCAGTTAGCAATTGATGTGCTTCATTTCAACCCACCCTGTCCTAGGCAACAGGTGTAGCTTCGCCTTGCTTGGTGCCTCAGATGGCCCCACTCACAAGCAGCCAACTGTCACTGAGTGACCATTCGTTGTCCTGCTCAGCTACTGATCAGCACCACAGTGGGCCCTGATCCCCAGTTAATGTCAAGAAGGGAGTATTGGAGAAGTCAATAAGGTAGGGTGGTGTTGTGTTCATCACCTGGAAAGTGACAGAAGAAGCAGATTCAGGCATTCTTTTGGAGGGCATGGAGATCACCCAGCCTTGGTCCCCAGGGTGACCTGTTGGTCCCAGTGAATAGACTGGGGACGACATCCTTTAGTGCTCAAGAGCCCTCACTAAGGCCCTCCAGTAGACTTGGCCCAGGCCTTGAGAAGTGGTGAACCTCTCCCCCATCCCTGTCTCTGTAACCTACTAAAGGTGGCCATCTTCCTGGGCCTCAAACTCTAAGAACTGGTCTCCACACTTGGACAGCCTGAGGAAACAGGACCTATTGGATTGGGTGCCTGGCACCATCAAGGATGAGAGCTGGGTAGAATGTGGGAACCTTGCCCTGAAGGAGCTGCCAAATGAGATCTCTTTCTGCTCATCCAGGATGGGACATTTCAAGGTGAAAGTTGTGCCTTGAGACTTTGCCCTCTCTTGAGAGGGCAAGAATGACAGAAAATAACATTCATCTGGTAGAGATAGATAGGAACATTATTCCCTGACCACGACCTAACTTTAAGCACAAAGGATATGACAACAAGAAGTCTGTAAAACTTAACAAAACTCTCTCTGATATTTGCTTTTAAATATACTTAACTGAAAGCATTCAGTTACTTTGAGTTTTTAGGGCAAGAAACACCCACATCGTTATATGAATCTGTAAAAATCTTTCCCTGTTCCAAACTCTAACATTTAGTTTTGATGGGCCTCATTCTGCATCAAGCACATGGATTTGCAATTTCCATAACAACAATACTATTGAAGGGCTGACTTGGCCTCTCTTAAACAACAGCAGAGACTGGCCACGTGCTCACAGTCATCCATAACATACCCACTGACTAGGCTTGGCTAAACTTTAGCCATGCTTCTCTCCTCTGAACTTTAGCTTTCCCCCAGGCTTGAGCAAACGATAAGAGTCAGGTATTTCTGACTCCTTTAATAGGTCATTCTAAGAATCAGCTCACTACAGACAGAAATACTTCTTGTGAAACTGCTCCATCATGCTGTCTGTTCATCCATCTCCACCTCTTTCTCCATCTCACACACAAACACACACACACACACACACACACACACACAAATTTACACAAACACATAGTTGTTGTGCACCCTCCTTATCTTCCATGTTAATGAAAGATCTTTTTCTTTTTCATTTTGAGACACGTTAACAACTTGTATTCAAAGCATTTTCCCTATGGCAATCAGTTCATTTTATTTGTTCAGTTGTGTCCGACTGTATGAAACCCCATGGACTGCAGCACACCAGGATTCCTTGTCCATCACCAACTCCCAGAGCTTGCTGAAATTCAAGTCCATCGAATCCCCGATGCAATCCAACCATCTCATCCTCTCTCATCCCCTTGTCATTGGCTTTCATTCCTTCCTAGCATCAGGATCTTTTCCAATGAGAGAGTTATTTTCATCATGTGGAAAAAGTACTGGAGTTGCTGCTTTAGCATCAGTCCTTGTAGTGAATAATCGGGACTGATACCACACGTTCATGCAGTGGAGGCTGCATGGGCACAGGAGGGGCTAGAGGAGCTATTCCACGTTCAAAGTCAGGAGTGGTGGCAGTGAGCAGATATACCTCGTCCAAGGTAAGTAGCAGTGGCTGCGCTTTGTTGGAGCAGCCGTGAAGAGATACCCAACGTCCAAGGTAAGAGAAACCCACATAAGACGGTAGGTGTTGCAAGACGGCATCAGAGGGCAGACACACTGAAACCAGAATCACAGGTATCTAGTCAATCTAATCACATTAGAACCACAGCCTTGTCTAACTCAATGAAACTAAGCACCGACCTGTGGGTCCTCCCAAGTTGGGCCGGTCATGGTGGAGAGGTCTGACAGAATATGGTCCACTGGAGAAGGGAAGGGCAATCCACTTCAGTATTCTTGCCTTGAGATCCGCATGAACAGTATGAAAAGGCAAAATGATAGGATACTGAAAGAGGAACTGACCAGGTCAGTAGGTACCCAATATGCTACTGGAGATCAGAGGAGAAACAACTCCAGAAATAATGAAGGGATTGAACCAAAGCAAAAACAATACCCAGTTGTGGATGTGACTGGTGACAGAAGAAAGGTCCAATGCTATAAAGAGCAATATAGCATAAGAACCTGGAAGGTTAAGTCCATGAATTAAGGCAAATTGGAAGTGGTCAAACAGGAGATGGCAAGAAAGAAAGTCAACATTCTAAGAATCAGTGAACTAAAATGGACTGGAATGGGTGAATTTAACTCAAATGACCATTATTTCGACTACGGCGGGCAGGCATCCCTCAGAAGAAATGGATTAGCCATCATGGTCAACAAAAGAGTCTAAAATGCAGAAGCTGGAAGCAATCTCAAAAACTATAGAATGATCTCTGTTTGTTTCCAAGGCAAACCATTCAATATCACAGTAATCCAAGTCTGTGCCACCACAAGTAACGATGAAAAAGCTGAAGTTGAACGGATCTATGAAGACCGCCAAGACCTTTTAGAACTAACACACAAAAAGATGTTCTTTACGTTATAGTGGACTAAAATACAAAAGTAGGAAGTCAAGAAACACCTGGAGTAACAGGAAAATTTGGCTCTGGAGTATGGAATGAAGCAGGGCAAAGGCTAATAGAGTTTTGCAAAGAGAACACACTGGTCATAGCAAACACCCTCTTCCAAGAACACAAGAAAAGTCTCTACACATGGCCATCACCAGATGGTCAACACTGAAATCAAATTGATTATATCGTTTGCAGCCAGGGATGGAGAAGGTCTATACAGTCAGCAAAACAAGACTGGGAGCTGACTGTGGCTCAGATCATGATCTCCTTATTGCAAAACTCGGATTTAAATTGAAGAAAGTAGGGAAAACCACTACACCATTCAGGGATGATGTAAATCCTATCCCTTATGATTATACAGTGGAAGTGAGAAATAGATTTAAGGGACTAGACCTGACAGATATAGTGCCAGATGAACTATGGATGGAGTTACATGACATTGTACAGGGGACAGGGATAAAGACCTTCTCCATGGAATAGAAAGGCCAAAAAACAAAAGGGCTGTTTAGGGAGGGCTTACAAATAGTTGTGAAAAGAAGAGAAGCAAAAAGCACAGGAGAAAATGAAAGATATAAGCATCTGAATGCAGAGTTCCAAAGAATAGCAAGAAGAGATAAGAAAACCTTCCTCAGTTATCAATGCAAAGCAATAGAAGAAAACAATGAAATGGGTAAAACTAGACATCTTTTCAAGAAAATTCGAGATAGCAAGGGAATATTTCATGCAAAGATGGGCTCGATAAAGAACAGAAATTGTATGGACCTAATAGAAGCAGAAGATATTAAGAAGAGGTTGTAAGAATACCCAGAAGCACTGTACAAAGAAAAATATTCATGACCCAGCTAATCATGATGGTGCGATCACTCACCTAGGGCCAGACATCCTGGAATGTGAAGGCAAGTCGGCCTTAGAAAGCATCACTACGAACAAAGCAAGTGGAGGTGATGGAATTCCAGTTGAGCTATTTCAAATCCTGAAAGATGATGCCGTGAAAGTGCTGCACTTAATATACCAGCTCATTTAGAAAACTCAGCAGTGGCCAAGGGACTGGAAAATGTCAGTTTTCACTCCAATCCCCAAGAAAGGCAACACCAAAGAATGCTCAAACTACCGCACAATTGCACTCATCTCACATGCCAGACAAGTAATTCTTAAAATTCTCCAAAGCAGGCTTCAGTAGTTTGTGAATCATGAACTTCCAGATGTTCAAGCTGGTTATAGAAAAGGCAGAGGAATCTGAGATCAAATTGCCAACATCCGCTGGATCATGGAAAAAGCAAGAGAGTTCCATAAAAATATTTATTTTTGCTTTATTGACTATGCCAAAGCCTTTCACTGTGTGGTTCACAGTAACCTGTGGAAAATTCTGAAAGAGATGTGAATACCAGACCACCTAACCTTCCTCTTGGGAAAGCTCTATGCAGGTCAGGAAGCAACAGTTAGAACTGGACATGGAACAACAGACTGGTTCCAAGTAGGGGAAGGAGTAAATCATGGTTGTATATTGCCAATCTGCCTAAGTAAATTATATGCAGAGTGCATCATGAGAAACCCTGGGCTGGAGGAAGCACAAGCTGGAATCAAGATTGCCGGGAGAAATATCAATAAGCTCAGATATGCTGTTGACACCACGATTATGGCAGAAAGTGAAGAATAAATAAAGAGCCTCTTGATGAAAGTGAAAGAAGACAGTGAAAATTTGGCTTAAAGCTCAACATTCAGAAAGCGAAGATCATGGCATCTGGTCCCATCACTTCATGGGAATGAGATGGGGAAACAGGGGCTGAGTTTATATTTCTGGGCTCCAAAATCACTGCAGATGGTGTCTGTAGCCATGAAATAAAAGGAAGCTTACTCTTTGGAAGTAGAGTTATGACTAACCTAGACAGCATATTAAAAAGCAGAGACTCTATGGGAGAGGGTGTGTTGATTTGGGAGAATGACATTGAAACATGTAAAATATCATATATGAAACGAATCGCCAGTCCAGGATCGATGCATGATATAGGATGCTTGGGGCTGGTGCACTGGGATTACCCAGAGGGATGCTACGGGGTGGGAGGTGGGAGGGGGGTACATGATGGGGAACACATGTACGCCTGTGGCAGGTTCATGTGGAGGAATGGCAAAACCAATACCATATGTAAAGTATTTAACCTCCTATTAAAATAAATAAATTTATATTAAAAATAAAAAATAAAAAGCAGAGACATTACTTTGGCAACAAAGGTCTGTCTAGTCAAGGCTATGGTTTTTCCAGTGCTCAGGTATGGATTGAGAGTTGGAGTATAAAAAAGCTGAGCACCAAAGAATTGATACTTTTGAACTGTCTTGTTGGGGAAGACTCTTGAGAGTCCCTTGGACTTCAAGGAGATCCAACAAGTCCATCCTAAAGGATATCAGTCCTGAGTGTTCATAGGAAAGACTGATGTTGAAACTGAAGATCCAATATTTTTGCCATCTAATGCGAAGAGCTGACACATTGGTAAAGACCCTGATGCTGGGAAATATTGAGGGAGGAGGAGAAGGGGACGACAGAGGAAGAGATGGTTAGTTGGCATCACCAACTCAATGGACATGGGTTTCGGTGGACTTCACGAGTTGGTGATGGACAGGGAGGCCTGGTGTGCTGTGGTTCATGGTGTCCCAAAGAATCAGTCACGACTGACAACCTGAACTGTCTTCCTCTCGGTCTTTCAGTGGAGACCAGTCGTTCTGTCTTCCCATTTGTCTCTGCCTCTCCAAATTTAAGTGCATCAATTATCTATTATGGTCTTGAAGGGGTGATCTTGTGGGGGAGCATCACTGTACAGTCTGTACCATAGTCAGTGGGGGGTGGTGGTGGGCTGGGGCTGCATTTGATGGACCACAAGTCATATCTTTCCATAGGGTGTGCCAGCACCTATGGCTGGGAAGTTCAGTGGTACCAGGTCTGAAGCCAGATGTGAGGCAGAGACTTCCTTTTCCTCATTGGCTTTCACTGTCCTATTGGGGGCAGGGTGGGATCCCAAGATTCTGGAGCAGAAGCCCTGAATGTCAGGCCAGATCTGGCTGTGTTCCCTCAAGGATGTACGTTCCCCTTTCACAGCACTGCAACCCTTGCCACAGAGGGCCAAGAGAAGCATGTCCTGGTTGGAAAAATAACAAAAGGAGCAAATCTCCAGGCTGGCTGCTTACAGAGATCCAGGCTACCTCCAAAGTGCCATCTGTGCCATCATCATCAGTAGCGTCTCCTTCACTGCTTAAACATACCTTCTGGTCTGAGATCTCTTGGTCCCTCACAGCTGATCACTTCCCCAGGCTTCTGCTATCCCTGCCCTTTGGAAGAGGGGTGCTATTGGGCAGGTGAGGCCCTTATGGGCTCTGGGCACATACTGGATTATCTGCTGTGGCAATCTGGCCTCCATCAGAAATCAGGACTTCTCCTGATATGCTGCCTATATAGGTGCCCTCCATGAGCTTCACCCCGGCTCTTCCACCCACTAGCTGCCCTGGCCCACATGCACTTCTGTTTCCCACATCCTAGCTGTCTGCCTGGTCATGGCATCCCCTGCTCCAGAGCAGATTGGCCACACAGAGTAAGCAGGGCGTGTGTAAATGTGGGAAGTTGTTGAGTAAACAGGCATCCACAAATGCGGTCTCAAACTGTCCTCTTCATTGTGGCTTGGGAGCAAGCCCCTGAGCACATGCACCTGGATGGGGGAGTCCGGCCTTTCCACAGACCTCCAGTTAGTCCACATAGCCCTGCAACCATCTAAGGGTGTTTGTCTTCCCTGTGTTAGACCCCAGGACTTGTGTGTCCAATATATGGCTCGATCCACTTACACCCAGGCCATATCTCCAACCGTGTAATCTCCCTTATATTCTGAGTCCTCTCACATGGGCACACGTCAGGACTTGAATCATCCTTTTCCCTTAATACCCTGTTCCCTGTGGATCTTTCTTTGAGAGTACGTTTGGGAATCTTTCTGCATTTTCCAATTAGTTTATTGAGCTAATTGTTCAACATGTTGGTCGATAATTTTATTTTTTTTTTCATTCGAATATATTTGATTTACCATGTTGTGTTTCAGGTGTACAGCAAAGTGATTCAGCATTACATATACCTGTATTTGTGCTTCCCACTTGGCTGAATTGTTAAAGAATCACCCTGCAATGAGGGAGATTTGTGTTCAATCCCTGGTTTGGGAAGATATGCTCAGAGAGACATGACGAGCATCTCCACTATTCTTGCCTGGGGAATCTCATGGACAGTGGAGCCTAGCAGGCTACAGTCCATACGGTCACAAAGTCTAGGGCACATCTGAATCAACTGAGCTTGCACAGGCAAACATACATATATCTATTCCTCTACAAATTCTTTCTCCATTTATGTTGTTACAGAATTTCTAGCAGAGTTTCCTGTGGTTTTGTAGTAGGTCCTTGTTGCTTATCTATTTTATATATAGTGGTGTCTATATATATATATATGTTAATCCCCAACTCCCCATTCATACCCCACCAGAAGTTGCCATTTGGTTACCATCAGCTTGGCTTCTATGTAGATGTGTTTTTGATGTTCTTTAGGGGAGGCAGTTTAATCGTTTTTAGTCGACCCACTTTTCTATTGTTGCTTTTGTTGCCTATGCTTTCAGTGTCACATACATAAAATCACTTCTAAGACCAATGCTACAACTTCTCCAGGATGTTTTCTTCTAGTTCATTCATAGTTTCAGATCTTGCATTTAAATCTTTCATCAAGTCTGAGTTTAGTTTTTTATGTGGTATTAGGTAAGGGTCCTATTGCAATCTTTGGCATTCAGATTTCTAGTTGCCCACGGCAGTTAATTGAAGAGATGGTGAGGTGAAACTTAATCATGATCATCTCAAGGCAGTAAAAAGTGACAAGCCTGTAGGAAAGTCACTGGAGTGAGGGACTTGGCCAGGAGCATATAAAGTTTGGGGATTCCCATTTTATTCCCGCTGATATGTGCATGTGATCCTGGGCAGATGCATTCTGACCCTAGGCACATAGATTTTCTCTTGACCTCTGCCAATCAAGAGAAGCCTCTGGGCCAGCAGGATTGTGCACTCATCATGAGTCCATGGGCTCTGCTTTGGCTTTTGTATTTGGTGTCATGCAAATGGGTTTTCTTAATACAAAGACAAAGAGCTCCTCTTGACTACTGATAAAATAAGCTTCTCATTTAAGTTCCTTTAACTTCTGATCCACTCTCTAGTTTATGGTTTTACTATATTTTCAAACAGGTTCTTGGACATACTTGCAGAGGAGAGTGATTCTCTCCCTTACAGTCTTAGATAATCCAACATCTGATAATATTTTTTATCACCACACTGCTGATTTCTAATCTGTTTACCTATCTGGCATGCATTTCTTAGAAGATATATACTCAAAAATCTATCCTACAAACTGCATGTAATGAACTGCATGTGATTAGAAAACGAGAAAATATTAATACACAAGAGAATGATTAAGAACATTTCCTTGGGAGGTGACCATTCGGCTGACCTCAGATGGTTGCTAGTTTCTGAGTCACAGAAGTTAGGATGAACACAGGCAAAGAGGAAAGTAGAAGGTCTTAGGGAAATCATTGTATCAGTCAATAGAGGTTGTTATGGCCACAGCTAGAGGGGTCATTTGGAATCTATTCATAGCGAACTGGTATAAGTGGAAGTATAAAGAGTTTCTACTATTCTTTGTGAGTGCTAATGAGCAAACCCCCCACCCCCATACAACACAGCATTTGCAATAGGACTTGTCATGTTTGAATCACAATATACTGTCCTTTTCCAGGACAGCTACAGGCATCTGATATTTATTTATTGTTGTTTATCTAACTGGATATACCCTTTCTCAACTCATTACTTACTGTTTTTCTCTTTTAACTCTAATAGACTTTGGATCCTTTTTGAACTCTATACATCCTTAGTTCTTTCTGCAAGGTGGCAGTATACCCACGGATATTAAAATATATACCAGCGAGACTTTAGGGAAACAGGCCCTCTAACCTCAACTTATGCTCCATCTCAGGACTTTCCTGATAGCTTACTTGGGAAAGATTTAGCCTGCAAAGCTGTAGACATCAGTTCAATTCCTGGACAGGGAAGCTTTGGTGGAGAAAGGATAAGCTACCCACTCAAGCGTTTTTTGGCTTCCCTTGTGGCTCAGCTGGTGAAGAATCCACCTTCAATGTGGGCTGCCTGGGCTTGATCCCTGGTTTGGGGAGATCCCCTGGAGTAAGGAAAGTCTACCCACTCTAGTATTCTGGCCTGGAGAATTCCATGGACTGTATTGTCCATGGTTCACCAAACTTCGGACAAGACTGAGCAACTTTCACTTTCAGCTCTTCAGGCCTAATAATCTTTTACCTTCCCCTAACAGTAAGTATTTCAGTCAATCCTGCAACGGGGCATTAAAGTGTGATAGTGTTAAATGTTGATAATATATACAGATCTGGAACCACAGCACCCACCTATCAGGGCTCTCTGTCCATAACATCCTGGTAGCTGCTTACCTGACTAATTTTCAGAGGCAGAGTTGATAATTCTTCCACTTCCTTTGAAAGGACAACAAACTCAGGGTCTCCTTCACTATTTATGTTTTTAAATCACATTCAATGACTGACTTTGAATCATCCACTGTGTCTCTCAGGAGTTAAAGTGCCAGAAAGATTTAACTAGGGAGCTGCAGTCCAGATGGAAAATACCTTAGCATTGACTTAAAATCTAATCTCAGCTCTTTTGATGATGATGGTGAAACTCTGTTTTAATTGCTTATAAAATGTTTTCTGAAAACACACGGGATTCTTCTGGTAGAGACTCTGCCTTATATATCCCTGTATTTGATTGACTACTACTTGAAACACTTCAAACACTTCAAAATTAAATACCAAATTAAATATTTGATACTCTTCTTTTTAAACCACGGAAACTTGTAGATATTGAACAGTGTTTATTGGAGAGTTTATGGGAGAACAATATTTTACGACTGTAGTTATTTAGAAATTCTAGATGATGGTGATAAATATAAGACCAGTTTTACATTCTAATCTTAATACTTTTATCCAAAGTCTCTGTCCTGACTTCTCTGGCTGTCCAGTGGTTAGGACTCCATGCTTTCACTAGAAGGGGAACCGGTTCAATCCCTGGTCAGGGAACTAAGGTCCCACAAACTGGATGGTGCCCCCCACCCAAAAACAATATCTGTGTGTCGCGATCCTGTTAGTCATGTGCACCAGGATTTGGCCACCTCCACTGTCCTGCCGTTTGGAACACACTGTTCCCACAAATTTCTTAAGATAACAGTGGCCTAATTGATATTTGGTCTGATCACTCCAAACATTATTTTAATCTTTGGGATTGCTCATTGTGGGTTTTAGTTGTATCAGCATTTTGTGCCTCCTGAGCACCTTTAGCTGACAGGATAGGTGAGTGATGCAACAAAGCCCATTATGACGTAAGTGGCCTGGAGGTGATTTCTGCCTGCCTCACTCAGGGGAAGTATGACATTCACCATTCCCATGTGAAGCCCTCTTCCCATCTGGGTTCTGGAAATCTAGACCCAAATGTCACTCCACACCCCAAACAATGGAATGAACACCGCACCACTACTCCTTGCCGCTGAGATCAATTGTTAAGCAGGGTTATTCACCTTCAGTGCAGTCTCCTGACCCAGTCGAGACCTCTACTCTCTGGCTACCTGGGGACCTGAGAGTCTCTTCCCTCTGCTCTTGGGACCCCACATCCCTCCCCACTCAGGTGCCTACCTCTTTGCTTCCCTTCCTCCTTTCCCATCAGAAAACTCACACACACACAAATATCATATTTTCACCATTTGATGTGTATTTTACTCACAGCAATCAGTTTACTATGTTAGTGTGAGAGTAAGTCTTTTCCTAGTTGGCCATTTCTAAGAAAGCAGACCCCTGGAGACACAATTCTAAACTGTCTGACCTTTTCTATTCAGTTTCTGGCTGCCCAGGTTGTACTTCTCCAGGGTCTCTCATTCTTGGGTGGCTGAGCTTACCTGCTCTTTTGATTCTGACTCCTTCTTTAACTCTGCCTCATATGTTTGTACCCTTCTCAGCTTTGATTCAGTTTCTTACGTGCACAGGAACAGAAAAAACAGTTTGGATTTCTTGTTTTCTTCACCTTCTTCCAATGAGTTGCATATGATTGGATTTTCTATCTCAAGGTTCACTTTAGAGTTTATGTCCCTCATGGTCATATTCTGTGCCTTGAAAGACAAGAGAATGGTATTAGTTTTGAGGAAAGGTTATAACACCTGAGTTGGAGGGGAGATTTCATGAAAAGGGATGTGGGCTATGAGGGCTTTTGTGGCAGGCAAGGGCAGTGTAGAGTCTTGGGGCAGCAAAGTAAATGGAGAACGTGTGCAGCATAAGTGGAATCATCTTACCTGCACACTACCTCTATATCCCTGTGGAAAAAGGGTCTTCTTTTGTCCTTTCACCCTTTAAGCACACTGTATTGGAACTCTTCTTGGCTCCGTGGCTTCCTGGTTACCTTATAATGATAGCAGGAAATGGCCTAACCCAGAATCTCTGCCTCTGACCACCCTTCTTAGAACAATGAGGAGCCACACCCTTCAATCTGATTGGTCAGCTAGGCACTCCCCCAGCCAATGGTGGCTTTTGGGTCTTAGACATCACAATGTACCACTGTGCCCATCAACATGTGTTAGTGGGTGCTGAGGGTGGCCATGATACAACTTTCTCACCCCTGACACCTCTGTGTGTCTGATTCTGGGGAGTGGTGATTCAGGGGCGTGGTGTTTCTTCTCATGACCCTCAGATTTTCCTTCAGTGACCTTTATTCTTTGACTCATATGTCCCCTTTCAACACTCCTGCCTGTTCCATCCCTGTATGAACCTCTACCAAAATCTTTTGACTCCAAATCTGTTCCTCAGAGTCGTCTAGTCATTTGAACTTTCGACCACCCTCTTCCTAGTGGGGGTTTGTGAGGGGTTTAAGGAATTTAAGAACAAGCACTTAACATGGAAAAAGGTAATTAAGAACAGGTTGGATGTTTTTGCTACTCCAATGAGCTTTAGACACCCCAAGACTTGGTAAATCCTCAGTCTGTTGCCCCAAGGGCTATACACCGTCTCCATAAAATTACACATCAGAGACAAGAAAGACATAAATGTCTCCTCCAATAATATTTTTGGGGACACTTCAACACTTATATTGGATAGGTAAACTCAACTAGTCCCATCTACCAGAAATTAATTCCCAATTAAAAAAAAAAAAAGTAAGTTGCCCAAAGGCAAAATATCAGATGACCAATGCACCCCTGTCCCTTAACTGAATCACTTCCCCACTGTCTCTTAACTGAATCACTTCCCCAGTGTCTCTTAACTGAATCACTTCCCCAGAGGCCCTGCCTGATGATAACTGATTTACACTTATCATCGGGTAGGACCCTATATGGAGCTGACCATTAGCTGAGCAGGAGAAGTACCAGTAGGTATCTAACTGATAGTTGGTTGCTTATTGGCTGGGCAGAGTGATGCACTGTCCAATTGCTGCACAAAATCTGTTGCTTTGTAACAGTATGTGGAGTAATACTCCAAAGCAAAGGCTACCTGCTAATGGCTGTGCTCATGCTGCTCTGTTCCATAAGGATACGTTGGGTCCAGTGTGCTTTAGTCTTTGTGATTGACTCTTTTCCCATCACAGATTTTGATTTCACATGCTTGTTTACCTTTTGTACATCATTCTTTTCATTGTATTCCCAGGCATGCCAGGCAGCAGTGCTTATCTATATGCCCCTCCAACAGCTGCCACATGATTGCATGTGCCACATATATTATAGCTAATATTTCAAAGCCAAAAAAAAGGTCAAAGCCAGCCCACCTTGACTACTACTTTGAAAAACCTTATCCTCACAGTGTTTCTTTTTCTATTTACAATGTAACAGAGCAGAGCAAGCACAGCCCTATGCAGTTAGCAATTGATGTGCTTCATTTCAACCCACCCTGTTCCTAGGCAACAGGTGTAGCTCAGGCTTGCTTGGTGCCTCAGATGGCCCCATTCACAAGCAACCAATTGTGAATGAGTGACCATTCGTTGTCCTGCTCAGCTATTGATCAGCACCACATAGGGCCCTGCCCCTCAGTTACTGTCAAGAAGGGAGTAATGGGGAAGTGATTTAAGAAGGGTGGTTTGGTGGTCATCAGCTGGAAAGTGAGAAGGGAGGAGGTTAAGGCATTCTTTTGGAGGGCCCGGAGATCATTCAGCCTTGGGTCAGTGGGTGAGCCGGAGGTTCAAGGTAATAGACTGGGAAGAAATCCTGTAGTGCTCCAGAGCCCTCACTAAGGTCCTCCAGTAGCCTTGGCCCAGGCCTTGAGGAGCGTTGAACCTCTCCCACATCCCTGTCTCTGCAGCCTACTAGCAGTGGCAATCTACTTGGTCCTCAGTCTCTGAGAACTGGTCTCCTCACTTGGACAGCCTGAGGAGACAGGACCTTTTGGGTTGGGTGCCTGGCTCCATCAAGGATGAGAGGTCAGCAGATTGTGGGAACCTTGCCCTGAAGGAGCTGCCAAATGAGATCTGTTTCTGCTTATCGAGGATGGGACATTTCAAGATGAAAATTGTGCCTTGACACTTTGCCCTCTCTTGAGAGGGCAAGAATGACAGAAAATATCATTCATTTGGTACAACTATATAGGAACATTATTACCTGAACATGACCTAACTTTAAGCACAAATAATGACACACCATAAGTGTGTAACAACTTACCACAACATTCTCTATCATTTGCTTTTAAATGTACTTAACTGAAAATGTTCAGTACCTTTTGCTTCTTAGGGTTATAGCAACCCACATCCTTGGATGAATCTGTAATAAACCTTTCCCTGTTCCAAACTCTAACATTTAGTTTTGATGGGCCTCATTCTGCCCCAAGCACATGGATTTTAAATTTTGATAACAACCGTACTGTTGAAGGGCTGACTTGGCCTCTCTTAAACCACGGCAGAGACTGGTCAAGTGCTCACCGTCATCCATAATATACCCACTGATTAGGCTTGGCTAAACTTTAGCCATGCTTCTCTCCTCTGAACTTCAGGTTTCTCCCACGAATGAGCAAGCACTAACAGTCAGACATTTCAGACTCCTTAAACAGTGTCTTCGAAGAATCAGCTTACTACAGATAGAAACACTTCCTGTCAAACTGCTCCATCATGCTGTCCTTTCATCCATCCCCACCTCTTTCCCCATCTCTATCTCTCTCTCTCTCTCACACACACACACACACACACAGGTAGTTGCTGTGCACCCTCCTTATCTTCCATGTTAATGAAATATCTTTTTCTGTTCCAATTTGAGACACATTAAGAGCTTGTGTTCAAAGCATTCTCCCTATTGCAATCAGTTCATTTCATTTGTTCAGTTCTGTCCGACTGTGTGCAACCCCAGGGACTGCAGCACACCAGGATTCCTTGTCCATCACCAACTCCCAGAGCTAGCTGAAACTCAAGTCTATGGAATCCCCGATGCCGCCCAACCATCTCATCCTCTCTCATCCTCTTCTCCTTGGCCTTCATTCCTTCCTAGCATCAGGATCTTTCCCAATGAGGCAGTTCTTTGCATCAGGTGGACAAAGTACTGGAGTTGCAGCTTCAGCGTCAGTCCTTCTAGTGAATAATCAGGACTGATACCACACGTCCATGAAGTTGTGACTGCATGGGCACAGGAGGGGCTAGAGGAGCTACTCCACGTTCAAGTTCAGGAGTGGTGGCAGTGAGGAGATATACCTAGTCCAAGGTAAGGATCAGTGGCTGTGCTTTCCTGGAGCAGTCGTCAAGACATAACCCATGTCCAAGGTAAGAGAAACCCACGTTAGACGGTACGTGTTGCAAGACGTCATTAGAGGGAAGACACACTGAAATCATAATCACAGAAATCTAGTCAATCTAATCACATTAGAACCACAGACTTGTCTAACTCAATGAAACTTAGCCAGGCCTTGTGGGGCCTCCCAAGTTGGGCAGATCATGGTGGAGAAGTCTGACAGAATGTGGTCCACTGGAGAAGGGAAGGGCAATCTACTTCAGTATTCTTGCCTTGAGATCTGCAAGAACAGTATGAAAAGGCAACATGATAGGTACTGAAAGAGGAACTCTCCAGGTCAGTAGGTGCCCCATAAGCTATTGGAGATAGGTGGAGAAATAACTCCAGAAAGAATGAAGGCATTGAGCCCAAGCAAAAACTATACCCAGTTGTGGATGTGACTGGTGACAGAAGAAAGGTCCAATGCTATAAAGAGCTATATAGCATAGGGACCTGGAATGTTAAGTCCATGAATCAAGTCGAATTGGAAGTGGTCAAACAGGAGATGGCAAGAGTGAATATCAAAATTCTAAGAATCAGTGAACTGAAATGGACTGGAATGGGTCAATTTAACTCAGATGACCATGATATCTACTACGGTGGGCAGGAATCCCTCAGAAGAAATGGATTAGCCATCATGGTCAACAAAAGAGCCCAAAATGCAGTGGCTGGATGCAATCTCAAAAACTATAGAATGATCTCTGTTCTTTTCGAAGGCAAACCATTCAATATCACAGTAATCCAAGTCTATGCACCAACAAGTAATGAAGAAGAAGCTGAAGTTGAATGGTTCTATGAAGACTGAAAAGACCTTTTAGAACTAACCTCCAAAAAAGATGTCCTTTGCATTATAGTGGACTGGAATGCAAAAGTAGGAAGTCAAGAAACACATGGACTAACAGGAAAATTTGGCTCTGGAGTATGGATTGAATCAGGGAAAAGGCTAAAAGAGTTTTGCAAAGAGAACCCACTGGTCATAGCAAACACCCTCTTTCAACAACACAAGAAAAGACCCTACACTTGGACATCACCAGATGGTCAACACAGAAATCAGATTGATTATATCGTTTGCAGCCAAAGATGGAGAAGCTCTGAACACTCAGCAAAACAAGACTGGGAGCTGACTGTGTCTCTGATCATGAGCTCCTTATTGCCAAATTCAGATGTAAATTGAAGGAAGTAGGGAAAACCACTAGAATATTCAGGTATGACGTAAATCTAATCCTTTATGATTATACAGTGGAAGTGAGAAGTAGATTTAAGGGATTAGACTGGAGAAATACAGTGCCTGATAAATTATGGACAGAGGTTCATGACATTGTACAGGAGACAGGGATCAAGACCATTCCCATGGAAAAGAAATGCCAAAACGCAAAAGGGCTGTCTGGGGAGGCCTTACAAATAGTTGTGAAAAGAAGAGAAGCGAAAAGTACAGGAGAAAAGAAAAGATATAAGCATCTGAATGCAGAGTTCCAAAGAATAGCAAGAAGAGATAAGAAAGCCTTCCTCAGTCATCAATGCAAATAAATCGCCAGTCCAGGTTCTATGCAAGATACTGGTTGCTTGGGGCTGGTGCACTGGGAGGACACAGAGGGAGGGTATGGGGAGGGAGGAGGGTTCAGGATGGGGAATACGGGTATACCTGTGACGGATTCATTTCGATGTTTGGCAAAAGTAATACAATACTGTAAATCTTCAAAATAAAATAAAATTAAAAAAAAAACATATGGAATAAAAAAAAAAAAAAAGAAAGAAAGAAATAGAAGAAAACAACGGAATGGGAAAGACTAGACATCTCTTCAAGAAAATTCGAGATACCAAGGGAGCATTTCATGCAAAGATGGGCTTGATAAAGGACAGAAATTGTATGGACCTAATAGAAGATATTAAGAAGAGGGGCTAAGAGTACCCAGAAGAATTCTACAAAAAAAATCTTCATGACCCAGATAATCATGATTTTGTGATTGCACACCTAGGGCCAGACATCCTGGAATGTGAAGTCAAGTGGGCCTTAGAAGCATCACTAGGAACAAAGCTAGTGGAGGTGATGGAATTCCAATTGAGCTATTTCAAATCCTGAAAGATGACGCAGTGAAAGTGCTGCACTCAATATGCAAGCTAATTTGGAAAACTCAGCAGTGGCCACGGGACTGGAAAAAGTCAGTTTTCACTCCAATCCCCAAGAAAGGCAAAGCCAAAAATTGCTCAAACTACCACACAATTGCACTCGTCTCACATGCCAGTAGAGTAATTCTTAAAATTCTCCAAAGCAGGCTTCACCAATATGTGAATCATGAACTTCCAGATGTTCAAGCTGGTTATAGAAAAGGCAGAGGAATCAGAGATCAAATTGCCAACATCCGCTGGATCATGGAAAAAGCAAGAGAGTTCCATTAAAATGTCTATTTCTGCTTTTTTGACTATGCCAAAGCCTTTGACTGTGTGGATGACAGTTAACGGTGGAAAATTCTGAAAGAGAAGGGAATACCAGAGCATCTGCTCTGCCTCTTTAGAAACCTCTATGCAGGTCAGGAAGCAACAGCTAGAAATGGACAAGGAACAACACACTGGTTCCAAGAAAGAAAAAGAGTACATCAAGGCTGTATATTGTCACTTTGCTTATTTAATTTATATGCAGAGTGCATCATGAGAAACGCTGGGCTGGAGGAAGCACAAGCTGGCATCAAAATTGCCGGGAGAAGTATCAATAAGCTCAGATATGCAGATGACACCACCGTTATGGCAGAAAGTGAAGAAGAACTAAAGAGCCTCTTGATGAAAGTGAAAGAAGAGAGTGAAAAAGTTGGCTTAAAGCTCAACATTCAGAAAGCAAAGATCATGTATTCTGGTCCCATCACTTCATGGGAAGTAGATGTGGCAACAGTGGAAACAGTGGCTGAGTTTATTTATCTGGGCTCCATAACTTCTGCAGATGGTGACTGCAGCCATGAAATTAAAGGAAGCTTCCTCCATTGAAGTATTGTTATGACTAGCCTAGACAGCATATTAAAAAGCAGAGACTCTGTGGGAGGGGGTGGGGTGATTTGGGAGAATGGCATTGAAACATGTACAATATCATATAGGAAAAGAATCGCCAGTCCAGTTTCGTTGCACGATACAGGATGCTTGGGGCTGGTGCACTGGGATGACCCAGAGGGATGGTACGGGGAGGGTGGTGGGAGGGGTGTACAGAATGGAGAACACATGTACAACTGTGGCAGGTTTATGTTGAGGTATGGCAAAACTAATACCATAATTAAAGTAATTAACCTCCCATTAAATTAAATAAATTTATATTAAAAATAAAAAATATAGACATGATTTTGGCAATAAAGGTATGTCTAGTCAAGGCTCTGGTATTTCCAGTGGTCAGGTATGGATTGAGAGTTGAACTATAAAAAAGCTGAGCGCCAAAGAATTGATCCTTTTGAACTGTGGTGTTGGAGAAGACTCTTGAGAGTCCCTTGGACTGCAAGGAGATCCAACCAGTCCGTCCTAAAGGATATCAGTCCTGAATGTTCATTGGAAAGAGTGATGTTGAAACTGAAACTCCAATATTTTGGCCACCTGATGCAAAGAGCTGACTCATTGGTAAAGACCCTGATGCTGGGAAATATTGAGGGCAGGAGGAGAAGGGGACAACAGAGGAAGAGATGGTTAGATGGCATCACCAACTCAGTGGACATAGGTTTGGGTGGACGCCGCGAGTTGGTGATGGACAGGGAGGCCTGGTGTGCTGCAGATCATGGTGTTGCAAAGAATCAGACACGACTGACCAACTGAACTGAATTCCTCTCAGTCTTTCAGTGGAGACCAGTCCTTCTGTCTTCCCATAGGCTCTGCCTCAGTTAATTTAAGTGCATCAATTATTATGGTCTTGAAGGGGTCATCTTGTGGGGGACCAACACTGTACAGTCTGTACCATAGTCAGCGGGGGGTGGGGGGGTGGGGCTGGATTTGATGGCCACATGTCACATGTTTCCTTAGGGTGTGCCAGCACCTATTGATGGGAAGTTCAGTGGTACCAAGTCTGAAGCCAGATGTGAGGCAGAGACTTCCTTTTCCTCAGTGTCTTTCACTGTCCTATTGGTGCAGGGTGGGATCCCAAGTTTCTGCAGCAGAAGCCCTGAATGTCAGGCCAGATATGGATGTGTTCCCTCAAGTATGTACGCTCCCCTCTCCTATCACTGCAACCCTTGCCACAGAAGACCAAGAGGAGCGTGTTCTGGTTAGAAAAATAACAAAAGGAGCAAATCTCAAGGCTGGCTGCTTACAGAGATCCAGGCTACCTCCAACGTGCCATCTGTGCCATCACCATCAGTAGAGTCTCCTGCCCTGCTTAAGCATACCTTCTGGTCTGAGACCTCTTGGTCCCTCAAGGCTGATCACTTCCACCAGCTTCTGCTCTACCTGTCCTGTTGCAGAGGGGTGCTATTGGGCAGTTGAGGCCCTCATGGGCTCTGGACACATACTGGGTCATCTGCTGTGGCAATCTGGCCTCCACCAGAGATCAGGACTTCTCCTGATACTCTGCCTATGTAAGTGCCCTCCATGAGCATGACCCGGCTCTTCAACCCACATGCTGCCCTGGGCCAGATGCACCTCTGTTTCCCACATTCCAGCTGTCTGCCTGGTCATGGCAGCCCCTGCTCCAGTGCAGATCGTCCTCGCGGACTAAGCAGGGCATGAGTAAGGGTGGACAGTTGATGGGAAACCTGGCATCCACAAATGTGTTCTCAATCTGTCCTCTTCAATGTGGCTTGGGAGCAAGCCCCTGAGCACATGTTCCTGGAGGGGGGAGTCCGGGTTCCCACAGACATCCTGTTAGTCCACATAGCCCTGCAACCATCTAAGGGTGTTTCTCTTCCCTGTGTCAGACCCAGGACTTGTGTGTCCAATATATGGCTCGAACCACTCACACCCAGGGCATATCTATAACTTTGTAATCTCCCTTATATTCTGAGTCCTCTCCCATGGGCACACGTCAGAACTTGGGTCATCCTTTTCCCTTCATACCCTGTTCCCTGTGCATCTTTCTTTGAGAGTACGTTTGGGAATGTTTGTGCATTTTCCAACTAGTTTTTTGAGCTAATTGTTCTACATGTTGATGCATTTTTTTTATTTTTTTTTCATTTGAGTGTATTTGATTTACCATGTTGTGTTTCAAGTGTACAGCAAAGTGATTCAGCTTTACATATACATGTATTTGGGCTTTGCATTTGGCTCAGTTGTTAAAGAATCACCTTACAATGAATGAGATTTGGGTTCAATCCCTGGGTTGGGAAGATATGCTCAGAGGGACATGACGAGCCTCTCCAGGATCCTTGCCTGGAGAATTTCATGGACAGAGGAGCCTAGCAGGCTACACTCCATAGGTTCACAAAGAGTAGGGCACATCAGAATCACCTGAGCTTGCACAGGCACACATCCATATATCTATTCCTTTACAAATTCTTTCTTCATTTATGTTGTTACAGAATTTCTAGCAGACTTGCCTGTGGTTTTGTAGTAGGTCTTTGTTGGTTATCTATGTTATATATAGTGGTGTCTATATATATGTTAATCCCCAACTCCCAATTCCTTCCACCGCCCCAACTTGGAATTTGGTAACCATTAGCTTTGCTTCTATGTAGATGTGTTTTTAATGTTTTTTTGGGGAGGCAGTTTAGTCCTTTGAAGTCGTCCTAATTTTCTATTTCTGCTTTTGTTGCCTATGCTTTCGGTTTCAGATACATAAAATCACTTCCAAGACGAATGTTTACAGCTTCTCCAGGATGTTTTCTTCTATTTCATTTATAGTTTCAGATCTTGCATTTAAATCTTTAATCAACTCTGAGTTTAGTTTTTTATGTGATTTAAGATAAGGGTCCTATTTCAATCTTTTGCATTCTGATTTCTAGTTGCCCACGGCAGTTAATTGAAGAGATGGTGAGGTGAAACTTAATCATGATCATCTCAAGGCAGTAAAGAGTGACAAGCCTGTAGGAAAGGCACTGGAGTGAGGAACTTGGCCAGGAGCATGTAAAGTTTGGGGAATCCCACTTGATTCCCGCTGATATGTGGATGTGATCCTGGGCAGATGCGTTCTGACCCTAGGCACATAGACTTGCTCTTGACGTCTGCCAATCAAGAGAAGCCTCTGGGACAGCAGGATTGTGCACTCATCATGAGTCCATGGGCACTGCTTTGGCTTTTGCATTTGGTGACATGCAAATGGGTTTTCTTAATACAAAGACATAGAGCTCCTCTTGACTACTGATAAAATAAGCTTCTCATTTAACTTCCTTTGACTTCTGATCCACTTTCTAGTTTATGGTTTTTACTGTATTTTCAAGCAGATTCTTGGACATACTTGGCAGAAGAGAGTGATTCTCTCCCTTACAGTCTTAGATAATCCAACTTCTGATAATATTTTGTATCACCACCCTGTTGATTTTTAATCTCTTTACCTCTCTGACATGCATTTCTGATAAGATACATACTTCAAAACCTATCCTACAAACTGCATGTAATGAATTGCAAGTGATTAGAGAATGTGAAAATATTAATACACAAGAGAATGATTAAGAACATTTCCTTGGGAGGTGACCACTCGGCTAGCCTCAGATGGTTGCTAGATTCTGAGTCACAGATGATAGGATGGACACAGGCATAGAGGAAAGGAGGTCTTAGGGAAATCATTGTATCAGGCAATAGAGGTTGTTAGGGACACAGCTATACCAGTCAGTTGGAATTTATTCCTAGTGAACCTGTGTAAGTGGAAGTATAAAGAGTTTCTACTACTCTTTGTGAGTGCTAATGAGCAAACCCCCCACCCCCATACAACACAGCGTTTGCAATAGAACTTGTCATGTTTGAATCACAATATACTGTTCTTTTCCAGGAGAGCTACAGACATCTGATATTGTTTAATTCTCGTTGATCTAAATGGATGTACCCTTTCTCAACCCATGACTTAGTGTTTACATTTTTCACTTTTAACCCTAAGAGTCTTTGGATCCTTTTTGAACTCTATGCATCCTCAATTCTTTCTGGAAGTTGGCAGTTTATCCACGGATATTAAAATATATACCAGTGCTGCTTTAGGGAACAAGGCCCTCTAACCTCCACTTTTGGTCCACCTCAGGACTTTCCTTATAGCTCAGTTGGGAAATATTGTGCCTGCAAAGCTGCAGACATCAGTTCAACTCCTGGGTAGGGAAGCTCTGCTGAAGAAGGGATAAGCTACCCACCCTAGCATTCTTTGGCTTCCCTTGTGGCAAAGTTGGTGAAGAATTCGCCTTCATGTGGGATGCCTGGGCTTGATCCCTGGGTTGGGAGGATCCCATGGATTAAGGAAAGGTTACTCACTCCAGTATTGTGGCCTGGAGAATTCCATGGACTGTATAGTCCTTGGGGTCACCAACTGTTGGACACGACTGAGCAACTTTCACTTTCAGCTTTTCAGGCCTTGTAATCTGTTACCTTTCCCTAACAGCAAGTATTTCAGTCAGTCCTACAGCAGGGCTGTAAAGTGTGATAGTGTTAAATGGTGATAATATATACGGATCTGGAATCACAGCACCCACCTATCAGGGCTCTCTGTCCATATCATCCCGGTAGCTGCTTATCTTACTAATTTTCACAGGCCGAGCTGATAGTTCTCCCACTTCCTTTGAAAGGACAACAAACCCAGGGTCTCCTTCACTCTTAATGATTTTAAATCACATTCAGTGACTGACTTTGAATCATCAACTGTGTCTCCCAGGAGTTAAAATGCCAGAAAGATTTAACTAGGGAGCTGCAGTCCAGATAAAAGATATCGTAGCATTGACTTAAAACCTGAACTTAGTTCTTCTGATTTTTATGGTGAAACTCTGTCTTAATTGTTCCTAAAATGTTCTCTGAAAACACACGGGATCCGCTCGTAGAGACTCTGCCTTATATATCTCCATATTTGATTGAGTACTACTTGAAACTCTTCAAACACTTCAAAACTAAAGTTAACACCAAATTAAATATTCGATACTCTTCTTTTTAAACCACGAAAATTGTAGAACTTGGACTAAGAAAAGAGTTTATTGGGGAGGAATGGTTTATGACTGTAGTTATTTCGAAATACTAGAGTATGGTGATAAATATAGGACCAGCTTTTACACAGTCTTAAATTAAAACTTTTATCCAAAGTCTCTGTCCTGACTTCTCTGGCTGTCCAGTGGTTAGGACTCCATGCTTTCAGTAGAAGGGGAACCAGTTCAATCCATGGTCAGGGAACTAAGATCTCACAAACTGCATGGTTCTCCCCTCCCAAAAACATTATCTGTGTGTCGTGATCTGGTTAGTCATCTGCACCGGGATTGGGCCACATCCACTGCCCTGCCTTTGGGGACACACTGCTTCCACAAATTTGTTAGGATAACAGTGGCCAAATTGATATTTGTTCTGATCCCTCCAAACATTATTTTGATCTTTGGGAGTGCTCATTGTGGGTTGTAGTTGCTTCAGCATTTTGTGCCTCCTGAGCACCTTTAGCTGACAGCATAGGTGAGTCATGCAACAAAGCCCGTTATGATGTAAGTGGCCAGGAGGTGATTTCTGCCTGCCTCACTCAGGGGAAGTATGACATCCACCACCCCCATGTGAAGCCCTCTTCCCATCTGGGTTCTGGCAATCTAGACTCTAATGTCACTTCACACCCCAAACAATGGCAGTAACACCGCACCATTATTCCTTGCCGCTGAGATCAATTGTTAAGCAGGGTTATCCATCTTCAGTGCAGACTCCTGACCCAGTCGAGACCTCTACTCTCTGGCTACCTGGGAACCTGAGGGTCTGTTCCCTCAGTTCTTGGAGCCCCACAGTCCTCCCCACTCAGGTTCCCACATCTTTTCTTCCTTCCCTCCCTTCCCATCAGAAAATTCACACACACACAAATATCATCTTTTCACCATTTGATGTGTATTTTACTCACAGCCATCAGTTTATTATGTTAGTATGAGAGTCAGTCTTTTCCTGGTTGGCCATTTCTAAGATAGCAGACCTCTGAAGACAAAATTTTAAACTGTCTGACCTTTTCTATTCAGTTACTGGCTTCCCAGCTTGTACTTCTCCAGGGTCTCTCATTCTGAGGTGGCTGAGCTTACCTTCTCTTTTGATTATGCCTCATTTTTTTGACTCTGCCTCATATTTTGGTACTCTTTTCAGCTTTGATTCAGTTTCTTACTTGCAGAGGAACAGAAAAAACAGTTTGTTTTTATTGTTTCCTTCACCTTCTTCGACGGAATGGCATATGATCGGATTTTCTTTCTCAAGGTTCCTTTTAGAGATCTTCTGACTCTCATGGTCATATTCCGTGATTGAAAGACAAGAAAAGAGTATTAGTTTTGAGGAAACAGTATAACATCTGAGTTGGAAGGGAGATTTTGTGAAAAGGGATGTGGGATGATGAGGGCTTTTATGGCAGGCAAGGGGAGCGTAGAGGTCTTGGGCAGCAAAGTCAATGGAGAACATTGGAGCATAGATGGAATCATCTTACCTTCACACTTCCTCTGTAACTCTGTGGACAAGGGTTTTCTTTCGTCCTTTCACCCTTGAAGCACATTGCATTGGAACTCTTCTTGACTGCCGTGGCTTCCTGGTTACCTTATGATGGTACCATGATATGGCCTAACCCAAAATCTCTGACTCTGACCTCCCTATATATACCTTCTCAGGACTATGAGGAGCCACACCCTTCAATCTGATTTTTCAGCTAGGAACTCCCCCAGCCAATGGTGGCTTTGTGGTCTTAGACATCACAATGTACCACTGTGCCCATCAACTTGGGTTAGTGGGTGCTGAAGGAGGCCATGATACACTTTCTCACCCCTGACACCTCTGTGTGTCTGATTCTGAGGAGTAGTGATTCAGGGGCATGGTGTTTCTTCTCATGACCCTCAGATTTTCCTTCGGCATCCTTTATTCTTTGACTTATATGTCCCCCTTCAACACTCCTGCCTCCTCCATCCCTGTATGAACCTCAACCAAACACTTTTAACTCCAAATCTGTTCCTCAGAGTCGGCTAGTCATTTCATCTTTTGAACACCCTCTTCCAAGTGGGGGTTCTTGAGAGGCTTAAGAAAATTAAGAGCAAGCACTTAACATGGAAAAAGGTAATTAAGAACAGGTTGGAAGTTTTTGCTACTCAAATGAGCTTTAGAGACCCAAAGATTTGGTGAATCCTCAGTCTGTTGCCCCAAGGTCTATACACCACCTCAATAAAATTACACATCAGAGCCCAGACAGTCATAAATGTCTCCTTCACTAATATTGTTGGGGACAATTCAACTCTCATACTAAGTAGGGAAACTCAACTTGCCCCATCTATCAGAAATACATTCCCAAAAAAAAAAAAAAAAAAAAAAAACTTAAGGTGCCCAAAGGTAAGAGTCAGATGACGAATGCACCACTGTCTCTTGACTGAATCACTTCCCAAGTGGTCCCTCATTGACAGGTATCATCAGGTAGGGCCAAATGTGGAGCTGACCTATAGCTGAGCAGGAGAAATACCAGTACGTATCTCACTGATAGTTGGTTGCTTATTGGCAGGGCCGAGCGATGCACTGTCCAATAGCTGGGCAAGACCTGTTGCTTAATAACAGGATGTGGAGTAATACGGCAAAGCAATGGCTACCTGCTAATGGCTGTGCTCATGCTGCTCTGTTCCATAAGGATACGTTGGGTCCAGTGTGCTTTAATCTTTTTGACTGACTCCTTTCCCACGGCTATTTGTGATTTCACATGCTTTTTTTACCTTTGGTACATCATTCTTTTCATTGTATTCCCAGGCATGCAAGGCAGCAGTGCTTATCTATATGCCTCTCCAACAGCTGCCACATGATTGCATGTGCCGCATATATTATAGCTAAGTTTTCAAAGTGAACAAGAATGTCAAAGCCAGCCCATGTTGAGAACTACTTTGACAAACCTTAATCTCACAGTGATTCATATTCTATTCACAATGTAACAGAGCAAAGTGAGCACAGCCCTATGCAATTCTCCATTGATGTGCTTCATTTCAACTCACCCTGTTCCTAGGCAACAGGTGTAGCTCAGCCTTGCTTGGTGCCTCAGATGGCCCCATTCACAAGCAGACAACTGTCAGTGAGTGACCATTTGTTGACAGGCTCAGCTATTGATCAGCACCACAGTGGTCCCTGTCCCCCAGTTACTCTCAAGAAAGGAGTATTGGGGAAGTGATTAAGAAAGGGTTGTGTGGTGGTCATCAGCTGGAAAGTGAGAGAAGAGGCAGATTCAGGCATTCATTTGGAGGGTCGGGAGATCACCCAGCCTTAGGCAGTGGGTAAGCTGGAGGTCCCAGGGAATACACTGGCAACGACATCCTGTAGTGCTCCAGAGCCCTCACTAAGGCCCTTCAGTAGCCTTGGCCCAGGCCTTGAGGAGCGTTGAACCTCTCCCCCATCCCTGTCTCTGCAACCTCCTAGCAGTGGCCATCTTCCTGGGCCTCAGTCTCTTAAAACTGGTCTCCTCACTTGGACAGGCTGAGGAGACAGGACCTACTGTGTTGGGTGCCTGGTTCCATCAAGAATGAGAGCTGGGCAGAATGTGGGAACATGCCCTGAAGCACCTGCCAAATGAGATCTGTTTCTGCTTTTCCAGGATGGGACATTTCAATTGAAAGTTGTGCCTTGAGACTTTGCCCTCTCTTGACAGGGCAAGAATGACAGAAAATAACATTCATCTTGTAAAGACAGATAGGAACATTATTACCTGACCATGACATAACTTTAAGCACAAAGATGTGCCACGAAGAAGTCTGTAATAACTTACCAGAACACTCTCTAACATTTGCTTTTAAATGTACTTAAATGAAAAAGTTAAGTTACTTTGGGTTCTTAGGCAAAGAGCCACCCACATCCTTGTATGAATCTGTAATAAACCTTTCCCTGTTCCAAGCTCTATCATTTAATTTTGAAGGGCCTCATTCTGCATCGAGCACATGGATTTGCAATTTTGATAACAACCATACTGACTCCTTTAAACAACAGCAGAGACTGGCCAAGTGCTCAAAGTCACCCATAATATACCCACTGACTAGGCTTGGCTAAACTTTAGCCATGCTTCTCTCCTCTGAACTTCAGCTTTCCCCCACCCTTGAGCAAGCACAAAGAGTCAGACATTTCTGACTCCTTTAACAGCTCATTCTAAGAATAAGCTCACTAAAGATAGAAACACTTCCTGTCAAACTGCTCCATCATGCTGTCTGTTCAACCATCCCCACCTCTTTCCCCATCTCACACACACACACACACACACACACACACTTACACACACACATAGTTGGCTGTGCACCGTCCTTATCTTCCATTTTGACGAAATATATTTTTCTCTTCCATTTTGAGAAATGTTAAGAACTTGTGTTCAAAGCTTTCTCCCTATTGCAATCAGTTCATTTCATTTGTTCAGTTGTGTCCGACTGTGTGAAACCCCATGCGCTGTAGCACACCAGGATAACTTGTCCATCACCAACTCCTGGAGCTTGTTGAAAATCAAGTCCATCAAATCCCCGATGCCATCCAACCATCTCATCCTCTCTCATCCCCTTCTCCTTGGTCTTCAATCCTTCCTAGCATCAGGATCTTTTCCAATGAGACAGTTCTTTGCATCAGGTGGAAAAAGTACTGGAGTTGCAGCTTCAGCATCAGTCCTTCTAGTGAATAATCAGGCTGATACCACACGTCCATTAAGTGGTGGCTGCATGGGCACAGGAGGGACTAGAGGGGCTACTCCACATTCAAGGTCAGGAGTGGTGGCAGTGAGGAGATATACCTCGTCCAAGGTAAGGAGCAGTGGCTTCCCTTTGCTGGAGCAGCCGGGAAGAGATACCCCACATCCAAAGTAAGAGAAACCCATGTAAGGCGGAAGGTACTGCAAGACGGCATCAGAGGGCAGACACACTGAAACCATAATCACAGAAATCTAGTCAATCTAATCACACGAGAACCACAGCCTTGTCTAACTCAATGAAACTAAGCAAGGACCTGTGGGGCCTCCCAAGTTGGCCGGATCATGGTGGAGCAGTCTGACAGAATGTGGACCACTGCAGAAGGGAAGGGCAATCCACTTCAGTATTCTTGCCTTGAGATCCACATGAACAGTATGAAAAGACCAAATGATAGGATACTGAAAGAGGAACTCCCCAGGTCAGTAGGTGCCCAATATATTATTGGAGATCAATCAAGAAATAACTACAGAAAGAATGAAGGGATTGAGCCAAAGCAAAAACAATACCCAGTTGTGGATGGGACTGGTGACAGAAGAAAGGTCCAATGCTATAAATGTCAATATAACATAGGAACCTGGAATGTTAAGTCCATGCATAAAGGCAAATTGAAAGTGGTCAAACAGGAGATGGCAAGTGTGAACATCAACATTCTAGGAATCAGTGATCTAAAATGGACTGGAATGGGTGAATTTAACTCAGATGACCATTATATCTGCTACGGCCAGCTGGAATCCCTCAGATGAAATGGAGTAGCCATCATGGTCAACAAAAGAGTCCAAAATGCCATAGCTGGATGCAATCTCAAAAACTATAGAATGAGCTCTGTTCGTTTACAAGGCAAACCATTCAATATCACAGTAATCCAAGTCTATGCCCCAATAAGTATCAATGAAGAAGCTGAAGTTGAAACGTTCTATGAAGACCAAAAAGGCCTTTTAGAACTAACACCCAAAAAAGATGTCCTTTACGTTATAGTGAACAGGAATGCAAAAGTAGGAAGTCAAGAAACACATGGAGTAACAGGAAAATTTGGCTCTGGAGTATGAAATGAAGCAGGGCAAAGGCTGATAGAGTTTTTCAAAGAAAACACACTGCTCATAGCAAACACCCTCTTCCAACAACACAAGAAAAGACTCTACACATGGACATCACCAGGTGGTCAACACTGAAATCAGACTGATTACATCTTTTGCAGCCAAATATGGAGAAGCTTTGTAAAGTCAGCAAAACAAGACTGGGAGCTGACTGTGGCTCAGATCATGAGCTCCTTATTGACAAATTCAGATTTGAATTGAAGAAAGTAGGGGAAACCACTAGACCACTCAGGTATGACATAAATCCAATCCCTTATGATTATACAGTGAAAGTGAGAAATAGATTTAAGGGACTAGACCTGCCAGATACAGTGCCTGATGAACTATGGATGGAGGTTTGTGATATTGTACAGGAGACAGGGATCAATAGCATCCCCATGGAAAAGAAATGCCAAAAATCAAAAGGGCTGTCTGGGGAGGGCTTTCAAATAGTTGTGAAAAGAAGAGAAGCAAAAGGCACAGGAGAAAAGGAAAGATATAAGTATCGGAATGCAGAGATCCAAAGAATAGAAAGAAGAGATAAGAAGGCCTTCCTCAGTGATCAATGCAAAGAAATAGAGGAAAACAACGGAATGGGAAAGACTAGACATCTCTTCAAGATAATTCGAGATACCAGGGGAACATTTCATGCAAAGATGGGCTCAATAAAGGACAGAAATGGTATGGACCTAACAGAAGCAGAAAATATTAAGAAGAGGTGGAAAGAATACCTAGAACAACTGTACAAAAAAATCTTCATGACCCAGATAATCATGATGGTGTGATCACACACCTAGGGCCAGACATCCTGGAATGTGAAGTCAAGTGGGCCTTAGAAAGCATCACTATGAACAAAGATAGTGGAGGTGATGGAATTCCAGTTGAGCTATTTCAAATCCGGAAAGACAATGCAGTGACAGTGCTGCCCTCAATATGCCAGCTACTTTGGAAAGCTTAGCAGTGGCCACAGGTATGGAAAAGGTCAGTTTTCACTCCAATCCCCATGAAAGGCAATGCCAAAGAATATTCAAGCTACCGCACATGGCATCTCACATGCCAGTAAAGTAATTCTTAAAATTCTCCAAAGCAGGATTCAGCAATATGTGATTCATTAAATTCCAGATGTTCAAGCTGGTTATCGAAAAGGCAGAGGAATCAGAGATCAAATTGCCAACATCCGCTGGATCATGGAAAAATAAGAGAGTTCCATAAAAATATGTATTTCTGCTTTATTGACTATGCCATAGCCTTTGACTTGTGTGGATCACGTACACTGTGGAAAATTCTGAAAAAGATGGGAATATCAGACCACCTGACCTGCCTCTTGAAAAATCTCTATGCAGGTCAGGAAGCAACAGATAGAAATGGACATGGAACAGCAGAATGGTTCCAAGTAGGAAAAAGAGTACATCGAGGCTGTATAGTGTCACTCTGCTTATTTAATTTATACACAGATTGCATCATGAGAAACACTGGGCTGGAGGAAGCACAAGCTGGAATCAAGATTGCCGGGAGCAGTATCAATAAGCTCAGATATGCAGATGACACCACCGTTATGGCAGAAAGTGAAGAAGAACTAAAGAGCCTCTTGATGAAAGTGAAATAAGAGAGTGAAAATGTTGGCTTAAAGCTCAACATTCAAAAAGCGAAGATCATGGCATCTTGTCCCGTCATTTCATGGGAAGTAGATGGGGAAACAGTGGCTGAGTTTATTTTTCTGGGCTCCAAAATCACTGCAGATGGTGATTGCAGCCATGAAATTAAAGGAAGCTTACTCCTTGGAAGTAGAGTTATGACCAACCTAGACAGCATATTAAAAAGCAAAGACTGTGTGGGAGAGGGTGGGGTGATTTGGGAGAATGACATTGAAACATGTATAGTATCAAATATGAAAGGAATCACCAGTCCAGGTTCGATGCATGATACAGGATGCTTGGGGCTGGTGCACTGGGATGACCCAGAGGGATGGTACGGGGAGGGAGGTGGGAGGTGGGTACAGGATGGGGAACACATGTACACCTGTGGCAGGTTCATGTGGATGTATGGCAAAACCAATACCATAGGTAAAGTAATTAACCTCACATTAAAATAAATAAATTTATATTAAAAATAAAAAATGAAAAGCAGAGACATTACTTTGGAAACAAATGTCTTCCTAGTCAAAGCTATGGTTTTTCCAGTGGTCAGGTATGGATTGAGAGTTGGACTATAAGAAAGCTGAGCACCAAAGAATTGATGCTTTTGAACTGTGGTGTTGGAGAAGACTCTTGAGAGTCCCTTGGACTGCAAGGAGATCCAAACAGTCCATGCTAAAGGATATCAGTCCTGAGTGTTCATTAGAAAGAGTGATGTTGAAAATGAAACTCCAATATTTTGGCCACCTGATGCGAAGAGCTGAATCATTGGTAAAGACCCTGATGCTGGGAAATATTGAGGGCAGGAGGAGAAGTGGACGACAGAGGAAGAAATGGTTAGATGGCATCACCAACTCAATGGACATGGGTTTGTGTGGACTCCTCGAGTTGATGATGGACAGGGAGGCCTGGTGTGCAGCGGTTCATGGTGTCTCAAAGAATCAGACATGACTGACAAACTGAACTGACATCCTCTCAGTCTTTCAGTGGAGACCAGTCCATCTGTCTTCCCATTTGTCTCTGTCTCTCTGAGTTTAAGTGCATCAGTTATCTATTATGATCTTAAAGAGGTGATCTTGTGGGGGAGCATCACTCTACAGTCTTTACCATAGTCAGCGGGGGGTGGGGGTGGGGGTGGGGTTGGATTTGATGGACCACAAGTCACATCTTTCCTTAGGGTTTGCCAGCACCTATGGCTGGGAAATTCAGTGGTACCATGTCTGAAACCACATGTGAGGCAGAGACTTCCTTTTCCTCAGTGGCTTTCACTGTCTTATTGGGGGCAGGGTGGGATCCCAAGTTTCTGGAGCAGAAGCCCTGAATGTCAGCCCAGATCTGGCTGTGTTCCCTCAAGTATGTATGCTCCCCTCTCCCAGCACTGCAACCCTTGCCACAGAGGGACAAGAGGAGCATGTTCTGGTTAGAAAAATAACAGAAGGAGTAAATCTCCAGGCTGGCTGCTTACAGAGATCCAGGCTACCTCCAACGTGCCATCTGTGCCATCACCATCCGTAACGTCTCTTTCCCTGTTTAATCATACCTTCTGGTCTGAGACCACTTAGTCCCTCACAGCTGATCACTTCCTCCAGCTTCTGCAATCCCAGCCCTGTTGCAGAGGGGTGTTATTGGGCAGGTGAGACCCTCATGGGCTCTGGGCACATACTGGGTCATCTGCTGTGGCAGTCTGGACGCCCTCAGAGATCAGGACTTCTCCTGATATGCTGTCTATGTAAGTGCCCTGCATGAGCATGACCCCGGCTCTTCCACCCACATGCCTCCCTGGGCCAGATGCACCTTTGTTTCCCAGCTGTCTGCCTGGTCATGGCAGCCCCTGCTCCAGGGCAGATAGGCCACACGGAGTAAGCAGGGTGTGTGTAAGTGTGGGCAGTTGTTGGGAAAACAGGCATTCACAAATGCAGTTTCAATCTGTCCTCTTCACTGTGGCTTGGGAGCAAGCCGCTGACCACATGCTCCTGGAAAGGGGAGTCAGGGCTTCCCACAGACTTCCTGTTAGTCCACAAAGCCCTGCAACCATCTAAGGGTGTTTCTCATCCCTGTGTCAGACCCCAGGACTTGTGTGTCCAATATATGGCTGGAACCACTCACACCCAGGGCATATCTCCAACCGTGTAATCTCCCTTATATTTTGAGTCCTCTCCCATGGGCACACATCAGGACTTGAATCATCCTTATCCCTTCATACCCTTTTTCCTGTGTATCTTTCATTGAGAGTAGGTTTGGGAATCTTTCTGCATTTTTCAATTAGTTTTTTGAGCTAATTGTTCTACATGTTGATGGATTTTTTTTTTTTTTTTCATTCGAGTATATTTGATTTACCATGTTGTGTTTCAGGTGTACAGCAAAGTGATACAGCTTTACATATACATGTATTTGGGCTTCCCACTTGGCTCAGTAGTTAAAGAATCACCCTGCAATGAAGGAGATTTGGATTCAATCCCTGGGTTGGGAAGATATGCTCAGAGGGACATGACAAGCCTCTCCAGGATTCTTGCCTGGAGAATCTCATGGACAGAAGAGCCTAGCAGGCTACAGTCCATAGGGTCACAAAGAAGAGGCACATCTGAATCAACTGAGCTTGCACAGGCACACATCCATATAACTATTCCTTTAAAAATTATTTTTCCATTTATGTTGTTACAGAATTTCTAGCAGAGTTGACTGTGGTTTTGTAGTAGGTCCTTGTTGGTTATCAATTTTATATATAGTTGTGTGTATATATATGTTAATCCCCAACCCCCAAATCCTCCCCGCACCCCAACTTGCCATTTGGTAATGATCACCTTGGCTTCTATGTAGATGTGTTTTTGATGTTCTTTGGGGGAGGCAGTTTAATCGTTTGAAGTTGTCCTATTTTTATATTTTTGCTTTTGTTTCCTATGCTTTTGGTGTCACATACAAAAAATTACTTCTAAGACCAATGCTTACAACTTCTCCAGGATGTTTCCTTCTAGTTGATTTAGAGTTTCAGAACTTGCATTTACATCTTTAATCAACTTTGAGTTTAGATTTTTTATGTGGTATAAAATAAGGGTCCTATTTCAATCTTTTGCATTCAGATTTCTGGATGCCAACGGCAATTAAATTAAGAGATGGTGAGGTGAAACTTAATCATGATCATCTCAAGGCAGTAATGAGTCACACGGCTGTCAGAAAGGCCCTGGAGTGAGGGACTTGGCCAGGAGCATGCAAAGTTTAGGGACTCCCACTTGATTCCCGCTGAAAGGTGGATGTCATCCTGGGCAGATGAGTTCTGACCTAGGCACATAGACTTGCTCTTGACCTCTGTCAATCAATAGAAGCCTCTGGGCCAGCAGGATTGTGTACTTATCATGAGTCCATGGGCACTGCTTTGGCCTTTGCATTTGGTGACATGCAAATGGGTTTTCTTAATACAAAGACATAGAGCTCCTCTTGACTACTGATAAAATGACCTTCTCATTTAAGTTCCTTTGACATAGAGCTCCTCTTGACTACTGATAAAATGACCTTCTCATTTAAGTTCCTTTGACCTCTGATCCACTCTCTAGTTTATGGTTTTTACTACATTTTCAAGCCAATTATTGGACATAATTGGAAGAAGAAAGTGATTTTCTCCCTTACAGTCTTAGATAATCAAGCTTCTGATAATACTTTGTATCACCACATTGTTGATTTCTATTGTGTTTACCTCTCTGGCATACATTTCTGATAAGATACATACTCAAAAATCTATCCTACAAACTGCGTGTAATGAACTGCAAATGGTTAGAGAACATGAAAATTTTAATACACAGGAGAATGATTAAAACATTTCCTTGGGAGGTGACCATTCGGCTGGCCTCAGATGGTTGCTAGTTTGTGAGTCACAGAAGATAGGATGGACACAGGCATAGAGTTAAGTAGAAGGTCTTAGGTAAATCAATGTTTCAACTAATAGAGGTTGTTATGGCCACAGCTAGAGAGGTCAGTTGGAATCTATTCATGTCGAACCGGTATAAGTGGAAGTATAAAGAGTTCCTACAACTCTTTGTGAGTGCTAATGAGCAAAACCCACCCTCATCCAACACAGCGTTTGCAATAGGACTTTTCATGTTTGAATCACAATATACTGTCCTTTTCCAGGAGAGCTATAGGCATCTAATATTGATCTATTGTTGTTGACCTAAATGGATATACCCTTTCTCAACTCATGACTTAGTGTTTATGTTTTTCTCTTTTAACCCTAAGAGTCTTTGGATCCTTTTTAAACTCTATGCATCCTCAATTCTTTCTGCAAGGTGGCAGTATATCCACGGATATTAAACTACATACCAGCGCTACTTTAGGGAAACAAGGCCCTCTAAACTCCATTTTTGGTCCACCTCAGGAATTTCCTGATAGCTCACTTGGGAAAGATTTGGCCTGCAAAGCTGTAGACATCAGTTCAAATCCTGTGTAGGGAAGCTCTGCTGGAGAAAGGATAAGATACCCACTCTAGCATTCTTTGGCTTCCCTGGTGGCTCAGCTGGTGAAGAATACGCCTTCAATGTGGGATGCCTGAGCTTGATCCCTGGGTTGGGAATATCCACTGGAGTAAGGAAAGGCTAACCACTCCAGTATTCTGGCCTGGATAATTCCATGGATTGTATAGTCCATGGGGTCACCAACCATAGGACATGACAGAGCAACTTTCACTTTCAGCTCTTCAGGCCTTGTAATCTGTTACCTTCCCCTAACAGCAGGTATTTCAGTCAATCCTGAAACAGGGCATTAAAGTGTGATAGTGTTAAATGGTGATAATATATACAGATCTGGAACCACAGCACCCACCTATCAGGGCTCTCTGTCCATATCATCCTGGTAGCTGCTTACCTGACTGATTTTCGCAGGCAGAGTTGATAGTTCTCCCACTTCCTTTGAAACGACAACAAATCCTGGGTCTCCTTCACTCTTAATGATTTTAAATCACATTCAGTGACTGACTTTGAATCATCAACTATGTCTCTCAGGAGTTAAAGTGCCAGAAAGATTTAACTAGGGAGCTACAATCCAGATAAAAGATACCGTAGCATTGACTTAAAATCTGAACTCAACTCTTTTGATGCTGATGGTGAAACTCTGTTTTAATTGTTTCTAAAATGTTTTCTGAAAACACATGGGATTCCTTTAGTAGAGTCTCTGCCTTATATATCTCCATATTTGATTGACTACTCCTTGAAACTCTTCAAACACTTCAAAATTAAGGTTAACACCAAATTAAATATTCAATACTCTTCTTTTTAAACCATGAAAACTTGTAGAATGTGGAATAACAAAAGAGTATATTGGGGAAGAATGTTTTACGACGTTAGTTATTTAGAAATACTAGGGGATGGTGATAAATATAAGACCAGCTTTTACCCAGTCTTATATTAATACTTTTATCAAAAGTCTCTGTCCTGACTATTCTGGCTGTCCAGTGGTTAGGACTCCATGCTTTCTCTGGAAGCAGAACCGGTTCAATCCCTGGTCAGGGAACTAAGATCCCAAAAACTGCACGGTGCCCCCCACCCCAAAAAAATTATCTGTATGTCGTGTTCCTGTTAGTTATCGGCACCAGGATTGGGCCACGTCCACTGCCCTGCCCTTGGGAACACACTGCTTCCACAAATTTCTTAGGATAACAGTGGCCTAATTGATATTTGGTCTGATCCCTCCAAACATTATTTTAATCTTTGGGAGTGCTCATTGTGGGTTAGTTTCATCAGCATTTTGTGCCTCCTGAGCACCTTTAGCTTATAGCATAGGTGATGATGCAACAAAGCCCGTTATGACGTAAGGTACCAGGAGGTGATTTCTGCCTGCCACACTCAGGGTAACTATGACATTCACCATCCCCATGTGAAGCCCTCTTCCCCTCTGGGTTCTGGCAATCTGGACCCTAATGTCACTCCACACCCCAAACAATGGCAGGAACACCGCACCACTACTCCTTGCAGCTGAGATCAATTGTTAAGCAGGGTTATTCACCTTCAGTGCAGACTCCTGACCCAGTCGAGACCTCTACTCTCTGGCTACCTGGGGACCTGAGGGTCTGTTCCCTCAGCTCTTGGGACCCCATATCCCTCCCAACTCAGGTGCCCACCTCTTATCTTCCTTCCCTCCTTTCCCATTAGAAAATTCACACACACACACAAATATCATCTTTTTACCATTTGATGTGTATTTTAATCGCAGCCATCAGTTTCCTATGTTAGTGTGAGAGTCAGTCTTTTCCGGGTTGGCCATTTATAAGAAAGCAGACCTCTGGAGACACAATTCTAAATGTCTGACCTTCTATTCAGTTACTGGCTGCTCAGCTTTTACTTCTCAAGGGTCTCTCATTCTGGGGTGGCTTAGCTTACCTTCTCTTTTGATTCTGCCTCATATTTTGGTACTCTTTTCGGCTTTGATTCAGTTTCTTATTGCAGAGGAACAGAAAAAACTGTTTGCTTTTCTTGTTTTCTTCACCTTCTTCGACTGAGTGGCATATGATCAGATTATCTTTCTCAGGGTTTCTTTTAGAGGTCTTCCGACCCTCATGGTCATATTTCGAGCCTTGAAAGACAAGAGAAGGTTATTAGATTTGATGAAAGGGTATAACATCTGAGTTTGAAGGGAGATTTCATGAAAAGGGATGTCAGCTGGTGAGGGCTTTTGTGGCAGGCAAGGGAAGTGTCGAGTTCTTGTGCAGCAAAGTCAATGGAGAAAGTGGGGAGCATAGAGGGCATCATCTTATGTTCACACTGCCTCTGTATCTCTGTGGACAAAGGGCCTTCTTTCATCCTTTCACCCTTGTAGAATACCACATGGAAACTCTTCTTGGCTGTCGTGGCTTCCTGGTTACCTTATGATGATAGCATGGCATGGCCTAACCCAGAATCTCTGCCTCTGACCTCCCTATATATACCTTCTCAGAACAATGAGGAGCCACACCCTTTAATCTGATTGGTCAGCTAGGCACTCCCCCAGCCAATGGCGGCTTTGGGGTCTTAGACATTATAATGTACCACTGTGCCCATCAACATGGGTTATTGGGTGCTGAGGGAGGCCAGGATACAACTTTCTCACCCCTGAAACCTCTGTGTGTCTGATTCTGGGGAGTGGTGATTTAGGGGCATGGTGTTTCTTCTCATGACCATCAGTCTTTCCTTCCGTGTCCTTTATTCTTTGACTTATATGTCCCCCTTCAACACTCCTGCCTCATCCATCCCTGTATGAACCTCTACCAAACACTTTTCCCTCTAAATCTGTTCCTCAGAGTCGGCTAGTCATTTCGTCTTTCGACCACCCTCTTCCTAGTGGGGGTTCTTGAGGGTCTTAAGGAACTTAAGAACAAGCGCTTAACAAGGAAAAAGGTAATTAAAAACAGGTTGGATGTTTTTGCTACTCCAATGAGCTTTAGAGACCCCAAGACCTGGTGAATCCTCAGTCTGTTGCCCCAAGGTCTATACACCATCTCCATAAAACTACACATCAGAGCCAAGAAAGTCATAAATGCCTCCTCCACTAATATTGTTGGGGACACTTCAACTCTCATATTGAGAAGGGAACCTCAACTTGCCCCATCTACCAGAAATACATTCCTGATTAAAATAAAAATAAAAAAGTAAGGTGCCCAAAGACAAAAGTCAGATGACCAATGCACCACTGTCTCTTAACTGAATCACTTCCCCAATGGCCCTACCTGAAGATAACTCATCGACAGTTATCATCAGTTAGGGCCCAATGTGGAGCTGATCAACAGCCATGCCGAGGAAGTACCAGTAGGTATCTCACTGTTAGTTTCTTGCTTATTGGCAGGGCGGAGCGATGCACTGTCCAATTGCTGGGCAAGACCTGTTTCTTAGTAACAGGATGTGGAGTAATATGGCAAAGCAATGGCTTCCTGCTTATGGCTGTGCTCATGGTGCTCTGTTCCATAAGGATATGTTGGGTCCAGTGTGCTTTAAACTTTTATTTTTAATTTTATTTTATTTTTAAACTTTACAATATTGTATAAGTTTTGCCAAACATCAAACTGAATCCGCCACATGTATACCCGTGGTCCCCATCCTTAACCCTCCTCCCTCCTCCCTCCCCATATCCTGCCTCTGAGTCGTCCCAGTGCACCAGCTCCAAGCATCCAGTATCATGCATCGAACCTGGACTGGCAACTCATTTCATACATGATATTATACATGTTTCAATGCCATTCTCCCATATCTTCCCAACCTCTCCCTCTCACACACAGTCCCTAAGACTGATCTATACATCATTGTCTCTTTTGCTATCTCGTACACAGGGTTATTGTTACCAACTTTCTAAATTCCATTTGTATTCATTAGTATACTGTATTGGTGTTTTTCTTTCTGGCTTACTTCACTCTGTATAATAGGCTCCAGGTTCATCCACCTCATTAGAACTGATTCAAATATATTCTTTTTAATGGCTGAGTAATACTCCATTGCATATATGTACCACAGCTTTCTTAACCATTCATCTGTTGATGGACATCTAGGTTGCTTCCATGTCCTGGCTATTATAAACAGTGCTGCAATGAACATTGAGGTACACGTGTCTATTTCCCTTCTGGTTTCCTCAGTGTGTATGGCCAGCAGTGGGATTGCTGGATCATAAGGCCATTCTATTTCCAGTTTTTTTAAGGAATCTCCACACTGTTCTCCATAGTGGCTGTGCTTGTTTGCATTCCCACCAACAGTGTAAAAGGGTTCCCTTTTCTCCACATCCTCTCCAGCATTTATTGCTTGTAGAATTTTGGATCACAGCCATTCTGACTGACCATTCTGTATGGTACCTCATAGTGGTTTTGATTTGCATTTTTTCTGATAATGAGTGATGTTGAGCATCTTTTCATGTGTTTGTTAGCCATCTGTATGTCTTCTTTGGAGAAATGTCTATTTAGTTCTTTGGCCCAGTTTTTGATTGGGTCATTTATTTTTCTGGAGTTGAGCTGTAGGAGTTGCTTGTATATTGTTGAGATTAGTTGTTTCTCAGTTGCTTCATTTGCTATCATTTTCTCCCATTCTGAAGGCTGCATTTTCACCTTGCTAATAGTTTCCTTTGTTGTGCAGAAGCTTTTAAGGTTAATTAGGTCCAATTTGTTTATTTTTGCTTTTATTTCCAATATTCTGGGAGGTGGGTCATAGAGGATCCTGCTGCGATGTATGTCGGAGAGTGTTTTGCCTATGTTCTCCTCTAGGAGTTTTATAGTTTCTGGTCTTACATCAGATCTTTAATCCATTTTGAGTTTGTTTTTGTGTATGGTGTTAGAAATTGTTCTAGTTTCATTCTTTTACAAGTGGTTGACCAGTTTTCCCAGCACCTTTTGTTAAAGAGATAGTTTTTAATCCATTGTATATTTTTCCCTCCTTTGTCAAAGATAAGGTGTCCCTATGCACGTGGATTTATCTCTGGGCTTTCTGTTTTGTTCCATTGATCAATATTTCTGTCTTTGTGCCAGCACCATACTGTCTTGATAACTGTGGCTTTGTAATAGATCCTGAAGTCAGGTAGGTCGATTCCTCCAGTTCCATTCTTCTTTCTCAAGATAGCTTTGGTTGTTTGAGGTTTTTTGTATTTCCATATAAATTGTGAAATTATTTGTTCTATCTCTGTGAAGAATACCGTTGGTAGCTTGATGGGGATTGCATTGAATCTATAAATTGCTTTGGGTAGTATACTCATTTTCACTATATTGATTCTTCCAATCCATGAACATGGTATATTTCTCCATCTATTAGTGTCCTCTTTGATTTATTTCACCAGTCTTTTATACTTTTCTATATATAGGTCTTTAGTTTCTTTAGCTGGATATATACCTAAGTATTTTATTCTTTCCGTTGCAATGGTGAATGAAATTGTTTTTTTAATTTCTCTTTCTGTTTTCTCATTATTAGTGTATAGGAATGCAAGAGATTTCTGTGTGTTGATTTTATACCCTGCAAATTTACTATAATCATTGATTAGTTCTAGTAATTTTCTGGTGGAGTCTTTAGGGTTTTCTATGTAGAGAATCATGTCATCTGCAAATAGTGAGAGTTTTACTTCTTTTCCAATTTGGATTCCTTTTATTTCTTTTTCTGCTCTGATTGCTGTGACCAAAACTTCCAAAACTATGTTGAATAGTAATGGTGAAAGTGGGCACCCTTGTCTTGTTCCTGACTTTAGAGGAAATGCGTTCAATTGTTCACCATTGAGGATAATGTTTGCTGTCGGTTTGTCATACATAGCTTTTGTTATGTTGAGGTATGTTCCTTCTATTCCTGATTTCTGGAGAGTTTTTATCATAAATGGATGTTGAATTTTGTCAAAGGCTTTCTCTGCATCTATTGAGATAATCATATGGTTTTTAGTTTTCAATTTGTTAATGTGGTGTATTACAGTGATTGATTTGCGGATATTGATGAATCCTTGCATCCCTGGGATAAAGCCCAATTTGTCCTGGTGTATGATCTTTTTAATGTGTTGTTGGATTCTGATTGCTAGAATTTTGTTAAGGATTTTTGCATCTATGTTCATCAGTGATATTGGCCTGTAGTTTTCTTCTTTTGTGGGATCTTTGCCAGGTTTTGGTATTAGGGTGATGGTGGCCTCATAGAATGAGTTTGGAAGTTTACTTCCTCTGCAATTTTCTGGAAGAGTTTGAGCAGGATAGGTGTTAGCTCTCCTCTAAATTTTTGGTAGAATTCAGCTGTGAAGCCGTCTGGACCTGGGCTTTTGTTTGTTGGAAGAGTTTTGATTACAGTTTCAAATTCCGTGCTTGTGATGGGTCTGTTAAGATTTTCTATTTCTTCCTGGTCGAGTTTTGGAAAGTTGTAATTTTCTAAGAATTTGTCCATTTCTTCCACGTTGTCCATTTTATTGGCATATAATTGTTGATAGTAGTCTCTTATTATCCTTTTTAATTCTGTGTTGTCTGTTGTGATCTCTCCATTTTCATTTCTAATTTTATTGATTTGATTTTTCTCCCTTTGTTTCTTGATGAGCCTGGCTAATGGTTTGTCAATTTTATTTATCCTTTCAAAGAACCGCTTTTGGCTTTGTTGATTTTTGCTATGATCTCCTTTGCTTCTTTTGCATTTACTTCTGCCCTAATTTTTAAGATTTCTTTCCCTCTACTAACCTGGGGTTCTTCATTTCTTCCTTTTCTAGTTGCTTTAGGTGTAGGGTTAGATTATTTATTTGACTTTTTTCTTGTTTCTTGAGGTATGCATGTGTTGCTCTGATCTTTCCCCTTAGGACTGCTTTTAAAGTGTCCCATAGGTTTTGGGTTGTTGTGTTTTCATTTTCATTAGTTTCTATGCAAATTTTGATTTCTTTTTTGATTTCTTCTGTGATGTGTTGGTTATTCAGCAGCGTGTTGTTCAGCCTCCATATGTTGGAATTTTTAGTAGTTTTTCTCCTGTAATTGAGATCTAATCTTACTGTATTGTGGTCAGAAAAGATGTTTAGAATGATTTCTACTTTTTTGAATTTACCAAGGCTAGATTTATGGCCCAGGATGTGGTCTATCCTGGAGAAGCTTCCATGTGCGCTTGAGAAAATGGTGAAATTCATTGTTTTGTGATGAAATGTCCTATAGATATCAATTAGGTCTCACTGTTCTATTTTACCATTTAAAGTTTGTGTTTCTTTGTTAATTTTCTGTTTAGATGATCTATCCATAGGTGTGATTGGGGTATTAAAGTCTCCCATTATTATTGTGTTACTTTTAATTTCTCCTTTCATACTTGTTAGCATTTGTCTTACATATTGCGGCACTCACGTGTTGGGTGCATATATATTTATAATTGTTATATCTTCTTCTTGGATTGATCCTTTGATCATTACGTAGTGACCATCTTTGTCTCTTTTCACAGCCTTTGTCTTAAAATCTAATTTATCTGATATAAGTATTGCTACTCCTGCTTTCTTTTGGTCCCTATTTGCATGGAAAATCTTTTTCCAACCCTTCACTTTCAGTCTGTATGTGTCCCCTGTTTTGAGTTGGGTCTCTTGTAGACAACATATGTAGGGATCTTGTTTTTGTATCCATTCATCCAGTCTTTGTCTTTTGGTTTGGGCATTCAACCCATTTAAGTTTAAGGTAATTACTGATAAGTATGATCCCGTTGCCATTTAATTTATTTTTTTGGGTACGATTTTATACACCATTTTAGTGTTTCCTGTCTAGAGAATATCCTTTAGTATTTGTTGGAGAGCTGGTTTGGTGGTGCTGAATTCTCTCAGCTTTTGCTTGTCTGAAAAGCGTTTGATTTCTCCTTCATATTTGAATGAGATCCTTGCTGGGTACAATAATCTGGGCTGTAGGTTATTTTCTTTCATCACTTTAAGTATGTCTTGCCATTTCCTCCTGGCTTGAAGAGTTTCTATTGAAAGATCATCTGTAATCCTTATGGGAATTCCCTTGTGTGTTATTTGTTGTTTTTCCCTTGCTGCTTCTAATAAGTGTTCTTTGTGTTTTACCTTTGTTAATGGGATTAATATGTGTCTTGGGGTGTTTCGCCTTGGGTTTATCCTGTTAGGGACTCTCTGGGTTTCTTGGACTTGGGTGATTATTTCCTTCCTCATTTTAGGGAAGTTTTCAACAATTATCTCTTCAAGTATTTTCTCATGGTCTTTCTTTTTGTCTTCTTCTTCTGGGACCCCTATGATTAGAATGCTGTGGTGTTTACTATTGTCCTGGAGGTCTCTGAGATTGTCCTCATTTCTTTTAATTCGTTTATCTTTTATCCTCACTGATTCTTTTATTTCTACCATTCTATCTTCTAATTCACTAATGCTATCTTCTGCCTCTGTTATTCTACTATTTGTTGCCTCCAGAGTGTTTTTAATTTCATTTATTACATTTTTCATTATATATTGACTCTCTTTTATTTCTTCTAGGTCCTTCTTAAACCTTTCTTCAATCTTCTCAATCTTTGTCTCCAGGCTATTTATCTGTGATTCCATTTTGATTTCAAGATTTTGAATCAATTTCACTATCATTATTCAGAATTCTTTATCAGGTAGATTCCCTATCACTTCCTCTTTTGTTTTGTTTGGTGGGCATTTATCCTGTTCCTTTATCTGCTGGGTATTCCTCTGTCTTTTCACCTTGTTTAAATTGCTGAGTTTGGGTTGCCCTTTCTGTATTCTGGCAGTTTGTGGAGTTCTCTTTATTGTGGTGTTTCCTCGCTCTTTGTGGGTTTATGCAGGTGGCTTGTCAAGGTTTCCTGGTTAGGGACGCTTGTGTTGGAGTTCTGCTGTGTGGAGCTGTATTTCTTCTCTGGAGTGCAATGAAATATCCAGTAATGAGTTATGGGATGCCTGTGGTTTTGCAGTGACTTTGGACTGCCTGTGTCTTGGAGCTCAGGGCTATGTTCCTTGTTGCTGGAGAATTTTCTTGGTATGTCTTGCCCTGAAACTTATTGGCCCTTGTGTGGTGCTTGGTTTCAGTGCAGGTATGGAGGCATTTGATGAGCTTCTGTCAATTAATGTTCCTTGGAGTCAGGAGCTCCCTGGAGTCAGGGTTTGGACTTAAGCCTCATGCTTCCAGTTATTGGTCTTATTTTTGCAGTAGTTTCATAGTTTCTCCTTCTATAGAGCACCATTGATAAAACATCTACGTTAAAGATGAAAAGTGTCTCTACCGTGAGGGTCACCCAGAGAGGTTCACAGCATTATATGGAGCAAAGAAGAGGGAGGAGGGAGTTAGAGGTGACCCGAATGAGATGAGGTGGAATCAAAAGAGAAGAGAGTGGGCTATCCAGTAATCTCTTCCTTATGTGAACTCCACAACTGGACCGCTCAGAGTTGTTCATGAAGTTATACAGAGAAGAGAAGAAGGAGGAAGGTGACAGAGGTGGCCAGGAGGATAAAAGTCGGGAATGAAAAGAAGGGAGATAGATCCAGCCAGTAATCAGTTCCCTAAGTGTTCTCCACCGTCTGGAACACACAGAAATTCAAAGAGTTGAGTAGAGTAGAGAGGGGTTAGGGAGGAGACACAGGCGACCTGGTGGAGAAAAAGGAGAGTCCAAAGGGAGAGAGAGCAGTTAAGCCAGTAGTCTCGCTCCCTAGTGATAAATGGGTACTGAAGATTGGGTTCTTAAATGTACAAAATTGGTAACAACTAGATAAAAGCAAAAATTTAAACTCTAGAGTAGAGTTTGGAAATTCAAAAATATGATGTTAAAGAAAAGAAGAAGGAAAAGAAAGAGAGAAAAAATGAACAAACAAAAACAAACAAGGTCGTGAAAATTATAAAGAAAATATAGGTACATAATTGATAACTAATATCAAAAAGCAAAAGTTAAAAATCTAGAGTAGAGTTTGGACTTTCAAAAATACGATGTTAAATAAAAGAAGAAGGAAAAGAAAGAGAGAAAAAACGAACAAACAAAAACAAACAAGGTCATGAAAATTATAAAGAAAATATAGGTACAAAATTGATAACTAATATCAAAAAGCAAAAGTTAAAAATCTAGAGTAGAGTTTGGAATTTATAAAATACAGTGTTAAAAAAAGAAGACGAAAAATAGAGAGAGAAAAAAAAAAAAACAAGAACAAACACATTCGCATAAATTATAAAGAAAATACTGGTACAAAAATCATAACAAATACCAAAAAGCATAAATTAAAAATCTAGAGTAGAGTTTGGAATTTCAGATATATAATGATATTTAAAGGAAGATGAAAAAGAAACAGAGAAAAAGAAAAAGAGAAAATATAAATGGGTCACAGAAATTATAAAAAAAAAAAAAAATAGGTACAAAATTGATAACAAATACCAAAAAGCTAAAATTAAAAATATACAGTAGAGTTTGAATTTCAAAAATACAATGTTAAATAAAAGAAGGAAAAAAAAAACCAAGGTCAATATATATATATATATATATATATATATATATATATATATATATAATGTTTGCTTTTAAAAAAAAGGTGTCTTCTTTTTTTTTTTTTGCAAAGTAATCTGGTACAAAAGTGAAAATTAAAGGAATAATAGAGGACTTAATTTAAAAAAAATTAATAAAAAATAAAAAGAAAGAAAGAATGATCATAAAAATAGTAAAAATATATCTAGGACTTTGTTTTTGTTGTGAGTATTGCAGGTTCAGTTCATTTTGGGCTAGTTCCTTGGCCCGACTTATACTTCTCAAGATCTATAGGCCCCTTCCTTTGTAGTTGGTACTAACCACAGGGTTTTAATCTATTGCCTGTAGCTTCCAAGGCGGTTCCCTCTGTTATAGCTTTTTCTGTTTGCTGGTCTCTTCAGTGTCTGGTTTCCACCCTGATACAAAGGGGACGGTGGAGGACACTTCTTTTTTTTTTTTTTTTTTTTTTTTTTAGGCTCACTTATTCAGTCGTGCTGAGGGGAGGTAGGGAGTGATGCTGCAAACAAATAACACTGGCATGTGCTCGCAGTGCCTCAGCCACATTGGGTCTGCCCCGGTTCATGGCACATGTAGCCTCCCTGCCCACGCTGCTCAGGCTCTAGGTTGCTCCTCCGGGAACCATCCGTGGCCAGCCCTGCACTTCCAGGTCCAAGCCGCTCAGGTTCAGGCACTCAGGTAGTCCTCAGAGGCACAGACACTCGGTTGGGCCTGTGTTTTGTGCCCTTCCCAAATCCCAGCAGCTCAGGTGATGAGGTGTTTGGCGCGTGCGATTGCTGCGACTTATCGCCTCCCCGCTGCTCGGTTATCTAGGTGTGCACTGGCGCACCTTTTCAGGCAGATGTTGACCGTCCAGACCCCCAAGAAGTTTTAGTTAGCAAAGAAGCATGCTTACAGTTTTATAGATAATGTCTTTCTGGGGCTGTGATTGTCCCCTTCCAGGTCTGGCTTCCTATCACTGGAGGGGATGGTCTTCTGCCGGCTATCTCTGTTCAGTCATTTGTTCCGTGCGTGGGCCTGGTGGTGTCTTAGGTTAGGGCGGGCTTTTCGCGTGGTAGTTATCCCACAGTCTGGTTTGCTAGCCCAAATTATTTCGCTCAGATAGTGCTCGTGGTATTCAGGCCAGATCCTTGCGATGCAGCCCAGGCCGCGCCTCCCTGTCCACGCTGCACCTCCTCCACCAGCCCCTGCTTGCTAATGGCGGATGCAGGAGTCTGCGCTGCTTCTCCGCTGGGGGAGTTACCGTAGGGCTCACAATGTGCGGGTTTTAATTGTATGTTTATTTTTCCTCCCTGTTATGTTGCCCTCTGTGCTTACAAGGCTCGGCACAGATTCGGCAGTGAGAAGATTTCCTGGTGTTTGGAAACATCTCTCTTTTTAAGACTCCCTTCCCGGGATGGAACTCCGTTCCTCCCTCTTTTGACTCTTTCTTTGTCTTTTATATTTTTTCCTACTTCCTTTTGAAGACTTGGGTTGCTTTTCTGGGCGCCTGATGTCCTCTGCTGGCATTCAGAAGTTTTTTTTTTTTGGAATTTACTCAGCGTTTAAATGTTTTTTTGATGAATTTGTGGGGGAGAAAGTGTTCTCCCCTTCCTACTCCTCCGTCATCTTAGCTCCTCCTCCTGCTTTAATCTTTTTGAATGACTCCTTTCCCACCTCAGATTTTGATTTCACATGCTTGTTTAACTTCCGTACATCATTCTTTTCATTGAATTCCCAGGCATGCCGGTCAGCAGTGCTTATCTATATGCCCCTCCAACAGCTGCAACATGATTGCCTGTGCCGCACATATTATAGCTAATATTTCAAAGCCAACAAGAATGGCAAAGCAAGCATACCTTGAGAACTACTTTGACAAACCTTAACCTCACAGTGATTCTTATTCTATTCACAATGTAACAGAGCAGAGTGAGCACAGCCCTATGCAGCTAGCCATTGATGTGCTTCATTTCAGCCCACCCTGTTCCTAGGCAACAGGTGTAGTTCAGCCTTGCTTGGTGAATCAGATGGCCCCATTCACAAGCAGCCAACTGTCAATGAGTGACCATTCGTTGTCCTGCTCAGCTATTGATCAGCATCACAGTGGGCCCTGCCCTCAGTTACTGTCAAGAAGGTAGTCTTGGGGAAGTGATTAAGTAAGGATGGTGTGGTGGTCATCAGCTGGAAAGTGAGAGAAGAGGCAGATTCAGACATTCTTTTGGGGGGCCTGGAGATCACCCAGCCTTGGGCAAGTGGGTGAGCTGCAGGTCCCAGGGAAAATACTGGGGACGACATCCTGTAGTGCACCAGAGCCCTCACTAAGGCCCTCCAGTAGCCTTGGACCAATCCTTGAGGAATGGTGAACATCTCCCCCATCCCTGTCTCTGCAACCTACTTGCAAATACTATCTTCATGGGCCTCAGTCTCTCAGAACTGGTCTCCACACTTGGAGAGCCTGAGGATACAGGACCTGTTGGGTTGGGTGCCTGGCTCCATCAAGGATGAGAACTGGGCAGAATGTGGGAACCTTGCCCTGAAGGAGCTGCCAAATGAGATCTGTTTCTGATTATCCAAGATGGGACATTTCAAGGTGAAAGTTCTGCCTTGAGACTTTGCCCTCTCTTGACAGGGAAAGAATGATAAAAAACAACATTCATCTTGTAGAGATATATAGGAACATTATTACCTGATCATGACCTAACTTTAAGCACAAAGGTTGTGACAGCAAAAATTCTGTAACAACTTACCACAACTCTCTCTGACATTTATTTTAAATGTACTTAACTGAAAACGTTCAGTAACTTTGAGTTCCTAGGGCAAGAGCCACCCATATCCTTGTATGAATCTGAAAAAAACCTTTCACTGTTCCAAATTCTAACATTTCATTTTAATGGTTCTCATTCTGCATGAAGCACATGAATTTGCAATTTTGATAATAACCGTACTGTGGAAGGGCTGACTTGGCCTCTCTTAAACAACAGCAGAGACTGGCCAATTGCTCAGTCATCCATAACATGCCCACTGACTAGGCTTGGCTAAATTTTAGCCATGCTTCACTCCTCTGAACTTCAACTTTCCCCCAGGCTAGAGCAAGCGCTAAGAGTCAGACATTTCTGACTCCTTTAACAGATCCTTCTAAGAATCAGCTCACTACAGATAGAAACACTTCCTGTCAAAGTGCTCCATCATGCTGTCTGTTCATCAATCCCATGTCTTTTCCCATCTCAGTCACACAGACACAGACACACACACACACACACACGCACATATACACAAACTTACACACACACACACATAGTTGCTGCGCACCCTCCTTATCTTCCATGTTAATGAAATATCTTTTTCTCTTCCATTTTGAGACAGGTTAACATCTTATATTCAAAGCATTCTCTCTATGGCAATCAGCTCATTTCATTTGTTCAGTTGTGTCCTACTGTGTGCAACCCCATGGACTGCAGCACACCAGGATTCCTTGTCCATCATCAACTCCCAGAGCTTGCTGAAAGTCAAGTCCATGGAATCCCCAATGCCATCCAACCATCTCATCCTTTCTCATCCCCTTGTCCTTGGCTTTCATTCCTTCCTAGCATCAGGATCTTTTCCAATGAGACAGTTCTTTGCATCATGTGGACAAAGTACTGGAGTTGCAGCTTCAGCGTCAGTCCTTCTAGTGAATAATCAGGACTGATACCACACGTCCATGGAGTGGAGGCTGCATGGGCACAGGAGGGGCTAGAGGAGCTAGTCCAGGTTCAAAGTCAGGAGTGGTGGCAGGGAGTAGATACACGTCCTCCAAACTAAGGAGCAGTGGATGCACTTTGCTGGAGCAGCCATGAAGAGATACCCCACATCCAAGGTAAGAGAAACTCACGTAAGATAGTAGGTGTCGCAAGACGGCATCAGAGGGCAGACTCACTGAAACCAGAATCACAGAAATCTAGTCAGTAGAATCACACTAGAACCACAGCCATGTTTAACTCAAGAAAAGGAAGCCAGCCCCTGTGGGGCCTCCCAAGTTGGGAGGGTCATGATGGAGAGGTCTGACAGAGTGTGGTCCACTGGAGAAGGGAAGGGCAATCCTCTTCAGTGTTCTTGCCTTGAGATCAGCATGAACAGTATGAAAAGGCAAAATGATAGGATACTGAAAGAGGAACTCCCCAGGTCAGTAGGTGCCCAGTATGCTACTGGAGATGGGTGGAGAAATAATTCCAGAAAGAATGATGGGATTGAGCCAAAGCAAAAGCAACACCCAGTTGTGGATGTGACTGGTGACAGAAGAAAGGTCTAATGCTATAAAGAGCAATATAGCATAGGAACCTGAATGTTAAGTCCATGAATCAAGGCAAATTGGAAGTGGTCAAACAGAAGATGACAAGAGTGAACATCAACATTCTAAGAATCAGTGATCTAAAATGGACTGGAGTGGGTGGATTTAACTCAGATGACCAATATATCTACTATGGCGGGCAGGAATCCCTAAGAAGAAATGGAGTAGCCATCATGGTTAAAAAAAAGACTCTAAAAATCAGAAGCTGGATGCAATCTGAAAAACTATAGAATGATCTGTGTTCATTTTCAAGGCAAATCATTCAATATAAAAGTAATCCCGGACTATGCCCCAACAAGTAACGATGAAGAAGCTGAAGTTTAACGGTTCTATGAAGACCGACAGTGCCTTTTAGAACCAACACCAAAAAAAATGTACTTTAGTTTATAGTGGACTGGAACGCAAATTAGGAAGTCAAGAAACACATGGAGTAACAGGAAAATTTGGCTCTGGAGTATGGAATGAAGCAGGACAAAGGCTAATAGAGTTTTCCAAAGAGAACACACTGGTCATGGCAAACACCCTCTGCCAACAACACAAGAAAAGACTCTACACATGGACATCACCAGATGGTCAACACTGAAATCAGATTGATTATATCGTTTGCAGCCAAAGATGGAGAAAGTCTATACAGTCAGCAAAACAAGACTGGGATCTGCCTCTAGCACAGCTCATGAGCTCCTTATTGTCAAATTCAGATTTAAATTGAAGAAAGTAGGGAAAAACACTAGACCATTCAGGTATGACGTAAATCCAATCCCTTATGATTATACAGTGGAAGTGAGAAATAGATTTAAGGGACTACAACTGACAGATAGAGTGCCTCATAAACTATGGACGGAGGTGCGTGACATTGTACAGGAGACAGGGATCCAGATCATCCCCATGGAAAAGAAATGCCAAAAAGCAAAAGGGCTGTCTGGGGAGGCCTTACAAATAGTTGTGAAAGGAAGAGAAGCAAAAAGCACAGGAGAAAAAGAAAGATATAAGCATCTGAATGCAGAGTTCCAAAGAATAGCAAGATAAGAAAGCCTGCCTCAGTGATCAATGAAAGGAAGTAGAGGAAAACAATGGAATAGGAAAGACTAGACATCTCTTCAAGAAAATTGCAGATACCAAGGGAATATTTCATGCAAAGATGGGCTCGATAAAGGACAGAAATGTTATGGACCTAACAGAAGCAGAAGATATTAAGAAGACGTGGTAAGAATACCGAGAAGAACTGTAGAAAAAATAATCTTCATGACCCAGATAATCATGATGTTGTGATCACGCACCTAGGGCCAGACATCCTGGAATGTGAAGTCAAGTGGGCCTTAGAAAGCATCTCTACGAACAAAGCTAGTGGAGGTGATGGCATTCCAGCTGAGCTATTTCAAATCCTGAAAGATGATGCAGTGAAAGTGCTGCACTCAATATGCCAGCTCATTTGGACAACTCAGCAGTGGCCACAGGACTCGAAAAGGTCAGTTTTCACTCTGAAACCCAAGAATGGCAACGCCAAAGAATGCTCAAACTACCACACAATATCACTCATTTCACATGCCAGTCAAGTAATTCTTAAAGTTCTCCAATGGAGGCTTCAGCAATGTATGAATTTTGAACTTCCAGATGTTCAAGCTGGTTATAGAAAAGGCAGAGGAATCAGAGATAAAATTGCCAACATCCGCTGGATCATGGAAAAAGCAAGAGAGTTACATAAAAATGTCTATTTCTGCTTTATTGACTATGCCAAAGCCTTTGACTGTATGGATCACAGGAAACTGGAAAATTTTGAAAGAGATGGGAATACCAGACCACCTGACCTGCCTCTTGAGAAACCTCTGTGCAGCTCAGGAAGCAACAGTTTGACCTGGACATGGAACAAGACACTGTTTCCAAGTAGGAAAAAGAGTACATCAAGGCTGTATATTGTCACTCTGCTTATGTAATTTATACGCAGAGTGCATCATGAGAAACGCTGGGCTTGAGGAAGCACAAGCTGGGATCAAGATTGCCGAGAGAAATATCAATAAACTCAAAAACGCAGATAACACCACCATTATGGCAGAAAGTGATAAAGAACTGTAGAGCCTCTTGTGAAAGTGAAAGAAGTCAGTGAAAAAGTTGGCTTAAAGCTCAACATTCAGAAAGCGAAGATCATGGAATCGTGTCCCATCTCTTCATGGGAAGTATATGGGGAAATAGTGGAAACAGTGGCTGAGTTTATTTTTCTGGGCTCCAAAATCACTGCAGAATGGTGACTGCAGCCATGAAATTAAAGGGAGCTAACTCCTTGGAAGTAGAGTTATGACTAACCTAGACAGCATATTAAAAAGCAGAGACTCTGTGGGAGAGGGTGGGGTGATTTGAGAGAATGGCATTGAAACATGTATAATATCATATATGAAATGAATCGCTAGTCCAGGTTCGATGAATAATACAGGATGCTTGGGCTGGTGCACTGGGATGACCCAGAGGGATGGTACCGGGAGGGAGGTAGGAGGGGGGTACAGGATGGGGAACACATGTACACCTGTGGCAGGTTCATGTGGATATATGGCAAAAGCAATACCGTATGTAAAGTAATTAACCTCCCATTAAAATAAATACATTTGTATTAAAAATAAAAAGCAGAGACATTACTTTGGCATCAAAGGTCTGTCTAGTCAAGGGTATGGTTTTTCCAGTGGTCAGGTATGGATTGAGAGTTGGACTATAAAAAAGCTGAGCGCAAAGAATTGATGCTTTTGAACTGTGATGTTGGAGAAGACCCTTGAGAGTCCCTTGGACTTCAAGGAGATCGACCAGTCCATCCTAAAGGATATCAGTCTTGAGTATTCATTGGAAAGACTGATGTTGAAACTGAAACTCCAATATTTTGGCCACGTGATGCAAAAAGCTGACTCATTGTTAAGACCCTGATGCAGGGAAATATTGAGGGCAGGAGGAGAAGGGGCCGACAGAGGAAGAGATGGTTAGATGGCATCACCAACTCAATGGACATGGGTTTGGGTGGACTCCGCGAGTTGGTGATGGACAGGGAGGCCTGGTGTGCTGCGCTTCATGGTGTCGCAAAGAATCAGACACGACTGACAAACTGAACTGACTTCCTTTCAGTCTTTCAGGGGAAACCATTCCTTCTGTCTTCCCATTAGTCTCTGCTTCTCTGAATTTAAGTGCATCAATTATCTATTATGGTCTTGAAGGGGTGATCTTGTGGGGGAGCATCACTGTACAGTCTGCACCATAGTCAGCTGGGGGTGGGGTGGGGGTGGTGCTGGATTTGATGGACCGCAAGTCACTTCTTTCCTTAGGGTGTGCCAGCACCTATGGCTGGGAAGTTCAGTGGTACCAAGTCTGAAGTCAGAAGTGAGGCAGAGACTTCCTTTTCCTCATTGGCTTTCACTGTCCTATTTGGGGCAGGGTCGGATGCCATCTTTCTGGAGCAGAAGCCCTGAATGTCAGACCAGATCTGGCTGTGTTACCTCAGATATGTACACTCCCCTCTCCCAGCACTGCAACCCAAGCCACAGAGGGACAAGAGGAGCATGTTCTGGTTAGAAAAATAACAAAAGGAGCAAATCTTCAGGCTGGCTGCTTACAGAGATCCAGGCTGCCTCCAAGGTTCCATCTGTGCCATCACTATAAGTAGTGTTTCCTGCCCTGCTTTAACATAACTTCTGGTCTGAGACCTCTTAGTCCCTATCAGCTGATCACTTCCCCCAGCTTCTGCTATACCTGCCCTGTTGAAGAAGGGCTCTATTGGGCAGGTGAGGCCCTCATGGGCTCTGGGCACATACTGGGTCATCTGCTGTGGCAGTCTGGACTCCCTCAGAGATCAGGACTTCTCCTGATACGCTGCCTATGTAAGTGCCCTCCATGAGCATGACCCCGGCTCTTCCACCCACATGCCGCCCTGGGCCAGATGCACCTATGTTTCCCACATCTCAGCTTTCTGCCTGGCCATGGCAGCCCCTGCTCCAGTGCAGATCGGCCACACAGAGTAAGCAGGGCGTGTGTAAGTGTGGGCAGTGTTGGGAAAACAGGTATCCACAAATGCGGTCACAATCTGTCCTCTTCATTGTGGCTTGGGAACAAGCCCCTGAGAACATGCTCCTGGAGGGGGAGTCCGGGCTTCCCACAGGCCTCCTGTTAGCCACATAGCCCTGCAACCATCTAAGGGTGTTTGTCTTCCCTGTGTCGGACCCCAGGACTTGTGAGTCCAATATATGGCTCAAAACACTCGCACCCAGGGCATATCTCCAACCATGTAATCTCCCTCATATTCTGAGTCCTCTCCAACAGGCACACGTCAGGACTTGAATCATCCTTTTCTCTTCATACCCTGTTCCCTGTGGATCTTTCTTTGAAAATAAGTTTGGGAATCTATCTGTATTTTCCAATTAGTTTTTGGAGCTAATTGTTCTACATGTTGATGGTTTCTTTTTATTTTTTTCCATTGGAGTATATATGATTTACCATGTTGTGTTTCAGGTGTCCAGCAAAGTGATTCATCTTTACGTATACATGTAATTGGGCTTCCCACTTGGCTCAGTTGTTAAAGAATTACCCTGCAATGAAGGAGATTTAGTTCAATGCCTGGGTAGGTAAGATATGCTCAGAGGGACATGACGAGCCTCTCCAGTATTCTTGTTTGGAGAATCTCATGTACAGTGGAGCCTAGCAGGCTGCATTCCGTAGGGTCACAACGAGTATGGAACATGTGAATCAACTGAGCTTGCACAGGCACACATACATATATCTATTCCTTTACAAATTCTTTTTCCATTTATGTTGTTACAGAATTTCTAGCAGAGTTGCCTGTGGTTTTGTAGTAGGTCCTTGATAGTTATCTATTATATATATACTGGTGTCTATATATATGTTAATCCTCAACTCCCAATCATCCCCCCGCCCCAACTTGCCATTTGGTAACCTTCAGCTTGGCTTCTATGTAGATGTGTTTTTGATGTTCTTTGGGGGAGGCAGTTTAATCATTTGAAGTCGTCCTACTTTTCTATATTTGCTTTGTTTGCCTATGCTTTCAGTGTCACATACATAAAATCACTTCTAAGACCAATGTTTACAACTTCTCCAGGATGTTTTCTTCTCGTTGATTTATACTTTCAGATCTTGCAGTTAAATCTTTAATCAACTCTGAGATTAGTTTTTTATGTGGCATAAGGTAAGAATCCTATTTCAATCTTTTGCATTCAGATTTCTAGTTGTCCACGAGAGTTAATTGAAGAGATGGTGAGGGGAAACTTAATCATGATCATCTCAAGGCAGTAATGAGTGACAAACCTGTAGGAAAGACACTGGAGTGAGGGACTTGGCCAGGAGCATGTAAAGTTTGGGGACTCCCACTTGATTCCCGCTTATCTGTGAATGTGATCCTGGGCGGATGCGTGCTGTCCCTATGCACATAGATTTGCTCTTGACCTCTGCCAATCAAGACAAGCCTCTGGGCCAGCAGGATTTTGCACTCCTCATGAATCCATGGGAACTGAGTTGGCTTTTGCATTTGGTGTCATGCAAATGGGTTTTCTTAATACAAAGACATAGAGTTTTACTTGACTACTGATAAAATAAGCTTCTCATAAATTCTTTTGACTTCTGATCCACTCTCTAGTTTATGGGTTTTACTATATTTTCAAACAGATTCTTGGACATACTTCGCAGAAGAGAGTGATTCTCTCCCTTACAGTCTTAGATAATCAAACTTCTGAAAATATTTTATATCACCACACTGTTGATTTCTATTCCGTTTACCTCTCTGGCAAGCATTTATGATAAGATACGTACTCCAAAACCTATCCTACAATCTGCATGTAATTAAATGCAAGTGATTAGAGAACATGAAAATATTAATACACAAGAGAATGATTAAGAACATTTCCTTGGGAGGTGACTTTTTGGATGGCCTCAGATGGTTGCTAGTGTGTGTCACAGAAGATAGGATGGACACAGGCATAGAGGAAAGTAGAAAGTCTTAGGGAAATCATTTTACCAATCAATACAGGTTGTTATGGCCACAGCTAGAGGGGTCAGTTGGAATCTATTCATAGTGAACCTGTATAAGTGGAAGTATAAAGAGTTTCTACTGCTCTTTGTGAGTGCTAATGAGCAAAACTCACACCCCCATACAACATAGCGTTTGCAATAGGACTTGTCATGTTTGAATCACAATATACTGTCCTTTTCCAGGAGAGCTACAGGCGTCTGATATTGATTTATTGTTGCTGATCTAAATGGATATACCCTTTCTAAACACATGACTTAGTGTTTATGTTTTTCTCTTTTACCCCTAAAAGTCTTTGGATCCTTTTTAAACTCTATGTGTTCTCAATTCTCTCTGCATTTTGGCAGTATACCCACGGATATTAAACTAAATACCAGCACTACTTTAGGTAAACAAGGCCCTCTAACCTCCATTTTGGTCCACCTCAGGACTTTCCTGATAGCTCAGTTGGGAAAGATTCTGCCTGCAAAGCTGTAGACATCAGTTCAATTCCTGCGTAGGAAAGCTCTGCTGGAGAAGGGATAAGCTACCCACCCTAGCATTCTTTGGTAGATCCCCTGGAGTAAGGAAAGTCTACCCACTCCAGTATTCTAGCCCGGAGAATTTCATGGTCTGTATACTCAATGGGGTCACCAACCATCGGACATGACTGAGCAACTTTCAATTTCAGCTCTTCAGGCCTAGTAATCTGTTACCTTCCCCTAACAGCAAGTATTTCAGTCAGTCCTACAACAGGGCATTAAAGTGTGATAGTGTTAAATGGTGATAATATATACAGATCTGGAAACACAGCATCCACCTATAAGGTTTCTCTGTCCATACCATCCTGGTAGCTGCTTACCTGACTAATTTTCACAGGCAGGGTTGATATTTCTCACATTTCCTTTTAAAGGACAACAAACCCAGGATCTCCTTCACTCTTAATAATTTTAAAGCACATTCAGTGACTGACTTTGAATCATCCACTGTATCTCTCAGGAGTTAAAATGCCAGAAAGATTTAACTAGGCAGCTGCAGTCCGGATAAAAGATACTGTAGCATTGACTTAAAATCTTAACTCAACTCTTTTGATGCTGATGGTGAAACTCTGTTTTTATTGTTTCTAAAATGCTTTCTGAAAACACACGGGATTCCTCTGGTAGAGACTCTGCTTATATATCTCCATATTTGATTGACTACTCCTTGACACTATTCCAATACTTCAAAATTAAAGTTAACATTAAATTAAACATTCGGTACTCTTCTTTTTAAACCATGAAAACTGGTAGAACTTGGACTAACAAAAAAGTTAATTGGGGAAGAATGTTTTACAACCATAGTTTACAAATACTAGGGGATGGTGAAAAGTAGAAGACCAGCTTTGACACAGTCTTATATTAATACCTTTACAAAAGTCTCTATCCTGACTTCTCTGGCTGTTCAGGGGTTACGACCCCTTCTTTCACTAGAAGGGGAACCGGTTCAATCCCTGGTCAGGGTACTAAGATCCCAAAAACTGCATGATGCTCCCCACCAAAAAAACAATATCTGTGTGTCGTGATCCTGTTAGTCATCTGGACCATGATTGGGCCACACCCACTGCCCTGCCCATAGGAAAACACTGCTCCCACAAATTTCTTCGGATAACAGTTGCCTAATTGATATTTGGTCTGAACTCTCCAAACATTATTTTAAACTGTGGGAGTGCTAATTGTGGGTTTTAGTTGTATAAGCATTTTGTGCCTCATGAGCACTTTTAGCTGACAGCATAGGTGAGTGATGCAACAAAGCCCGTTATGAAGTAAATGGCCAGGAGGTGATTTCTGCCTGCCTCACTCAGGGGAAGTATGAAATTCACCATCCCCATGTGAAGCCCTCTTCACATCTGGGTGCTGGAAATCTAGACCCTAACGTCACTCCACACCCCAATCAATGGCAGTAACACTGCACCACTACTCTTTGCCACTGAGATCAGTTGTTAAGCAAAGTTATTCACCTTCAGTGAAAACTTCTGACCCAGTCCTGACGTCTACTCTGTGGATAACTGTGGACCTGAGGGTCTGTTCCCTCAGCTCTTGGGGCCCCACATCCCTCCCCACCAGGTACCCACCTATATTCTTCCTTCCTTCTCTTCCCATCAGAAAATTCACACACACACAAATATCATCTTTTCACCATTTGTTGTGTATTTTAATCGCAGCCTTCAGTTTACTATGTTAGTGTGAGAGTGAGTCTTTTCCTGGTTGGCCATTTCTAAGAAAGCAGACCTCTGGAGACACAATTCTAAACTGTCTGACCTTTTCTATTCAGTTGCTGGCTGCCCAGATTATTCTTCTCCAGAGTATCTCATTCTGGGGTGCCTGAGTTTACCTTCTCTTTTGATTCTGCCTCGTTCTTTTACTCTTCCTCATATTTTGGTACCCTTTTAGGCTTTGATTCAGTGTCATACCTGCAGAGGAACAGAAAAAACAGTTTGGTTTTCTTGTTTCCTTTCTCTTCTTCGAATGAGTGGCATATGATCGGATTTTCTTTCTCGAGGTTCCCTTTAGAAGTCTTCTGACCCTCATGGTCATATTCTGTGCCTTGAAAGACAAGAGAAGGTTATTAGTTTTGAGGAAAGGGTATAACATCTGAGTTGGAAGGGAGATTTTATGAAAAGGGATGTAGGCTGATGAGGGCTTTTGTGGCAGGCAAGAGCAGTGTGGAGGTCTTAGGCAGCAAAGTCAATGGAGAACGTGGGGAGCATAGATGGAATCATCTTACCTTCACACTGCCTCTGTATCTCTGTGGACAAAGGGTCTTCTTTCGTCCTTTCACCCTTGAAGCACACCGCATTGGAACTCTTCTTGGCTGCTGTGGCTTCCGGGTTACCTTATGATGATAGCATGACATGGTCTAACCCAGAATCTCTGCCTCTGACCTCCCTATGTATATCTGCTCAGGACAATGCGGAGCCACACCCTTCAATCTGATTGGTCAGCTAGGTACTCCCCCTGCCAATGGTGGCATTGGGGTCTTAGACATCACATTGTACCACTGTGCCCATCAACATGGGTTAGTGGGTGCTGATGGAGGCCATGATACAACTTTCTCACCCCTGACACCTCTGTGTGTCTGATTCTGGGGAGTGGGGATTCAGGGGCATGGTATTTCTTCTCATGACACTCAACTTTCTTTCAGTGCCCTTTATTCTTTGACCTGTATGTCCCCCTTCAACACTCCTGCCTGTTCCATCCCTGTATGAACCTCTACCAAACACTTTTCCCTCCAAATCTGTTCCTCAGAATCGTCTTGTCATTTCATCTTTCGACAACCCTCTTCCTAGTGGGGGTTCTTGAGGGTCTTAAGTAACTTAAGAGCAAGCACTTAACATGGAAAAAGGTAATTAAGAAAAGGCTGGATGTTTTTGCTAATCCAATGAGCTTTAGAGACCCCAAGATTTGGTGAATACTCAGTCTCTTGCCCTAAGGTCTATACACCATCTCCATAAAATTACACCTCAGAGCCATGAAAGTCATAAATGTCTCCTCCACTAATATTTTTGGGGAAACTTCAACTCTCAATTTGAGTAAGAAAACTCAACTTGCCCCATCTACCATAAATACATTCTCGATTAAAAAACAACTAATGTAAAGTGCCCAAAGGCAAGAGTCAGATGAACAAAGCACCACTGTCTCTTGACTGAATCACTTCCCCAGTGGTCCCTCATTGACAGGTATCATCAGGTAGGGCCCAATGTGGAGCTGACCAATAGCTGAGCAGGAGAAGTACCAGTAAGTATCTCACTGATAGTTGGTTGCTTATTGGCAAGGCCGAGCGATGCACTGTCCAATTGCTGGGCAAGACCTGTTGCTTAGAAACAGGATGTGGGGTAATACGGCAAAGTGATGTCTACCTGCTAATGGCTGTGCTCATGCTGCTCTGTTCCATAAGGATACGTTGGGTCCAGTGTGCTTTAATCTTTTTGATTAACTCTTTTCCCACTGCAGATTTTAATTTCACATGCTTGTTTAACTTTTGTGCATCATTCTTTTCATTGTATTGCCAGGCATTCCAGTCAGCAGTGCTTATCTATATGCCCCTCCAACAGCTGTCACATGATTGCATGTGTGGCATGTATTACAGCTAAAATTTCAAAGCCAACAAGAATGTCAAGGCCAGCCCAGCTTGAGAGCTACTTTGACAAACCTTAACCTCACAGTGATTCTTTTCTATTCACAATGTAACAGAGCGGAGTGAGCACAGCCCTATGCAATTAGCCATTGATGTGCTTCATTTCAACCCATCCTGTTCCTAGGCAACAGGTTTAGCTCAGCCTTGCTTGGTGCCTCAGATGGCCCCATTCACAAGAGCCAACTGTCAATAAGTGACCATTCTTTGTCCTGCTCAGCTATTGATCAGCACCACAGTGGGCCCTGCCCCTCAGTTACTCTAAAGAATGGAGTATTGGGGAAGTGATTAAGTAAGGGTGGTGTGATTGTCATCAGCTGGAACGTGAGAGAAGGGACAGATTCAGGCATTCTTTTGCAAGGCTTGAAGAATTACTTGAACGGGATATAAGATGAGTGGAATAGTGCGCTACTTTGAGCACACTTGGTGTTGCCTTTCTCGGGGATTGGAGTGAAAACTGAAATTTTCCAGTCCTGTGGCCACTGCTGAGTTTTCCAAATTAGCTGGCGTATTGAGTGCAGCACTTTCACTACATCATCTTTCAGGATTTGAAATATCTCAACTGGAATTCCATCACCTCCAATAGCTCTGTTCATTGTGATGCTTTCGAAGGCACACTTGACTTCACATTCCAGGATTTCTGGTCCTATGTGTGTGATCACACTATCATGGTTATCTGGGTCATGAAGATTTTTTTTTGTAAAGGTTTTCTTGGTATTATTACCACCTCTTCTTAATATCTTCTGCTTCTGTTAGGTCCATAACATTTCTGTCCTTTATCGAGCCCATCTTTACACGAAATGCTCCCTTTCTATCTCAAATTTCCTTGAAGAGATGTCTAGTCTTTCCCATTCTGTTGTTTTCTTCTATTTCTTTGCATTGATCACTGAGGAATGCTTTCTTATCTCTTCTTGCTCTTATTTAGAACTCTGCATTCAGATGCTTATATCTTTCCTTTTCTCCTGTGCTTTTCGCTTCTCTTCTTTTCACAACTAACTGTAAGGCCTCCCCAGACAGTTCTTTTGGTTTTTGGCATTTCTTTTCCATGGGGAAGGTCTTTATCCCTGTCTCCTGTACAATGTCACGAAACGCTGTCCATAGTTCATCAGGCACTCTGTCAGGTGTAGTCCCTTAAATCTATTTCTCATTTCCACCGTATAATCATAAGGGATTGGATTTATGTCATACCTGAATGGTCTAGTGGTTTTCCCTACTTTCTTCAATTTATATCTGAATTTGACAATAAGCAGCTCATGACCTCAGCCACAGTCAGCTCCAAGTCTTATTTTGCTGACTATATAGAGCTTCTCCATCTTTGGCTGCAAACGATATAATCAATCTGATTTCAGTGTTGACCATTTGATGATGTCCATGTGTAGAGCCTTTTCTTGTGTTGTTGGAAGAGGGTGTTTGCTATGACCAGTGAGTTCTATTTGCAGAACTCTATTAGCCTTTGCCCTGCTTCATTCCATACACCAGGGCCAAATTTTCCTGTTACTCCAGGTGTTTCTTGACTTTCTACTTTTGCATTCCTGTTCAATATAACATAAAGGACATCTTTTTTGGGTGTTTGTTCTAAAAGGTCTTGTTGGTCTTCATAGAACCATTCAACTTAAGCTTTTTCATCGTTACTTGTTGGGGCATAGACTTGGATTACTGTGATATTGAATGGTTTGCCTTGGAAACAAACAGAGATCATTCTATAGTTTTTGAGATTGCATCCAGCTACTGCATTTTGGACTCTTTTGTTGACCATGATGGATACTCCATTTCTTCTGAGGGATTCCTGCCCTCCAGAGTAGATATAATGGTCATCTGAGTTAAATTCACCCATTCCAGTCCATTTTAGTTCACTGATTCCTAGAATGTTGACTTTCTCTCTTGCCATCTCCTGTTTGACCACTTCCAATTTGCCTTGATTCATGGACTTAACATTCCAGGTTCCTATGCTATATTGCTCTTTATAGCATTAGAGCTTTCTTCTGTCACCAGTCACATGCACAACTGGGTGTTGCTTTTGCTTTGGCTCAATCCCTTCATTCTTTCTGGAATTATTTCTCCACCCATCTCCAGTAGCATACTGGGCACCTACTGACCTGGGGAGTTCCTCTTTCAGTATCCTATCATTTTACATTTTCATACTGCTCATGGGGATCTCAAGGCAAGAATACTGAAGTGCATTGCTCTTCCCTTCTGCAGTGGATCAGATTCTGTCAGACCTCTCCACCATGACCTGCCCAACTTGGGAGTCCCCACAGGGCCTGGCTTAGTTTCATTGAGTTGGACAAGGCTGTGGTTCTAGTGTGATTAGATTGACTAGATTTCTGTGATTATGGTTTCAGTGTGTCTGCCCTCTGATTTCGTCTTGAAGCATCTACCATCTTATGTGGGTTTCTCTTACCTGGATCTGTGGTAGCTCTTCACGGCTGCTCCAGCAAAGCGCAGCCACTGCTCCTTACCTTGGACGAAGTATATCTCGTTATTGACAAGTCTCCTGACCTTGAACTCCTCTAGTCCCTCCTGTGACCATGCAGCCATCACTCCATGGATGTGTGGTATCAGTCCTGATTATTCACTAGAAGGACTGACGCTGAAGCTGAAACTCCAGTACTTTGTCCACCTGATGCAAAGAACTGTCTCATTGGAAAAGATCCTGATGCTAGAAAGGAATGAAGGCCAAGGAGAAGGGGTTGAGAGAGGATGAGATGTAAGTATGGCATCGAGGATTCAATGGATTTGAATTTCAGCAAGCTATGGGTGTTGGTGATGGACAAGGAATCCTGGTGTACTGCAGAACCTGGGGTTGCACACAGTCATACACAACTGAACAAATGAAATGAACTGATTGCCATAGGGAGAATGCTTTGAACACAATCTCTTAACGTGTCTCAAAATGGAACACAAAAAGATATTTCGTTAACATGGAAGATAAGGATGGTTCGCAGCATCTATGTGTGTGTGTGCAAGTTTGTGTGTGTGTGTGTGTGTGTGTGTGTGAGAGAGAGAGAGAGAGAGAGAGAGAGAGATGGGGAAAGAGGTGGGGATGTTAGAACAGACTGCATGATGGAGCAGTTTGACAGGAAGTGTTTCTTTTTGTAGTGAGCTGACTCTTAGAAGGAGCTGTTAAAGGAGTCAGAAATTTCGGACTCTTAGTGCTTGCTCAAGAGTGGGGGAAAGCTGATGTTCAGAGGAGAGAATCATGACTAAAAATTAAGCTTAGTCGGTGGGTATGCTATGGATGACTGTGAGCACTTGGCAAGTCTCTGCTGTTGTTTAAGAGAGGCCAAGTCAGCCCTTTGACAGTATGGTTGTTATCAAAATTGCAAATCCATGTGCTTGATGCAGAGTGAGGCTCATCAAAACTAAATGTTAGTGTTTGGAACAGGGAAAGGTTTATTATGGATTCATACAAAGATGTGGGTAGCTCTTGCCCTAAGAACCCAAAGTTACTGAACGTTTTCAATTAAGTACATTTAAAAGTAAATGTTAGAGAGAGTTGTGGTATGTTCTTACAGACTTCTTGGTGTCACATCCTTTGTGCTTAAAGTTATGTCATGGTCAGGTAAAAATGTTCCTATCTATCTCTACCAGATGAATGTTTTTTTCTGTCATTCTTGCCCTGTCAAGACAGGGCAAAGTCTCAAGGCACAACTTTCACCTTGAAATGTCCCATCCTGGATAAGCAGTAACAGATCTCATTTGGCAGCTCCTTCAGGGCAAGGTTCCCACATTCTGCCCAGCTCGCATACTTGATGGGGCCAGGCACCCTACCCAATAGGTCCTGTCTCCTCAGGCTGTCCAAGTGAGGAGACCAGTTCTCAGAGACTGAGGCCAAGGAAGATGGCCACTGATTGTAGGTTGCAGAGACAGGGATGGGGGAGAGGTTCTCCGCTCCTCAAGGCCTGGGCCAAGGCTACAGGAGGGACTTCGTGAGGGCTCTGGAGCACTACAGGATGTCATCCCCAGTCTATTCCCTGGGACAGGCTGGATGATGTCCAGGCCCTCCAAAAGAATGCCTGAATCTGCGTCTTCTCTCAATTTCCTGCTGATGTACACCACAAGACACTTCCTTAATCACTTCTCCAATACTCCCTTCTTGAAAGTAACTGGGGGGGCAGGACCCAATGTGGTGCTGACCAATAGCTGAGGAGGACATCGAATGGTCACTCATTGACAGTTGACTGCTTGTGAATGGGGCCATCTGAGGAACCAAGCAAGGCTGAGCTACACCTGTTGCCTAGGAACAGGGTGGGGTGAAATGAAGCACATCAATGGCTAACTGCATAGGGCTGAGCTCACTCTGCTCTGTTACACTGTGAATAGAAAAAGAATCACAGAGAAGTTAAGGTTTGTCAAAGTAGTTCTCACGGTGGGCTGGCTTTGACATTCTTGTTGGCTTTGAAATATTAGCTATAATATATGCGGCACATGCAATCATGTGGCAGCTGTTGGAGGGGCATATAGATAAGCACTGCTGACTGGCATGCCTGGGAATACAATGAAAAGAATGTTGTACCACAGTTAAACAAGCATGTGAAATTAAAATATGCGGTGGAAAAGGAATCAGTCAAAAAGATTAAAGTATACTGGACCCAACGTATCCTTATGGAACAAGCAGCATGAGCACAGCCATTAGGAGGTAGCAATTGCTTTGTCGTATTACTCCACATCCTGTTCCTAAGCAACAGGTCTTGCCCAGCAATTGGACAGTGCATCTCTTGGCCCTACCAATAGGCAACCAACAATCAGTGAGATACCTACTGGTACTTTCTTGCGCAGCTATTGGTCAGCTTCACATCTGGTCCTACCTGATGATAATACTGTCAATGAGGGACCACTGGGAAGTGATTCAGTCAAGAGACAGTGGTGCATTGGTCATCTGACACTTGCCTCTGGGCACCTTACTTTTTTTTTTTTTTTTTTTTAAATCGGGAAATTATTTCTGGTAGATGGGGCAAGTTGAGTTTCCCTACTGAATATGAGAATTGAAGTGTCCCCAACAATATTAGTGGAGGATACATATATGACTTTCATTGCTCTAATGTGTAATTTTATGGAAACGTTGCATAGACCTTTGGGCAACAGACTGAGGATTCACCAAGTCTTGGGGTCTCTAAAGCTCACTGGAGAAGCAAAAACATCCAATCTGTTCTTAATTACCTTTTTCCATGTTAAGTGCTTGCTCTTAAGTTCCTTAAGGCCCTCAAGAACCCCCACTATAAACAGGGTGGTCGAAAGATGAAATGACTAGACGACTCCGCAGAGCACATTTGGAGTGAAAAGTGTTTGGTAGAGGTTCATACAGGGATGGAGGAGGCAGGAGTGTTGAAGGGGGACATATAAGTCAAAGAATAAAGTGCAATTAAGGAAAGTTTGAGGGTCATGAGAAGAAACACCATGCCCCTGAATCACCACCCCCCTGAATCAGACACACAGAGGTGTCAGGGGTGAGAAAGTTGTATCATGGCCTCCCTCAGCACACACTAAACCATGTTGATGGGCACAGTGGTACATTGTGATATCTAAGACCCCAAAGCCACCATTGGTGGGGGAGTGCCTAGCTGACCAATCAGATTGAAGGGTGTGGCTCCTCATTGTCCTGAGAAGGTATATATAGGGAGGTCAGAGGCATAGATTCTGTGTTAGGCCATTTCCTGCTATCATCATAAGGTAAGCAGGAAGCCACGGGAGGCAGAAGAGTTTTAATGCGGTGTGCTTCAAGGCTGAAAGGATGAAATAAGACCCTTTGTCCACAGAGAAACAGAGGCAGTGTGAATGTAAGATTATTCCATCTATGCTCCCCATGTTCTCCATTGATTTTCTGCCCAAGACCTCTACACTGCCCTTGCCTGCCACAAAAGCCCTTATCAGCCCATATTCCTTTTCATGAAATCTCCCTTCCAACTCAGATATTATACCCTTTCCTCAAAACTAATACCCTTCGCTTGTCTTTCAAGGCACGGTATATGACCATGAGGGTCAGAGGAACTATAAAAGGAACCTTGAGAAAGAAAATCCTATCATATGCCACTCAGTCGAAGAAGGTGAAGAAAACAGGAAAACAAAACTGTTTTTTCTGTTCCTGTGCCTGTAAGAAACTGAATCAAAGCCGAAAAGCATACCAAAATATGAGGCAGAGTCAAAGAAGGAGGCAGAATCAAAAGAGGAGATATGCTCAGCCACCCCGGAAGGAGTGACCCTGGAGATGTACAAGCTGGGCAGCCAGTAACCGAATAGAAAAGGTCAGACAGTTTAGAATTGTGTCTCCAGAGGTCTGCTCTCTTAGAAATGGCCAAGTAGGAAAAGACTGACTCTCACACTAACATAGTAAATGGATGGCTGCAATTAAAATACACATCATATGGTGAAAAGACGATATTTGTGTGTGTGTGAATTTTCTGATGGGAAGGGAGAGAAGGAAGCAAAGAAGTGGGCACCTGAATGGGGACGGATGTGGGTCCCAAGAGCTGAGGGAACAGACTCTCAGGTCCCCAGTTAGCCAGAGGGTAAAGGTCTCGACTGGGTCAGGAGTATGCATGGAAGGTGAATAACCCTGATTAACAATTGATCTCAGTGGGAAGGAGTAGTGGTGCAGGGTTACTGCCATTGTTTGGGGCGTGGAGTGACTTTAGGATCTATATTGCCAGAACCCAGATGGGAAGAGTGCTTCACATGGAGATGGTGAATGTCATACTTCCCCTGAGTGAGGCAGGCAGAAATCAACTTCTGGCCACTTACGTCATAATGGGCTTTGTTGCATCACCTATGCTGTCACCTAAAGGTGCTCTGGAGGCAAAAAATGCTGATACAACTAAAACCCAAAATTAACCCTCCCAATGATTAAAATAATGTTTGGAGGGTTTAGAGCAAATATATTTTAGGCCAATGTTATCCTAAGAAATTTGTGGGAGCAGAGTGTTCCCAAGGGCAGGGCAGTGTAGGTGGCCTAATCCCGGGGCAGATGACTAACAGGATCATGACACACAGATAATGTTATTCGCTGGGGTGCACCATGCAGATTGTGGGATCTTAGTTCCCTGAACCGGGATTGAACCGGTTCCCCTTCTAGGGAAAGCATGGAGTCCTAACCACTGGACAGCCAGAGAAGTTAGGACGGAGACTTTTGAAAAAGTATTAACATAAGACTGTGTAAAAGTTGGTCTTATATTTATCACCATACCCTAGTATTTCTAAATAACTACAGTCGTAAAACATTCTTCCCCAATAAACTCTTTTGTTAGTCCAAGTTCTACAAGTTTTCATGGTTTAAAGTGAGGAGTATGGAATATTTAATTTGGTGTTAACTTTAATTTTGAAGTGTTTGAAGAGTTTCAAGGAGTAGTCAATCAATTATGGAGATATATAAGGCAGGGTCTCAACCAGAGGAATCCTGTGTGTTTTCAGAAAACATTTTAGAAACAATTAAAACAGAGTTTCACCATCAGCATCAAAAGAGTTGAGTTCAGATATTAAGACAATGCTACTGTATCTTTTATCTGGACTGCAGCTCCCTAGTTAAATATTTCTTGCACTTTAACTCTGAGAGACACAGTGGATGATTCAAAGTCAGTCACTGAATGTCATTTAAAATCATTAAGAGTGAAGGAGACCCTGGGATTGTCGTCCTTTCAAAGGAAGTGGGAGAACTATCAACTCTGCCTGTGAAAATTAGTCAGGTAAGCAGCTACCAAGATGATATGGACAGAGAGCCTGATAGGGGGGTGCCGTGATTCCCGATTTGTATATATTATCACTATTTAACATTATCACCCTTTAATGTCCTTTTGCAGGACTGACTGAAATACTTGCTGTTAGGGGAAGGTAAGAGATTACTAGGCCTGAAGAGCTGAAAGTGAGAGTTGCTCAGTCGTGTCTGAGGGTTGGTGACCCCATGGACTATAGAGTCCATGGAATTCTCCAGGCCAGAATACAGGAGGGGGTAGCCTTTCCTTACTCCAGGGGATCTTCCCAACCCAGGGATCAAGCCCAGGCATTCCACATTGAAGGCAGATTCTTCACCAGCTGAGCCACGAGGGAAGCCAAAGTATGCTAGAGTATGTCGCTTATCCCTTCTCCAGCAGAGCTTCCCTACACAGAAATTGAACTTATGTCTACATCTTTGCAGGCAGAATCTTTCCCAACTGAGCTATCATTAAAGTCCAGATGTGCAGGATAGAGGACCAAAAGTGGAGATTAGAGGGCCTTGTTTCCCTAAAGTCGCGCTGGTATATATTTTAATATCCATGGATATATTGCCACCTTGCAGAAAGAATTGAGGATGCATAGAGTTTAAAAAGGATCCAAAGACTCTTAGGGTTAAAAGAGAAAAACATAAACATTAAGTCATGAGTTGAGAAAGGGTATATCCATTTAGATCAACAACAATAAATCAATATCAGACGCTTGTAGCTTTCCTGGAAAAGGACAGTATATTGTGATTCAAACATGACAAGTCCTATTGCAAATGCTGTATTGTATGGGGGTGGTGGGGTTGCTCATTAGCACTCATAAAGTGTAGTAGAAACTCTTTATACTTCCACTTATACAGTTTTACTATAAATAGATTCCAACTGACCCCTCTAGCAGTGGCCATAACAACCTCTATTGACTGATACAATGAATTCCCTAAGACCTTCTACTTTCCTCTATGCCTGTGTCCATCGTGTTTTCTGTGACTCAAAAACTAGCAACGATCTGAGGCCAGCCGAATGGTCACCTCCCAAGGAAATGTTCTTAATCATTCTCTTGTGTATTAATATATTCACGTTCTCTAATCACTTGCAGTTCAGTACATGCAGTTTGTAGGATAGATTTTTGAGTATGTATCTTATGAGAAATGCATGCCAGAAAGGTAAACGGATTAGAAATCAACAGTGTGGTGATATAAAATATTATCAGAAGTTGGATTATCTAAGACTCTAAGGGAGAGAATCACTCTCTTCTGCCACGTATGTCCAAGAGTCTGTTTGAAAATATAATAAAAACAATAAACTAGACAGTGGATCAGAAGTCAGAAGAACTGAAATGAGAGGCTTATTTTATCAGTAGTCAAGAGGAACTCTATGTTTTTGTATGAAGACCACCCATTTGCAGGACACCAAATGCAAAAGCCAAAGCAGTGCCCATGGACTCATCATGAGTACACAATGCTGTTGTCCCAGAGGCTTCTCTTGATTGTCAGAGGTCAAGAGCAAGTCTATGTGCCTAGAGTCAGAACACTTCTGCCCAGGATCATATCCACGTATCAGCAGGAATCAATTGGGGGTCTCCAAACTTTACATGCTCCTGGCCAAGTCCCTCACTCCTGTGCCTTTCCTTCAGGCTTGTCACTCATTACTGCCTTAAGTTGATCATGATTAAGTTTCACCTCAACATCTCTTCAATTAACTGCTGTGGGCAACTAGAAATCTGAATGCAAAAGATTGAAATAGGACCCTTACCTTATACCACATAAAAAAACAAAACTCAGAGTTGATTAAAGATTTAAATGCAAGATCTGAAACTATAGATCATCTAGAAGAAAACATCCTGGAGAATTTGTAAACATTGGTCTTAAAAGTGATTTTATGGATGTGACATCGAAAGCATAGGAAACAAAAGCAAAACTAAAAAAGTAGGACAACATCAAAGGATTAAACTGTCTCCCCCATAGAACATTCAATACACATTTACATAGAAGCAAAGATGACGGTTACCAAATGACAAGTTGGGGTGTGGGGAAGAATTGGGAGTAGGGGATTAATATATATATAGACACCATTATATATAAAATAGATAACCAAAAAGGACCTACTACAAAACCACAGGCAACTCTGCTAGAAATTCTGTAACAACATAAATGGAAAAGGAATTTGTAAAGGAATAGATATATGTATGTGTGCCTGTGGAAGCTCAGTTGATTCAGATGTGCCCTACTCTTTGTGACCCTATGGACTGTAGCCTGCTAGGATCCTCTGTCCATGAGATTCTCCAGGCAAGAATACTGGAGAGGCTTGACATGTCCCTCTGAGCATATCTTCCCAAACCAGGTATTGAGCCCAATCTCCATCATTGCAGGGTGATTCTTTAACTACTGAGCTAAGTGGGAAGTCCAAATACATGTATATGTAAAGCTGAGTCACTTTGCTGGACACCTGAAATACAACATGGTAAATCAAATATACTCAAATGAAAACAAAAATAAAAAGAATCCATCAACATGTAGAACAATTAGCTCAAAAAACTCTTTGGAAAATGCAGAAAGATTCCCAAACTTACGCTCAAAGAAAGATCCACAGGGAACAGGGTATGAAGGGAAAAGGATGATTCAAGTCCTGATGTGCGCCCATGGGAGAGAAGTCTGAATATAAGGCAGATTACACGGTTGGAGACATGCCCTGGGTGTGAGTGGTTCAAGCCGTATATTGGACACAAAACTCCTGGGCTCTGACACAGAGAAGAGAAACAACCTTAAATGGTTGCAGGGCCATGTGAACTAACAGAAGGTTTGTGGTAAGCCCGGACTCTCCCCTCCAGGATCATGTGCTCAGGGGCTTGCTCCCAAGCCACAATGAAGAGGACAGATTGAGACCGCATTTGCGGATGCCTGTTTTCCCAACAACTGTCCACCCTTACACACGCCCTGCTTACTCTGCCTGGCCGATGTGCACTGGAGCAGGGGTGCCATGACCAGGTAGATAGCTGGGATGTGGGAAAGATTGGTGCATCTGGACAGGGCGGCATGCGGGTGGAAGAGCCCGGGTCATGCTCATGGAGGTCACTTACATAGGCAGCGTATCAGGAGAAGTCCTGATTTCTGATGGAGGCCAGACTGCCACAGCAGATGACCCAGTATGTGCCCAGAGCCCATGAGGGCCTCACCTGCCCAATAGCACCCCTCATCCACAGGGCAGTGATAGCAGAAGCTGGGGGAAGTGATAAGCTGTGAGGGACCAAGAGGTCTCACACCAGAAGGTACGTTTAAGCAGGACAGGAGACGCTAATGATGAAGATGGCACAGATGGCACTTTGGCGTAGCCTGGATCTCTGTAAGCTGCCAGCCTGGAGAGTTGCTCCTTTTGTTATTTTTCTAACCAGAACATGCTCCTCTTGTCCCTCTGTGGCAAGGGTTGCAGTGCTGGGAGAGGGGAGCGTGCATACTTGAGGGATCACAGCCAGATCTGGCCTGACATTCAGGGCTTCTGCTCCAGAAATTTGGGATCCCACCCTGCACACAATAGGACAGTGAAAGCCCCTGAGGAAAAGGAAGTCCCTGCCTCACATCTGGATTCAGACCTGGTACCACTGAAGTTCTCAGCCATAGGTTCTGGCACACCCTAAGGCAAGATGTGACTTCGGTCCATCAAATCCATCCCCACCCCCACACCCACCACTCACTGTCTATGGTACAAACTCTACAGTGATGCTCCCCCACAAGATGACCCCTTCAAGACCATAATAGATAATTGATGCATTTTAAGTCAGAGAGGCAGAGACAAATGGGAAGACAGAAGGACTGGTCTCCACTGAAAGACTGAGAGGAAGTCAGTTCAGTTTGTCAGTCGTGTCTGATTCTTTGTGACACCATGAACTGCAGCACATCAGGCCTCCCTGTCCATTGCCAACTCGCGGAGTCCACCCAAACCCACGTCCATTGAGTTGGTGATGCCATCTAACCATCTCTTCCTCTGTTGTCCCCTTCTCCTCCTGCCCTCAATATTTCCCAGCATCAGGGTTTTTACCAATGAGTCAGCTCTTCGCATCAGGTGGCCAAAATATTGGAGTTTCAGGTTCAACATCACTCTTTCCAATGAACACTCAGGACTGATATCCTTTAGGATGGACTGGTTGGATCTCCTTGCAGTCCAAGGGACTCTCAAGAGTCTTCTCCAACACCACAGTTCAAAAGCATCAATTCTTTGGCGCTCAGCTTTCTTATAGTCCAACTCTCAATCCATACCTGACCACTGGAAAAATCATAGCCTTGACTAGACACACCTATGTTGCCAAATTAATGTCTCTGCTTTTTATTTTTATTTTTAATATAAATTTATTTATTTTAATGGGAGGTTAATTACATCTGGTATTGGTTGTGCCAGACATCCATATGAACCTGCCACAGGTGTACATGTGTTCCCCATCCTGTACCCCCTCCCACCTCCCTCCCTGTACCATACCTCTGGGTTATCCCAGTGCACTAGCCCCAAGCATCCTGTATCATGCATTGAACCTGGACTGGCGATTCGTTTCATATATGGTATTATACATGTTTCAATGCCATTCTCCCAAATCAGCCCACCCTCTTCCACAGAGTCTCTGCTTTTTAATATGCTATCTAGGTTAGTCATAACTCTACTTCCAAGGAGTAAGCTTCCTTTAATTTCATGGCTGCAGTCACCATCTGCAGTGATTTTGGAGCCCAGAAAAATAAACTCAGCCACTGTTTGTCCATCTACTTCCCATGAAATGATGGGACCAGATGCCATGATCTTCACTTTCTGAATGTTGAGCTTTAAGCCAACTTCTTTACTCTCTTCTTTCTCTTTCATCAAGAGGCTCCTTAGTTCTTCTTCACTTTCTTCCATAACAGTGGTGTCATCTGCATATCTGAGCTTATTGATATTTCTCCCGGCAATCTTGATTCCAGCTTGTGCTTCCTCCAGCCCAGCGTTTCTCATGATGCACTCTGCATATAAATTACATAAGCAGAGTGACAATATACAGCCTTGATGTACTCTTTTTCCTACTTGGAACCAGTCTCTTGTTCCATGTCCAGTTCTAACTGTTGCTTCCTGACCTTCATAGCGGTTTCTCAAGAGGCAGGTCAAGTGGTCTGGTATTCCTATCTCTTTCAGAATTTTCCACAGTGTACTGTGATCCACACAACCAAAGGCTTTGGCATAGTCAATAAAGTAGAAATAGATATTTTTATTGAACTCTCTTGCTTTTTCCATGATCCAGCGGATGGTGGCAATTTGATCTCTTATTCCTCTTCCTTTTCTATAACCAGCTTGAACATCTGGATGTTCACGATTCACATACTGCTGAGGCCTGCTTTGGAGAATTTTAAGAATTACTTGACTGGCATGTGAGATGAGTGATATTGTGCGGTAATTTGAGCAATCTTTGGTGTTGCCTTTCTTAGGGATTGGTGTGAAAACTGGTCTTTTCCTGTCCTGTGGCCACTGCTGAGTTGTCCAAATGAGCTGGCATATTGAGTGTAGCACTTTCACTGTATCATCTTTCAGGATTTGAAATAGCTCTCCTGGAATTCTATCACCTCCACTAGCTCTGTTCGTAGTGATGCTTTCTAAGGCACACTTGACTTCACATTCCAGGATGTCTAGCCCTAGGAGCATGATGACAAAATCATGATTATCTGGTTCCTGAAGATTTTTTTTTTCTACAGTTCTTTTGGGTATTCTTACCACTTCTTCTAAATATCTTCTTCTTCTTTTAGGTCCATAGCATTTCTGTCCTTTATCGAGCCCATCTTTGCATGAAATGTTCCCTTGGTATCTCGAATTTTCTTAACGAGATGTCTAGTCTTTCCCATTCCATAGTTTTCCTCTACTTCTTTGCATTGATCACTGAGGAATGCTTTCTTATCTCTTCTTGCTATTGTTTGAAACTCTGCATTCAGATGCCTGTATCTTTCCTTTTCTCCTGTGCTTTTCGCTTCTCTTCTTTTCAGAACTATTTGTAAGCCCTCCACAGACAGCCCTTTAGCTTTTTGGCATTTTTTTTTTTTAAACATGAAAAGACTAGTTTATCTTTTAAAAGTGAGAAATTGATATGTTTTTGGAACCTACACAAAATACACTAAAAGTTGTTCCTGTGAAAATTTGGGTGTTAATTATAAAATTAAGCAATTGTTTTGTAAGAAAATTTGTTGTTGACAAAAAATCATAATGTCAAAATTCTAAACCTTATCTTTCAAATCACTTATTATGTAACCCTAGTCAAAATACCTCATTTCCTTGATTTATGATTCATCCTATGAAAAGTGTAAAAGTACTTTAAAAATGACTGAATTTCTCTTTTAATGGAATATTCTATAAATCTGTGACATTGTGATTCTGTCCTTGAAAAGAGCAAAACATTTCAGGCTAACACACACTTCATTGTTTATCCACAGAAAACATGATTGCAATTAAAAGAAGTTATCAACATTAGTTTCATCAAACATAAACAAATCTGGACTTCAGAAAAGACAGACTTTATCTGAATCGAGTACTGCAGTAAGAGGAAGACAATTTTACAACAGGAGGGGAGGGAACATGATAATGGGAAGAATACTATGAGGTCTGGAATATCTCATTGCAGGCAGAGAAGAACTTCCCTTTTACAGAGAAGAGTAAACAAAGTGACAGGGAAAGGATCTGAAGAAATAAGAAGAGTAAATGCAGGTGATGATAGGACAATTGTTACAGAAAGCTTTTCTCTGCCGTAAGCGTATTCTATCTTTGGCAGAGGTTGTTAAGCAAAGTTTGTATGCTGGCTCAAGCTGAGGCTGAGTCAAAAATCTGGAACCTGGGAGTAAAAGAGAAGTTTAAAGTTTGAACAAATCAGATATATAGGCATTATTTTTTTTTCTTTTTTCAATTGAAATTTGGGGATGTCATGCGAGTGTACGTTCCTCAGTTCTTTTTCCATGGGGATGGTCTTAATCCCTGTCTCCTGTACAATGTCACAACCTCCGTCCATAGTTCAGGTCATTACAAAGTGACAATGGGACATCATTTACTTCTAAGGTCACCCAAGGAGTCTCGAAAGCATTGGGCATTACTTATTACCTCCACTGTGCCTGGAGGCCGCAATCTTCAGGAAAAGTAGAAAAAGCCAATCAATTCCTAAAATCAGCGATAAAAAGATAACCCAGGAGGCTGCCCTGGGATGGAAGGAGGCTTTACCAATAGCTCCCCTCCGCACCTGCATTGCCCCTAAGGAACAGGTTGGTCTTAGTCCTTATGAGATGCTATATGGGAGAGCTTTGGTTTATGTCAATGACCTATATTGATGATGCTTATGATTATTCCATGTACTATGAATTGTCTAACCTGTTTTGTCTCTGCCCAGGTCAACCAGCTACAACATGCAGTGCCAGTTCAACAAAGATATAAAACCACAGCTGACCACGGAAAATATCACACACCCTTGGACACCGCTATAAGGACTCAGGATTGAGACTAGCAAGAGGGGGAGGCCCAATACCCCTCGCTGCCCCAGTTCAGCAGGAAGTAGCCAGAAAGACCTCGACGCCCCTATTCCCAAAGAATTGGGCCTCCCATCTCTTGAGGGGGGAATGTTAGGTAGGTAGAATAGGGAAAAGGTGTCCAAAATGGCAGTGGGTAAAAGACAAGGAAGGTCAAAGGAAGGCTCGAGGACCAGAGTGAAAACTTCAGGCAGAACAAACAGCACTCCTGGCTAAGCCCAATTTGCATAAGGCAGGCCCAGGTGGAAGAAAAAGCATATAAAAGGAGGACTGAAAGTGCTTTCTCTGGGACTCTCTCTCCCGTGTGCATGCACGCGCGCGCGCTCTCTCTCTCTCTTTCTTTCTCTCTTTCTCCCTCCCCATACACTTCTCCAATCCCTTCTCTTCCAGTCTTGGATTCCCCTGCTATCTTCTAAATAAAATGGAGTTGTAACACGGAAAAAAAAAAAAAATTAGAATTTGGCAATAAGGAGCTCATGATCTGAGCCACAGTCAGCTCCCAGTCTTGTTGTGCTGACCGTATAGAGCTGCTCCATCTTTGGCTGCAAATGATATAATCAATCTGATTCAGTGTTGACCATCTGGTGATGTCCTTGTGTAGAGTCTTTTCTTGTGTTGTTGGAAGAGGGTGTTTGCTATGAGCAGTGTGTTTTCTTTGAAAAACTCTATCAGCCTTTGCCCTGCTTAATTCCATACTCCAGAGCCAAATTTTCCTCTTACTCCAGGTGTTTCTTGACTTCCTACTTTTGTATTCCAGTCCACTATAACGTAAAGGACATTTTTTTTGGGTGTTAGTTCTAAAAGGTCTTGTCGGTCTTCATAGAACCATTCAACTTCAACTTCTTCATCAATACTTGTTGGGGCATAGACTTGGATTACTGTGATTTTGAATGCTTAGCCTTGGAAACGAACAGAGATCATTCTATGGTTTTTGAGATTGCATCCAGCTACTGCATTTTGGACACTTTTGTTGAGCATGATGGCTACTCCATTTCTTCTGAGGGATTCCTGCCCTCCAGAGTAGATATAATGGTCATCTGAGTTAAATTCACCCATTCGAGTCCATTTTACTTCACTGATTCCTAGAATGTTGACCTTCACTCTTGCCATCTCCTGTATGACCACTTCCACTTTGCCTTGATTCATGGACTTAACATTCCAGGTTCCTATGTTATATTGCTCTTCATAGCACTGGACCTTTCTTCTCTCACCAGTCACAACCACAAGTGGGTATTGTTTTTGCTTTGGCTCAATCACTTCATTATTTCTGGAGTTATTTCTCCACTGATCACCAGTAAAATATTGGGCACCTACTGACCTGGGGAGTTCCTCTTTCAGTATCCTATCATGTTGCCTTTTCATACTGTTCATGTGGATCTCAAGGCAAGAATACTGAAGTGGATTGCCCTTCTCTTCTCCAGTGGACCACATTCTGTCAGACCTCTCCACCATGAGCCCAACTTGGGAGGTCCCACAGGGCCTGACTTAGTTTCGTTGAGTTAGACAAGGCTGTGGTTCTAATGTGATTAGATTGACTAGATTTCTGTGATTATGGTTTAAGTGTGTCTGTCCTCTGATGCCATCTTGCAATACCTACCACCTTACGTGGGTTTCTCTTACCTTGGATCTGGGGTATCTCTTCATGGCTGCTCCAGCAAAGCACAGCCACTGCTCCTTACCTTGGACGAGGTTATCATCTCTCTGCCACCAACCTGACCTTGAACGTGGAGTAGTTCCTCCAGTCCCTCCTGTGCCCATGCAGCCACCACTCAGTAAATCCTGTTACTAAGCAACAGGTCTTGCCCAACAATTTGACAGTGCATCGCTCGGCCCTGCCAATAAGCAACCAACTTCAGTGAGATACCTATTGGTACTTCTCCTGCTCAGCTATTGGTCAGCTCCACGTTGGGGCCTACATGATGATAACTGTCAATGAGGGAGCACTGGGGAAGTGATTCAGTCAAGAGACATTGGTGCATTGGTCATCTGACTCTTGCCTTTGGGAACCTTACTTTTTTTTTTTTTTTTTTTTTAGTAATTGGGAATGTATGTCTGGTAGATGGCAAAAGTTGAGTTTCCCTACTCAGTATGAGAGTTGAAGTCTTCCCAACAATATTAGTGGAGGAGACATTTATGACTTTCTTGGCTCTGATGTGTAATTTTATGGAGACAGTGTATACATCTTGGGGCAACAGACTGAGGATTCCCCAAGTCTTGGGGTCTCTAAAGCTCATTGGAGTAGCAAAAGCATCCAACCTGTACTTAATTACCTTTTTCCATGTTAAGTGTTTACTCTTAAGTTCCTTATGCCCTCAAGAACTCCAACTAGGAAGAGGGTGGTCGAAAGATGAAATGACTAGATGACTCTGAGGAACAGATTTGGAGTGAAAAATGTTTGGTAGAGGTTGATACACGGATGGAGGAGGCAGGAGTGTTGAAGGGGGACATATAAGTCAAAGAATAAAGGACACTGAAGGAAAGTCTGAGGGTCATGAGAAGAAACACCATGCCCCTGAATCACCACTCCCCAGAATCAGACACACAAATGTGTCAGTGGTAAGAAAGTTGTATCATGGTATACCTCAGCATCCTCTAACCTATGTTGATGGGCATAGGGGTACATTGTGATGTCAAATACCCCAAAGCCATCATTGGCTGCTGGAGTGCATAGATGACCAATCAGATTGAAGTGTTTGGATCCTCATTGTCCTGAACAGGTATGTAGAGGGAGGTCACATGTAGAGATTCTGGGTTAGGCCATGTCATTCTATCATCATAAGGTAAACAGGAAGCCACGGCAGCCAAGAAGAGTTCCAATGTGGTGTGCTTCAAGGGTGAAAGGATGAAAAAAACCCTTTGTCCACAGAGATACAGAGGCAGTGTGAATGTAAGATGATTCCATCTATGCTCCCCACATTCTCCTTTGACTTTCGTGCCCAAGACCTCTACACTGCCCTTGCCTGACACAAAAGCCCTTATAGCCCACATCCCTTTTCATGAAATCTCCCTTCCAACTAAGATATTACACCCTTTCCTCAAAACTAATACCCTTCTCTTGTCTTTCAATGCGTGGAATATGACCATGAGGGTCAGAAGATTTCTAAAAGTAACCTTGAGAATGAAAATCCGATCATATGCGACTCAGTCAAAGAGAAGGTAAGCTCAGCCACCCCAGATTGAGAGACTCTGGAGAAGCACAAACTGGGCAGCCACGAGCTGAATAGAAAAGGTCAGACAGTTTAGAATTGTGTCTCCAGAGGTCTGCTTTCTTAGAAATGGCCAACCAGGAATAGAATGACTATCAAACTAACATATTAAACTGATGGCTGTGATTAAAATACACATCAAATGGTGAAAAGATGATATTTGTGTGTGTGTGAATTTTCTGATGGGAAGGGAGGAAAGGAAGCAAAGGGATGGGCACCTGAGTGGGGAGAGATGTGGGGTCCCAAGAGCTGAGGGAACAGACCCTCAGGTTCAGTTAGCCAAAGAATAGAGGTCTCGACTAGGTCAGGAGTTTGCACTGAAGGTGAATAACCCTGCTTAACAATTGATCTCAGCGGCAAGGAGTAGTGGTGCGGTGTTACTGCCATTGTTTAGGGTGTGAAGTGACATTAGGGTCTAGATTGCAAGAATCCAGATAGGAAGAGGGCTTCACATGAGGATGGTGATGTCATACTTCCCCTGAGAGAGGCAGGCAGAAATCACCTCCTGGCCATTTACGTCATAACGGGCTTTGTTGCATCACTCACTTATGCTGTCAGCTAAAGGTGCTCAGGAGGCACATAATGTTGATACAACTAAAACCCACAATTAGCACTGCCAAAGATGAAACTAATGCTTGGGGGTATCAGACTGATTATCATTTAGGCCACTGTTATCCTAAGAAATTTGTGGGAGCAGTGTGTTCCCAAGAGCAGGGCAGTGGAGGTTGCCCAATCGTGGTGCAGATGACTAACAGGATCATGGAACACAGATAATGTTTTTGGGTGGGGGGCACCATGCAGTTTTTGGGATCTTAGTTCCCTGACCAGGGATTGAACCGATTCCCCTTCTAATGAAAGCACGCAGTCCTAACACCTGGACAGCCAGAGCAGTCAGTACAGAGACGTTTGATAAAAGTATTAATATTAGACTGTGTAAAACCTGGTCTCATATTTATCACCATCCCCTAGTATTTATAAATATCTACAGTCGTGAAACATTGTTCCCCAATAAACTCTTTTGTTAGTCCAAGTTCTACAAGTTTCCGTGGTTTAAAAAGAAGAGTATCGAATATTTAATTTGGTGCTAACTTTACTTTTGAAGTGTTTGAATACTTTCAAGGAGTACTCAATCAAATATGGAGATATATAAAGCAGAGTCTCTACCAGGGGAATCCCTTGTGTTTTCAGAAAACATTTTAGAAACAATTAAAACAGAGTTTCACCATCAGCATCAAAAGAGCAGAGTTCAGATTTTAAGTCAATGCTACGGTATCTTTTATCTGGACTGCAGCTCCCTAGTTAAATCTTTCTGGCACTTTAACTCTTGAGAGACACAGTGGAAGATTCAAAGTCAATCACTGAATGTGATTAAAAATCATTACATGTGAAGAAGGCCCTGGGTTTGTTGTCCTTTCAAAGAAAGTGGGAGAACTATCAACCCTGCCTGTGAAAATTAGTCATGTAAGCAGATACCAGGATGATATGGACAGAGAGCCCTGATACGTGGGTGCTGTGATTCCAGATCTGTATATATTATCACCATTTAACACTATCACACTTTAAAGCCCTTTTGTAGGACTGACTAAAATGCTTGCTGTTAGGGGAAGGAAACAGATTACTAGGCCTGAAGAGCTGAAAGTGAAAGTTGCTCAGTCTTGTCTAATGGTTGGTGACCGCATGGATTATACAGTCCATGGAATTCTACAGGCCAGAATACTGGAGAGTGTAGCCTTTCTTTACTCCAGGGGATATTCCCAACCCAGGGATCAAACCCAGGCATTCCACATTGAAGGCGGATTCTTCACCAGCTGAGCCACCAGGTAAGCCAAAGAATGCTGTAGTGGGTAGCTTATCCCTTCTCCAGCAGAGCTTCCCTACCCAGGAATTGAACTGATGTCTAAAGATTTGCAGGCAGAATCTTTCACAACTGAGCTATCAGGAATGTCCTGAGGTGGACCAAAAGTGGAGGTTAGAGGGCATTGTTTCCCTAAAGTAGCACTGGTATATATTTTAATATCCGTGGATATACTGCCACCTTGCAGAAAGAATTGAGGATGCATAGAGTTTAAAAAGGATCCAAAGACTCTTAGGGTTAAAAGAGAAAAACATAAACACTAAGTCATGAGTTGAGAAAGGGTATATCCATTTAGATCAACAACAATAAATCAAAAGGAGACTCCTGTACTCTCCTGGAAAGGACAGTATATTGTGATTCAAACATGACAAGTCCTATTTCAAACACTGTGTTGTATGTGGGTGGGGGGTTTGCTCATTAGCACTCACAAAGAATAGTAGAAACTCTTTATACATCCACTTATACAGGTTCGCTATGAATAGATTGCAACTGACCCCTCTAGCTGTGGCCATAACAACCTCTATTGACTGATACAATGATTTCCCTAAGACCTTCTCCTTTCCTCTATGCCTGTGCCCATCCTATCTTCTGTGACTCAGAAACTAGCAACCATCTGAGGCCAGCCTAACGGTCACTTTTCAAGGAAATGTTCTTAATAATTCTCTTGTGTATTAATATTTTCACGTTTTCTATTCACTTGCAGTTCCTTACATGCAGTTTGTAGGATAGATTTTTGAGTATGTATCTTCTCAGAAATTCATGCTAGAGAGGTAAACTGATTAGAAATCAACAGTGTGGTGATATAAAATATTATCAAAAGTTGGTTTGTCTAAGACTGTAAGGAAGAGAATCACTCTCCTCTGCGAAGTATGTCCAAGAATCTGTTTGAAAATACAGTAAAAACGATAAAATATAGAGTATTTTAGAAGTCCAAGGAACCTACATGAGAAGCTTATTTTATCAGTAGTCAAGAGGAGCTCTATGTCTTTGTATTAAGACCACCCATTTGCAGGACACCAAATGCAAAAGCCAAAACAGTGCCCATGGACTCATGATGAGTGCCCAATCCTGCTGGCCCAGAGGCTTCTCTTGATTGGCAGAGGTCAAGAACATGTCTATGTGCCTGGGGTCAGAACGCATCTGCCCAGGATCACATCCATGTATAAGCGGGAATAAAGTGGGAATCCCCAAACTTTACATGCTCCTGGCCAAGTCCCTCACTCCAGTGCCTTTCCTACAGGCTTGTCACTCATTGCTGCCTTGAGATGATCATGATTAAGTTTCACCTCACCATCTCTTCAATTAACTGCCGTGGGCAACTAGAAATCTGAATGCAAAAGAGTGAAATAGGACCCTTACCTTATACCACATAAAAATCTAAACTCAGAGTTGATTAAAAATTTAAATGGAAGATCTGAAACTATAAATCAACCAGAAGAAAACATCCTGGCTAAGGTTTAAACATTGGTCTTAGAAGTTATTTTATGTGTGTGACACCAAAAGCATAGGAAACAAAAGCAACAATAGAAAAGTAGGACGACTTAAAACAATTAAACTGCCTCCCGTAAAGAACATCAAAAACACATCTACATAGAAGCCAAGTTGATGGTTACCAAATGGCAAGTTGGGGTGGGGGGGATGAATTGGGAGTTGGGGATTAACATATATATAGCACCACTATATATAAAATAGATAACCAAAAAGGACCTAATAGAAAACCACAGGCAACTCTGCTAGAAATTCTTTAACAACATAAGTGGAAAAAGAATTTGTAGAGCAATAGATATATGTATGTGTGCCTGTGTAAGCTCAGTTGATTCAGATGTGCCTTACTCTTTGTGGCCCTATGGACTGTAGCCTGCTAGGCTCCTCTGTCCATGAGATTCTCCAGGCAAGAATACTGGAGAGGCTCGTCATATCCCTCTGAGCATATCTTCCCAAACCAGGAATTGAACCCAAATCTCCTTCAATGCAGAGTGATTGTTTAACAACTAAGCCAAGTGTGAAGCCGAAATACATGTATATGTAGAGCTGAATCACTTTGCTGGACACCTGAAACAAAACATGATAAATCAAATATACTCGAATGAAAAAAAAATAAAAAGAATCCATCAACATATAGAACAGTTATCTCAAAAAACTAATTGAAAAATGCAGAAAGATTCCAAAACTTACTCTCAAATAGAGATCCACAGGGAACAGGGTATGAAGGGAAAAGGATGATTCAATTCTTTATGTGTGCCCATGGGAGAGGGCTCTGAATATAATGGAGTTTACCCAGTTGGAGATATTCCCTGGGTGTGAGTGGTTCGAGCCATATATTGGACACACAAGTCCTGGGGTCTGACAAAGGGAAGAGAAAAACCCTTAAATGGTTGCAGGGCTATGTGGACTAACAGGAGGTCTTTGGGAAGCCCGGACTCCCCACTCCAGGAGAATGTGATCAGCGGCTTGCACCCAAGCCACAATGATGATGACAGATTGAGACTGCATTTGTTGATGCCTGTTTTCCCAACAACTGCCCTCCCTTGCACATGCCCTGCTTACTCCGTGTGGCCGATCTGCACTGGAGAAGATGCTGCCATGACCAGGCAGACAGCTGGGATTTGGGAAACGGAGGTGCATCTGGCTCAGGGTGGCTTGTGGATGGAAGAGCTGGGGTCATGCTCATGGAGGGCACTTACATAGGCAGCATATCAGGAGAAGTGCTGATCTCTGATGGAGGCCAGAATGCCATAGCAGATGACTCAGTGTGTGCCCAGAGCCCATGAGGTTCTCATCTGTGCAATAGCACTGCTCTGCAACAGGGCACGGAGAGCAGAAGCTGGGGGAAGTGATCAGCTGTGAGGGAACAAGAGGTCTAGATCAGAAGTTATGTTTAAGCAGGGCAGGAGACGCTACTGATGGTGATGGCACAGATGGCACGTTGGAGGTAGCCTGGATCTCTGTAAGCAGCCAGCCTAGAGATTTGCTCCTTTTGTTATTTTTCTAACCAGATCATGCTCCTCTTGTCCCTCTGTGGCAAGGATTTCAGTTCTGGGAAAGGGGAGCGTACATACTTGAGGGAACTCAGCCAGATCTGGCCTGATATTCAGGGCTTCTGATCCAGAAACTGGGGATCCCACCCTGCCCCCAATAGGACAATGAAAACCACTGAGGAAAAGGAAGTCTCTGCCTCACATCTGGCTTCAGACGTGGTACCACTGAACTTGCCAGCAATAGGTGCTGGCACACCCTAAGGAAACATGTCACATGTGGTCCATCAAATCCAGCCCCACCACACCCACCCCCTGCTGACTATTGTACAGACTGTACAGTGATGCTCCCCCACAAGATGACCCCTTCAAGACCATAATAGATAATTGATGCACTTAAATTAAGAAAGGCAGAGACTATGGGAAGACAGAAGGACTGGTCTCCACTGAAAGACTGAGAGGAAGTCAGTTCAGTTTGTCAGTCGTGTCTGATTCTTTGTGACACCATGAACTGCAGCACATCAGGCCTCCCTGTCCATTGCCAACTCGCGGAGTCCACCCAAACCCACGTCCATTGAGTTGGTGATGCCATCTAACCATCTCTTCCTCTGTTGTCCCCTTCTCCTCCTGCCCTCAATATTTCCCAGCATCAGGGTTTTTACCAATGAGTCAGCTCTTCGCATCAGGTGGCCAAAATATCGGAGTTTCAGGTTCAACATCACTCTTTCCAATGAACACTCAGGACTGATATCCTTTAGGATGGACTGGTTGGATCTCCTTGCAGTCCAAGGAATTCTCAAGAGTCTTCTCCAACACCACAGTTCAAAAGGATCAATTCTTTGGCTCTCAGCTTTTTTATAGTTCAACTCTCAATCCATACCTGACCACTGGAAATACCAGAGCTTAGACTAGACATACCTTTGTTGCCAAAGTCATGTCTCTATTTTTTATTTTTAATGTAAATTTATTCAATAAAATGGGATGTTAATTACTTTACATATAGTATTAGTTTTGCCATACCTCAACATGAACCTGCCACAGTTGTACATGTGTTCTCCATTCTGTACCCTCCTCCCACCTCCCTCTCCGTACAATCCCTCTGGGTCATCCCAGTGCACCAGCCCCAAGCATCCTGTATCATGCATCGAAACTGGACTGGCGATTCTTTTCATATATGATATTGTACATGTTTCAATGCCATTCTTCCAAATCACACCACCCTCTCCCACAGAGTCTCTGCTTTTTAATATGCTGTCTAGGCTAGTCATAACAATACTTCCATGGAGGAAGCTTCCTTTAATTTCATAGCTGCAGTCACCATCTGCAGAGGTTATGGAGCCCAGAAAAATAAACTCAGCCACTGTTTCCACTGTTGCTACATCTACTTCCCATGAAGTGATGGGACCAGAGTGCATGATCTTTGCTTTCTGAATGTTGAGCTTTAAGCCAACTTTTTCACTCTCTTCTTTCACTTTCATCAAGAGGCTCTTTAGTTCTTCTTCACTTTCTGCCATAACGGTGGTGTCATCTGCATTTCTGAGCTTACTGATAGTTCTCCCTGCAATTTTGATGCCAGCTTGTGCTTCCTCCAGCCCAGCGTTTCTCATGATGCACTCTGCATATAAATTAAATAAGCAAAGTGACAATATACAGCCTTGATGTACTCTTTTTCTTTCTTGGAACCAGTGTGTTGTTCCTTGTCCATTTCAAGCTGTTGCTTCCTGACCTGCATAGAGGTTTCTAAAGAGGCAGAACAGATGGTCTGATATTCCCATCTCTTTCAGAATTTTCCACCGTTTAGTGTCATCCACACAGTCAAAGGCTTTGGCATAGTCAATAAAGCAGAAATGGACATATTTATGGAACTCTCTTGCTTTTTCCATGATCCAGCAGATGTTGACAATTTGATCTCTGATTCCTCTGCCTTTTCTATAACCAGCTTGAACATCTGGAAGTTCATGATTCACGTATTGCTGAATCCTGCTTTGGAGAATTTTAAGAATTACTGGACTGCCATGTGAGATGAGTGCAATTGTGTGGTAGTTTGAGCATTCTTTGGCGTTGCCTTTCTTAGGGATTGGAGTGAAAACGACTTTTTCCAGTCCCGTGGCCACTGCTGAGTTTTCCAAATTAGCTTGCATATTGAGTGTAGCACTTTCACTGCATCATCTTTCAGGATTTGAAATAGCTCAATTGGAATTTCATCACCTCCACTAGCTTTGTTCCTAGTGATGCTTCTAAGGCCCACTTGAGTTCACATTCCAGGATGTCTGGCCCTGGGTGTGCGATCACAAAATCATGATTATCTGGGTCATGAAGATTTTTTTTTTTTTTTTTTTAGAATTCTTCTGGGTACTCTTAGCCCCTCTTCTTAATATCTTCTTCTTTTGTTAGGTCCATACAATTTCTGTCCTTTATGAAGCCCATCTTTGCATGAAATGCTCCCTTGCTATCTTGAATTTTCTTGAAGAGATGTCTAGTCTTTCCCATTCCATTGTTTCTTTCTATTTCTTTCTTTTTTTTTTTTTCATTCCATGTGTTTTTTTTTAATTTTATTTTATTTTTATGTTTTACAATATTGTATTACTTTTGCCAAACATCGAAATGAATCCGCCACAGGTATACCCGTATTTCCCATCCTGAACTCTCCTCCCTCCTCCCTCCCCATACCCTCCCTCTGGGTGGTCCCAGTGCACCAGCCCCAAGCATCCAGTATCCTGCATCGATCCTGGATTGGTGATTTCTTTGCATTGATCACTGAGGAAGAATGCATATATCTTTTCTTTTCTCCTGTACTTTTTGCTTCTCTTCTTTTCACAACTATTTGTAAGGCCTACCCAGACAGCCCTTTTGATTTTTGGCATTTCTTTTCCATGGGGATGGTCTTGATCCCTGTCTCCTTTACAATGTCATGAACCTCTTTCGATAGTTTATCAGGCACTCTATTTCTCCAGTCTAATCCCTTAAATCTAATTCTCACTTCCACTGTATAATCATAAAGGATTAGATTTACGTCATACCTGAATATTCTAGTGGTTTTCCCTACTTTCTTCAATTTACATCTGAATTTGGCAATAAGGAGCTCATGATCTGAGACACAGTCAGCTCCCAGTCTTGTTTTGCTGACTGTTCAGAGCTTCTCCATCTTTGGCTGCAAACTATATAATCAATCTGATTTCAGTGTTGACCATCTGGTGATGTCCATGTGTAGAGTCTTTTCTTGTGTTGTTGAAAGAGGGTGTTTGCTATTACCAGTGGGCTCTCTTCGGAAAACTCTATTAGCCTTTGCCCTGCTTCATTCCATACTCCAGAGCCAAATTTTCCTGTTAGTCCATGTGTTTCTTGACTTCCTACTTTTCGTTTCCAGTCCACTATAATGCAAAGGACATCTTTTTTGGAGGTTAGTTCTAAAAGGTCTTTTCAGTTTTCATAGAACCGTTCAACTTCAGCTTCTTCTCCATTACTTGTTGGTGCATAGATTTGGATTACTGTGATATTGAATGGTTTGCCTTCGAAAAGAACAGAGATCATTCTATAGTTTTTGAGATTGCATCCAGCTACTGCATTTTGGACTCTTTTGTTGACCATGATGGCTACTCCATTTCTTCTGAGGGATTCCTGCCCACCGTAGTAGATATAATAGTCATCTGAGTTAAATTCACCCATTCCATTCCATTTTAGTTCACTGATTCTTAGAATGTTGATGTTCACTCTTGCCATTTCCTGTTTGACCACTTCCAATTTGCCTTGATTCACAGACTTAACATTCCAGGTTCCTATGCTATATTGCTCTCGATAGCATTGGACCTTTCTTCTGTCACCAGTCACATCCACAACTGGGTATTGATTTTGCTTGGGCTCAATGCCTTCATTCTTTCTGGAGTTCTTTCTCCACCGATCTCCAGTAGCATATGGGGCACCTACTGACCTGGAGAGTTCCTCTTTCAGTATCCAATCATTTTGCCTTTTCATACTGTTCTTGTGCATCTCAAGGCAAGAATACTGAAGTGGATTGCCCTTCCCTTCTCCAGTGGACCACATTCTGTCAGACTTCTCCACCATGACCTGCCCAACTTGGGAGGCCCCACAAGGCCTGGCTAAGTTTCATTGAGTTAGACAAGTCTGTGGTTCTAGTGTGATTAGATTGACTAGATTTCTGTGATTATGGTTTCAGTGTGTCTTCCCTCTGATGACGTCTTGCAACACGTACCGTCTAACGTGGGTTTCTTTTACCGTGGACATGAGGTATGACTTGACGGCTGATCCAGCAAAGCGCAGCCACTGCTCCTTACCTTGGACTAGGTATATCTCCTCACTGCCACCAATCCTGAACTTTAACGCGGAGTAGCTTCTCTAGCCCCTCCTGTGCCCATGCAGTCACAACTTCATGGACGTGTGGTATCAGTCCTGATTGTTCACTAGAAGGACTGACGCTGAAGCTGCAACTCCAGTACTTTGTCCACCTGATGCAAAGAACTGCCTCATTGGGAAAGATCCTGATGCTAGGAAGGAATGAAGGCCAAGGAGAAGAGGATGAGAGAGGATGAGATGGTTGGGCGGCATTGGGGATTCCATAGACTTGAGTTTCAGCTAGCTCTGGGAGTTGGTGATGGACAAGGAATCCTGGTGTGCTGCAGTCCCTGGGGTTGCACACAGTCGGACACAACTGAACAAATGAAATGAACTGATTGCAATAGGGAGAATGCTTTGAACACAAGCTCTTAACGTGTCGTAAATTGGAACAGAAAAAGATATTTCATTAATATGGAAGATAAGGAGTGTGCACAGCAACTATGTGTGTGTGTGTGTAAGTGTGTGTGTGTGTGTGTGTGTGTGTGAGATGGGGAAAGAGGTGGGGATGGATGAAAGGACAGCATGATGGAGCAGTTTGACAGGAAGCGTTTCTATCTGTAGTAAGCTGATTCTTCAAAGACGCTGTTAAAGGAGTCCGAAATGTCTGACTGTTAGTGGTTGCTCATTCGTGGGAGAAAGCTGAAGTTCAGAGGAGAGAAGCATGGCTAAAGTTTAGCCAAGCCTAATCAGTGGGTATCTTTTGGATGACTGTGAGCACTTGGCTAGTCTCTGCCGCGGTTTAAGAGAGGCAAAGTCAGCCCTTTGACGGTATGGTTGTTATCAAAATTTCAAATCCATGTGTTTGGGGCAGAATGAGGCCCATCAAAACTAAATGTTAGAGTTTGGAACAGGGAAAGGTTTATTACAGATTCATCCAAGGATGTGGGTGGCTCTTACCCTAAGAACCAAAAGGTACTGAACCTTTTCAGTTAAGTACATTTAAAAGCAAATGATAGAGAATGTTGTGGTAAGTTGTTACATACTTCTTGGTGTCTCATTATTTGTACTTAAAGTTAGGTCATGGTCCGGTAATAATGTTCCTATATAGTCCTACCAAATGAATGATATTTTCTGTCATTCTTGCCCTCTCAAGAGAGGGCAAAGTGTCAAGGCACAACTTTCATCTTGAAATGTCCCATCCTGGATAAGCAGAAACAGATCTCATTTGGCAGCTCCTTCAGGGCAAGTTTCCGACAATCTGCCGACCTCTCATCCTTGATGGAGCCAGGCACCCAACCCAAAAGGTCCTGTCTCCTCAGGCTGTCCAAGTGAGGAGACCAGTTCTCAGAGACTGAGGACCAAGTAGATTGCCACTGCTAGTAGGCTGCAGAGACAGGCATGTGGGAGTGGTTAATCACTCCTCAAGGCCTGGGACAAGGCTACTGGAGGGCCTTAGTGAGGGCTCTGGGGCACTACAGCATTTCTTCCCAGTCTATTACCTTGGACCACCGGCTCACCCACTTACCCGAGGCTGAATGATCTCCAGGCCCTCCAAAAGAATGCATTAATCTGCCTCTTCTCTCACTTTCCAGCTGATGACCACCACACCACCCTTCTTTAATCACTTCCCCAATACTCCCTTCTTGACAGTAACTGGGGGGCAGGGCCCTATGTGGTGCTGATCAATAGCTGAGCAGGACAACGATTGGTCACTCATTGACAATTTGCTGCTTGTGAATGGGGCCATATGAGGCACCAAGAAAGGCTGAGCTACACCTGTTGCCTAGGAACAGGGTGGGTTGAAATGAAGCACATGAATGGCTAGCTGCATAGGGCTGTGCTCACTCTGCTCTGTTACATTGTGAATAGAATAAGAATCACTGTGAGGTTAAGGTTTGTTAATGTAATTCTCAAGCTGGGTTGGCTTTGACATTCTTGTTGCTTTCAAATTTTAGCTATAATATATGCCGCACATGCAATCATGTGGCAGCTGTTGAGGGGCATATAGATAATACTGCTGCCTGCCATGCCTGGGAATACAATGAAAAGAATGATGTACAAAAGGTAAACAAGCATGTGAAATCAAAATCTGTGATGGGAAAGGAGTCAATCACAAAGACTAAAGCACACTGGACCCAACGTATCCTTATGGAACAGAGCATCATGAGCACAGCCATTAGCAGGTAGCCTTTGCTTTGGAGTATTACTCCACATACTGTTACAAAGCAACTGGTTTTGCCCAGGAATTGGACAGTGCATTGCTCTGCCCTGCCAATAAGCAACCAACTATCAGTGAGATACCTACTGGTACTTCTCCTGCTCAGCTATTGGTCAGCTAAACATTGTGTCCTACCTGATGATAAGTGTTAATCAGTTATCATCAGGTCGGGCTACTGAGGAAGTGATTCAGTTAAGAGACACTGGGGAAGTGATTCAGTTAAGAGACAGTGGGGAAATGATTCAGTTAAGAGACAGGGGTGCATTGGTCATCTGACATTTGCCTTTGGGTCACTTACTTTTTTTTTTTTTTTTTTTTAATCGGAAATGTATTTCTGGTAGATGGGGCAAGTTGAGCTTCCCTATCCAATATAAGTGTTGAAGTGTCCCCAACAATATTATTGGAGGAGAAATTTATGTCTTTCTTGTCTCTGATGTGTAATTTTATGGAGACGGTGTATAGTCCTTGGGGCAACAGACTGAGGATTTATCAAGTCTTGGGGTGTCTAATGTTCATTGGAGTATCAAAAACATCCAAACTGTTCTTAATTACCTTTTTCCATGTTAAGTGCTTGTTCTTAAATTCCTTAAGCCCCTCACAAACCCCCACCAGGAAGAGGGTGGTCGAAAGTTGAAATGACTAGACGACTCTGAGGAACAGATTTGGAGTCAAAAGATTTTGGTAGACGTTCATACAGGGATGGAACAGGCAGGAGTGTTGAAGGGGGACATAGAAGTCAAAGAATAAAGGGCACTGAAGGAAAATCTGAGAGTCATGAGAAGAAACACTATGACCCTGAATCACCACTCCCCAGAATCAGAGACACAGAGGTGTCAGGGGTGAGAAAGTTGTATCATGGCCACCCTCAGCACCCACTAACCCATGTTGATGGGCACAGTGGTACATTGTGATGTCTAAGGCCCCAAGGACACCATTGGCTGGGGGAGTGCCTAGCTGACCAATCAGATTGAAGGGTGTGGCTCCTCATTGTTCTAAGAAGGGTGGTCAGAGGCAGAGATTCTGTGTTATGCCATTTCCTGTTATCATTATAAGGTAACCAGGAAGCCACGGAGCCAGGAAGAGTTCCAATGCTGTGTGCTTAAAGGGTGAAAGGACAAAAGAAGACCCTTTGTCCACAGGGATACAGAGGTAGTGTGAATGTAGATGGTTCCACCTATGCTCCACACGCCCTCCATTTACTTTGCTGCCCAAGAACTCTACAGTGCCCTTGCCTGCCAAAAAAGCCCTCATAGCCTACATCCCTTTCCATGAAATCTCCCCTCCAACTCAGATGTTATAAACTTTCCTCAAAACTAATACCATTCTCTTGTCTTTCAAGGCACAGAATATGACCATGAGGGTCAGAAACTCTAAAGTGAACCTTGAGATAGAAAATCCGATCATATGCCACTCAGTCGAAGAAGGTGAAGAAAACAAGAAATCCAAACTGTTTTTTTTCTGTTCCTGTGCACATAAGAAACTGAATAAAAGCCGAGAAGGGTACAAAAATATGAGGCAGAGTTAAAGAAGGAGTCAGAATCAAAAGAGAAGGTAAGCTCAGCCACCCAAGAATGAGAGACCCTGTAGAGGTACAACCTGGGCAGCCAGAAACTGAATAGAAAAGGTCAGACAGTTTAGAATTATGTCTCCAGAGGTCTGCTTTCTTAGAAATGGCCAACCAGGAAAAGACTCACTCTCACACTAACATAGTAAACTGATGGCTGCGAGTAAAATACACATCAAATGGTGAAAAGATATTTGTGTGTGTGTGAGTTTTCTGATGGGAAAGGAGGGAAGGAAGCAAAGAGGTAGGCACCTGAGTGGGGAGGGATGTGGGGTCCCAAGAGCTGAGGGAACAGACCCTCAGGTCCCCAGGTAGCTGGAGAGTAGAGGTCTCGACTGGGTCAGGAGTCTGCACTGAAGGTGAATAACCCTGCTTAACAATTGATCTCAGCGGCAAGGAGTAGTGGTGCGGTGTTTATTCCATTGTTTGGAGTGTGGAGTGACATTAGGGTCTAGATTTCCAGAACCCAGATGGGAAGAGGGCTTCCAATGGGAATGGTGAATGTCATGCCTCCCCTGAGTGAGGCAGGGAGAAATCACCTCCTGGCCACTTACTTCATAATGGGCTTTGTTGAGTCACTCACCTATGCTGTCAGCTAAAGGTGTTCAGGCGGCACAAAATGATGATACAACTAAAACCCACAATGAGCAATCCCAAAGACTAAAATAATGTTTGGAGTGATCAGACCAAATATCAATTAGGCCACTGTTATCCTAAGACATTTTTGGGAGCAGTGTGTTCCGAAGGGCAGGGCAGTGGAGGTGGCCAAATCCTGGTGCACATGACTAACAGGATCACGACACACAGATATTGTTTTTGGGTGGCGGGCACCGTCCAGTTTGTGGGACCTTAGTTCCCTGACCAGGGATTGAACCGGTTCCCCTTCTAGTGAAAGCATGGAGTCCTAACCACTGGACAGCCAGAGAAGTCAGGACAGAGACTTTGGATAAAAGTATTAAGATTAGAATGTAAAACTGGTCTTATATTTATCACCATCATCTAGAATTTCTAAATAACTACAGTTGTAAAATATTCTTCTCCAATAAACTCTGTTCAAGTTCTACAAGTTTTCGTAGTTTAAAAAGAAGAGTATCAAATATTTAATTTGGTATTTAACCTAATTTTGAAGTGTTTGAAGAGTTTCAAGCAGTAGTCAATCAAATACAGAGATATATAAGGCAGAGTCTCTACCAGAGGAATCACGTGTGTTTTCAGAAAACATTTTAGAAACGATTAAAACAGAGTTTCATCATCAGCATCAAAAGAGCTAAGATCAGATTTTAAGTCAATGCTAAGGTACTTTTCATCTGGACTGCAGCTCTCTAGGTAAATCTTTCTCTCACTTTAACTCCTGAGAGACACAGTGGATGATGCAAAGTCAGTCACTGAATGTGGAGCCTATTATACAGAGTGAAGTAAGCCAGAAAGAAAAACACCAATACAGTATACTAACACATATATGTGGAATTTAGAAAGATGGTAACAATAACCCTGTGTACGAGACAGCAAAAGAGACACTGATGTATAGAACAGTCTTATGGACTCTGTGAGAGAGGGAGAGGGTGGGAAGATTTGGGAGAATGGCATTGAAACATGTAAAATATCATGTATGAAACGAGTTGCCAGTCCAGGTTCGATGCACGATACTGGATGCTTGGGGCTGGTGCACTGGGACGACCCAGAGGGATGGAATAGGGACGGAGGAAGGAGGAGGGTTCAGGATGGGGAACACATGTATACCTGTGGCGGATTCATTTTTATATTTGGCAAAACTAATAAAATTATGTAAAGTTTAAAAATAAAATAAAATAAACAAAGCAAAACAAAACAAAACAAAAACATTAAGAGTGAAGGAGACTCTGAGTCTGTTGTCCTTTCAAAGGAAGTGGGAGAATTATCAACTCTGCCTCTGAAAATTAGTCAGGTAAGCAGCTACCAGGATGTTATGGGCAGAGAGCCCTGATAGGTGGGTGCTGTAATTCCAGAAACAATTAAGACAGAGTATCACCATAAGCATCAAAAGAGCTAAGTTCACATTTTAAGTCAATGCTACGATATCTTTTATCTGGACTGCAGCTCCCTAGTTAAATCTTTCTGGCATTTTAATTCCTGAGAGACACAGTTGATGATTCTAAGTCAGTCACTGAATGTAATTTAAAATCATTAAGAGTGAAAGAGACCCTGGGTTTGTTGTCCTTTCAAAGGAAGTGGGAGAACTATCAACTCTGCCTGTGAAAATTAGTCAGGTAAGCAGCTACCAAGATGATATGGACAGAGAGCCCTGAAAGGTGGGTGCTGTGATCCAAGATCTGTATATATTATCACCATTTAACACTATCACACTTTAAAGCCCTGCTGTAGGACTGACTGAAATACTTGCTGTTAGGGGAAGGTAACAGATAACAAGGCCTGAAGAGCTGAAAGTGAAAGTTGCTCAGTCGTGTCCGATGGTTGGTGACCCCATGGAGTATACAGTCCATGGAATTCTCCAGGCCAGAATACTGGAGTGAGTAACCTTTCCTTAATCCATGGGATCTTCCCAACCCAGGGATCAAGCCCAGGCATTCCACATGAAGGTGAATTCTTCACCAACTTTTCCACAAGGGAAGCCATAAAATGCTAGGATGGGTAGCTTATCCCTTCTCAAGCAGAGCTTCCCTACCCAGGAATTGAACTGATGTCTACAGCTTTGCAGGCAGAATATTTCCCACGTGAGCAATAAGGAATGTCCTGAGGTGGACCAAAAGTGGAGGTTAGAGGGCCTTGTTTCCCTAAAGTAGCACTGGTATATATATATATATATATATATATATATATATATATATATATATATATATAGTTTTATCTTTATTGCTGCATCTTTGCTATCATTATTTTATTGATTTCATCTTCACTTTAATTTAAAATTTTGTTACAACGGATATGCATTTATGCAAACTGCCTGCATTCCCTTTTCTTTAATTTTAAAAAGGAAGGTATAGAAAATAAAAATTACAATTCAGGTATAAAATAGGATACACTGAAGTCAGCATGTTTCTACTCTGAGGCATAAGAAAGTGAAAGAAAGAAAGTGAAGTTGCTTAGTCGTGTCCGACTCTTTGTGACCCCATGGACTGTAGCCCACCAGGCTTCTCCATCCATGGAATTTTCCAGGCATGAGCAATAGAGTGGGTTGCCATTTCCTTCTCCAGGGGATCTTCCCAACCCAGGGATTGAACGTGGTATATATTTTAATATCCGTGGATATACTGCCACCTTCCAGAAAGAATTAAGGATGCATAGAGTTTAAAAAGGATCCAAAGTCTCTTAGGGTTAAAAGAGAAAAATGTAAACACTAAGTCATGGGTTGAGAAAGGGTACATCCATTTAGATCAACAAGAATTAAACAATATCAGATGTCTGTAGCTCTCCTAGAAAAGAACAGTATATTGTGATTCAAACATGAAAAGTCCTATTGCAAACACTGTGTTGTATGGGGGTGGGGGGTTTGCTCATTAGCACTCACAAAGAGTAGTAGAAACTCTTTATACTTCCACTTATACAGGATCGCTATGAATAAATTCCAACTGACCGGTCTAGCTGTGTCCCTAACAACCTCTATCGCCTGATACAATGATTTCCCTAAGACCTCCTTTCCTCTATGCCTGTGTCCATCCTATCATCTGTGGCTCAGAAACTAGCAACCATCTGAGGCTAGCCGAGTGGTCACCTCCCAAGGAAATGTTATTAATCATTCTCTTGTGTATTAATATTTTCACGTTCTCTAATCACTTGCAGTTCATTACGTGCAGTTTGTTGGATAGGTTTTTAAGTATGTATCTTATCAGAAATGCATGCAAGAGAGGGAAATGGATTAGAAATCAACAGGGTGGTAATACCAAATATTATCAGAAGTTGGATTATCTAAGACTGTAAGGGAGAGAATCACTCTCTTCTGCCAAGTATGTCCAAGAATCTGTTTGAAAATATAGTAAAACCCATAAACTAGAGAGTGGATCAGAAGTCAAAGGAACTTAAATGAGAAGCTTATTTTATCAGTAGTCAGGAGGAACTCTATGTCTTTGTATTAAGAAAACCCATTTGCATGACACGAAATGAAAAAGCCAAAGCAGTGCCCATGGACTCATGATGAGTGCACAATCCTGCTGGCCCAGAGGCTTCTCTTGATTGGCAGAGGTCAGGAGCAAGTCTATGTGCCTAGGGTCAGAACGCATCTGCCCAGGATCACATCCACGTATCAACGGGAATCAAGTGGGAGTCCCCAAACTTTACATGCTCCTGGCCAAGTTTCTCACTCCAGTGCCTTTCCTATAGTCTTGTCAGTCTTTACTGCATTGAGATAATCATGATTAAGTTTCACCTCACCATCTCTTCAATTAACTGCCGTGGGCAACTAGAAATCAGAATGAAAAAGATTGAAATAGGAGCCTTACCTTAAATCACATAAAAAATTAAACTCAGAGTTGATTAAAGATTTAAATGCAAGATCTGAAACTATAAATGAACTAGAAGAAAACATCCTGGAGAAGTTGTAAACATTCGTCTTAGAAGTGATTTTATGTATGTGACACCGAAAACATAGGCAGCAAAAGCAAAAATAGAAAAGTAGGACGACTTCAAACGACTAAACTGCCTCCCCCAAAGAACATTAAAAACACATCTACATAGAAGCCAAGCTAATGGTTACAAAATTCCAAGTTGGGGCGGGGGAAGGAATTGGGAGTTGGGGATTAACATATATATAGACACCACTATATATAACATAGATAACTAACAAAGACCTACTACAAAACCGCAGGCAAGTCTGCTAGAAATTCTGTAACAACATAAATGAAGAAAGAATTTGTAAAGGAATGGATATATGGATGTATGCTTGTGCAAGTTCAGTTGATTCTGATGTGCCCTACTCTTTGTGACTCTATGGACTGTAGCCTGCTAGGCTCTCTGTCCATGATATTCTCCAGGCAAGAATCCTGGAGAGGCTCGTTATGTCCCTCTGAGCATATCTTCCCAACCCAGGGATTGAACCCAAATCTCCTTCATTGTAGGGTTACTCTTTAACAACTGAGCCAAATATGAAGCCCAAATACATGTATATGTAAAGCTGAATCACTTTGCTGTACACCTGAAACACAACATGGTAAATCAAATATACTCGAATGAAAAAATAAATAAATAAAAAGAATCCATCAACATTTAGAACAATTAGCTCAAAAAACTAGTTGGAAAGTGCAGAAACATTCCCAAAGGTACTCTCAAAGAAAGATCCACAGGGAACAGGGTATGAAGGGAAAAGGATGACCCAAGTTCTGACGTGTACCTGTGGGAGAGGACTCAGAATATAAGGGAGATTACACAGTTAAAGATACGCCCTGGGTGTGAGTGGTTTGAGCCATATATTGGACACACAAGTCCTGGGTCTGACACAGAGAAGAGAAACACCCTTAGATGGTTGCAGGGCTATGTGGACTAACAGGAGGTCTGTGGGAACCCGGACTCCCCCTCCAGGAACATGTGCTCAGGGGCTTTCTCCCAAGCCACATTGAAGAGGACAGATTGAGAACACATTTGTGGATGCCTGTTTTCCCATCAACTGTCCACCCTTACACATGCCCTGCTTAGTCCGCGAGGCTGATCTGCATTGGAGCAGGAGCTGCCATGACCAGGCAGACAGCTGGAATGTGGGAAACAGAGGTGCGTCTGGCCCAGGGCAGCATGTGGGTGGAAGAGCCGGGGTCATGCTCATGCAGGGCACTTACATAGGCAGAGTATCAGGAGTAGTCCTGGTCTCTGATAGAGGCCAGACTGCCATAGCAGATGACCCAGTATGTGTCCAGAGCCCATGAGGGCCTCACCTGCCCAATAGCACCCCTCTTCAACAGGGCAGGAGAGCAGAAGCTGGTGGAAGTGATCAGCCTTAGGGACCAAGAGGTCTCAGACCAGAAGGTATGTTTAATCAGGGCAGGAGACGCTACTGATGGTGATGGCAAAGATGGCACGTTGGAGGTAGCCTGGATCTCTGTAAGCAGCCAGCCTGGAGATTTGCTCCTTTTGTTATTTTTCTAACTGGAACACGCTCCTCTTGGTCCTCTGTGGCAAGGGTTGCAGTGCTGGGAGAGGAGAGCGTACATACTTGAGGGAACACATCCATATCTGGCCTGCCATTCAGGGCTTCTGGTCCAGAAACGGGATCCCACCCTGCCCCCAATAGGACAGTGAAAGCCACTTAGGAAAAGGAAGTCTCTACCTCACATCTGGCTTCAGACGTGGTACCACTGATCTTCCCTCCATAGGTACTGGCACACCCTAAGGAAAGATGTGACTTGTGGTCCATCAATTTCAGCCCCACCCCATCCCCACCCTCAGCTGACTATGGTACAAACTGTACAGTGATGCTCCCCGACATGATCACCCCCTCAAGACCATAATAGATAATTGATGCACTTCAATTCAGAGAGGCAGATACAAATGGGAAGACAGAAGGACTGGTCTCCACTGAAAGAATGAGAGGAAGTCAGTTCAGTTTGTCAGTCGTGTCTGATTCTTTGCGACACCAAAGCAGAGAAGAACTAAAGAGCCTCTTGATGAAAGTGAAAGAGGAGAGTGAAAAAGTTGGCTTAAAGCTCAACATTCGGAAAACAAAGATCATGGCATCTGGTCCCATCATTTCATGGCAAATAGACGGAGAAACAGTGACAGTGGCAGGATTTACTTTTTGGGGCTCCAAAATCACTGCAGATGGTATCTGCAGCCATGAAACAAAAAGACGCTTACTCCTTGGAAGGAAAGTTATTTCCAACCTGGACAGCATATTTAAAAGCAGAGACATTACTTTTCCAACAGTGATCTGTCTAGTTAAGGGTATGATTTTTCTAGTAGTCATGTATGGATGTGAGAGTTGGACTATAAAGAAAGCTGAGTGCCAAAGAATGGATGCTTTTGAACTGTGGTGTTGGAGAAGACTCTTGAGAGTCCCTTGGACTGCAAGGAGATTCAACCAGTCCATCCTAAAGGAAATCAGTCCTGAATATTCATTGGAAGAACTGATGTTGAAGCTGAAACTACAAAATTTTGGCCACCTGATGAGAAGAGCTGACTCATTTGGAAAGACCCTGATGCTAGGAAAGATTGAAGGTGGAAGGAGAAGGGGACAACAGAGGATGAGATGGTTGGATGGCATCACCGACTCAATGGACGAGTTTGAATAAACTCTGGCTGTTGTTGATGGACAGATACCTGCTGCTGTTAACCCTCTTCAGCTAAATCATCTTTTCCACAAAAAGTTTCTGAAATCTGGTGCCTGTTGAGGGGCCCCCATGAGAAGATGTGTGGTTCCCTGTGTCCCCCACTGTCATGGATGCTGTAGCCCCCCAACAAGCATCTGCGCCATCAGGCTGTTTTAGGACTGCAGCCTTCTCTAAAGGGTCATGGAGGCCCCCTCCAGTGGGAACAAGAGGATCCAGTCACCCCAGAGGGAGGGTCCCATAGAATACAACTTCATGTCTACTGGGACTTCTGAGGACCCTGGGCCAACCTGTCAAATTAACCCCCTCGCCTGGCATCCTCAGTGAACACAGGGAGTCAGAGTCTTGGTCTATGGACAAGTCTCCTGTGAATTTTTATGTTTAATTCAGCAAATATTAGAAAGGTAAACCTATTAAGCACTGAGATCACACTTGGGAGAAGATGGGAAGAGTGAGGTAATTAGCAAGACTTTGGACTTGTCCCAAAATGCGAATGCCAAAGAATGCTCAAACTCCCGCTCAATTGCACTCATTTCACACGCTATTAAAGTAATGCCCCAAAGCCTCTGAGCCAGGCTTCAGCAGTACGTGAACTGTGAAATTCCAGATGATCAAGCTGGTTTCAGAAAAGAGAGAGGCACCAGAGACCAATTTGCCAACATCCGCTGGATCATCAAAAAAGCAATAGACTTCCAGAAAAACATCTACTTCTGCTTTATTGGCTATGCCAAAGCCTTTGACTGTGTGGATCACAATAAACTGTGGAAAATTCCAAAAGAGATGGGAATACCAGACTACCTGACCTGCCTCTTGAGAAACCTGTATGCAAGTCAGGAAGCAACAGTTAGAACTGGACATGGAACAACAGACTGGTTCCAAATAGGAAAAGCATATGTCAAGGCTGCATACTGTCACCCTGCTTATTTAACTTATATACAGAGTGCATCATGAGAAATGCTGAGCTGGAAGAAGCACAAGCTGGAATCAAGATTGCCGGGAGAAATATCAATAATCTCAGATATGCAGATGACACCACCCTTATGGCAGAAAGTGAAGAAGAACTAAAGAGCCTCTTGATGAAAGTGAAAGAGGAGAGTGGAAAAGTTGGCTTAAAGCTCAACATTCAGCAAACTAAGATCATGGCATTCGGTCCTATCACTTCATGGGAAATAGATGGGTAAACAGTAGAAACAGTGGCTGACTTTATTTTTGGGAACTCCAAAATCACTGCAGATGGTGACCCCAGCCATGAAATTAAAAAACACTTACTCGCTGGAAGAAAAGTTATGACAAACCTAGACAGCATATTAAAAAGCAGAGACATTACTTCACAAACAAGGTCCATCTAGTCAGTGCTATGGTTTTCCCAGTAGTCATGTATGGATGTGAGACTTGGACTATAAAGAAAGTGGAGCACCGAAGAACTGATGTTTTTGAACTGTGGTGTTGGATAAGATTCTTGAGAGTCCCTTGGACTGCAAGGAGGTCCAACCAGTCCATCCTAAAGGAGATCAGTCCTGAATGTTCATTGAAAGGACTGATGTTGAAGCTGAAACTCCAATACTTTGGCCACGTGATGCAAAGTGTTGACTCATTTGAAAAGACCCTGATGATGGGAAAGATTGAAGGCAGAAGGATAAAGGGAAGACAGAGGATGAGATGGTTGGATGGCAAGACCGGCTCAGTGGACATGATTTTGGGTAAACTGTGGGAGTTGGTGGTGGACAGGAAAGCCTGGCATTCTGCGGTCCATGGGGTCACAAAAATCCGGGCACAACTGAACTGAACTGAACTGGATTTGTGACTGAACTGAACTGAACTGGATTTGTCCCAAGAGGCTGTCTGTGTAACTGGGAGAGAGGAAAAATGGACCAGGTGAAAGGAAGAAAGGATATAGCCAGACACAGTGCAATGCCTCGGGAGACCTTTGGCCAAGAGGATACCGATTGCTACAGAGAGGATGTGGGAAATCTCGGAGATGCAGTCCAAACTGAGCTGAGTAAACCACAAGAGGAGACAGGGAAGCAGGCATGTTCCCTGAGTCTGTCTCCATTCTTTAACAGCATGAGTTCATGAAGCTGAGCAGACTCATTGAGCCCAGGCGGGAGCACTGGCAGACAGAAGATCAGCGTCTGAGAGCAAACTCCTGGCAAGGGGCACACTGTGTGGAGCCAGTGCTGTGGAGAAAGGAAAGGGCCACCTGTAGGCTCTGAGTGAGTGGCAAAGGTAGTCGGTTGGCATAGAGAGTGCCTTTATAAAATAAGGAGCTAACATTCAAAAACTAGGAGATCTCTTACTGAACTTCAGCTTTTTTGGCCATTCTGGACAAATCAAAAGGCCTGGCACCTGGGCTGCACACCCTCCTATTGTGAGTGGCAGCTCCTCCTGGGCTAGATAATGCCTTCTCCGTGTGTTCTAGCCCCCTCACTCCCTGTGGTTTGCACCCGTTAACCCCACTTCAAGTTGCCTGCCAGGGCCCTGGAGCAGCAGGGACACTGTCACTTGGCTGAGTCTCATGCTCAGTCAGAGGACTAAAAAGGTCAACAGGTTCTGTGCATAAATCTTGTCACTAGGATTTTACTACCTGTTACCTTACCTTCCTCATCTGTTAAGTGGGTGTACTAGTATACTCTAGCTGCACATTGGGCCCTACCTGATGATAACTGTCAATGAGGGACCACTGGGGAAGTTAAGTGCTTGCTCTTAAGTTCCTTAAGCCCCTCAAGAACCCCCACTAGGTAGAGAGTGGGTGAAAGATGAAATGACTAGACAACTCTGAGGAACAGATTTGCAGTGAAAAGTGTTTGGTAGAGGTTCATACAAGGATGGAGGAGGCAGGAGTGTTTAAGGTGAACATATAAGTCAAAGAATAAAGGGCACTGAAGGAAAGTCTGAGGGTCATAAGAAGAAACACCATGCCCCTGAATCACCACTCCCCAGAATCAGACACACAGAGGTGTCAGGGGTGAAAAAGTTGTATCATGGCCTCCCTCAGCACCCACTAACCCATGTTGATGGGCACAGTGGTACATTGTGATGTCTAAGATCCCCAAAGACACCATTGGCTGGGGGAGTTCCCAGCTGACCAATCAGATTGAACGGTGTGGCTCCTCATTGTCCTGAGAAGGTATATATAGGGAGTTGAGAGGCAGAGATTATGGGTTAGGCCATTTCATGCTATCATCATAAGGTAACCCGGAAGCCACGGCAGCCAAGAGGAGTTCCAATGTGGTGTGCTTCAGGGGTGAAAGGACGAAAGAAGACCCTTTATCCACAGAGATACAGAGGGAATGGGAAGATAAGATGATTCCATCTATGCTCCCCACGTTTTCAATTGACTTTGCTGCCCAAGACCTCTACACTGCCCTTGCCTGCCAAAAGCCCTCATCAGCCCACATTCCTTTTCATGAAGTCTCCCTCCCAACTCAGATGTTATACCGTTTCCTCAAACTAATACCCTTCTCTTGTCTTTCAAGGCATGGAATATGACGATGAGGGTCAGAAGACCTCTAAAAGGAACCTTGAGAAAGAAAATCCGATCATATGCCACTCTGTTGAAGAAGGCAAAGAAAACAAGAAAATCAAACTGTTTTTTCTGCTGCTGTCACGTAAGAAACTGAATCAAAGACGAAAAGGGTACCAAAATATGATTCAGAGTCAAAGAAGGAGGCAGAATCAAAAGAGAAGGTAAGCTCAGCCACCAAAGAATGAGAGACCCTGGAGAAGTATAAGCTGGGCAGAGAGTAACTGAATAGAAAAGGTCAGTTTACAATTGTGTCTCCAGAGGTCTGCTTTCTTCGAAATGGCCAACCAGGAAAAGACTGACTCTCACACTAACATAGTAAACTGAAGGCTGTGATTAATATACACATCAAATGGTGAAAGGATGATATTTGCATGTGTGTGAATTTTCTGAATGGGAAGGGAGTGAAGGAAGAAAAGAGGTGGGCACCTGAATGGGGAGGGATATGGGGTCCCAAGAGTTGCGGGAACAGACCCTCAGGTCCCAGTTAGCCAGAGAGTAGAGGTCCGACTGGGTCAGGAGTCTGCACTGAACGTGAATAACCCTGCTTAACCATTGGTCTCAGTGGCAAGGAATTTTGATGCAGTGTTACTGCCATTGTTTGGGGTGTGGAGTGACATTAGGGTCTAGATTGCCACAACCCAGATGAGAAGAGGGCTTCACATGGGGATGGTGAATGTCAGACTTCCCCTGAATTAGGCAGGCAGACATCACCTCCTGGCCATTTACATCTTAATGGGCTTTGTTGCATCACTCAAGTATGCTGTCAGCTAAAGTTGCTCAGGAGGCACAAAATGCTGATACAACTAAAACCCACAATTAGCACTCCCAAAGATTAAAATAATGTTTGCAGGGATCAGTCCAAATATCAAGTTGGCCACTGTTATCTTAAGAAATTTGTGGGAGCAGTGTGTTCCCAAGGTCAGGGCAGTGGAGGTGGTCCAATCCTGGTGCAGATGACTAACAAGATCAGGACACACAGATAATATTTTTGGGTGAGGGCCAACATGCAGATTGTGGGATCTCAGTTCCCTGAACAGGGATTGAACCGGTTCCGCTTCTAGTGAAAGCATGGAGTCCTAACCACTGGACAGCCAGAGAAGTCAGGACAGAGACTTTTGATAAAATATTAATATAAGACTGTGTAAAAGCTGGTCTTATATTTATCACCATCCCCTAGTATTTCTAAATGACTACAGTCATAAAACATTCCTCCCCAATAAACTCTTTTGGTAGTCCAAGTTCTACAAGTTTTTGTCCTTTAAGAAGAAGAGTATTGAATATTTAATTTGGTGTTAACTTTAGTTTTGAAGTGTTTGAATAGTTTTAAGGAGTAGTCAATCAAATATGGAGATATATAAGGCAGAGTCTGTACCAGAGGAATCCAGTGTGTTTTCAGAAAGCATTTTAGAAACAAAACAGTTTCACCATCAGCATCAAAAGAGTTGAGTTCACATTTTAAGTCAATGCTATGGTATCTTTTATCTGGACTGCAGCTCCATAGTTAATTTTTTTTAATTTTATTTTATTTTTAAACTTTACAATATTTTATTAGTTTTGCCAAATATCGAAATGAATCCACCACAGGTATACCTGTGTTCCCCATCCTGAACCCTCCTCCCTCCTCCCTCCCCATACCCTCCCTCTGGGTTGTCCCAGTGCATCAGCCCCTATCATCCAGTATTGTGCATCGAACCTGGACTGGCGACTCGTTTCATACATGATATTATACATGTTTCAATGCCATTCTCCCAAATCTCCCCACCCTCTCCCTCTCCCACAGAGTCCATAAGACTGATCTATACATCAGTGTCTCTTTTTCTGTCTCGTATGCAGGGTTATTGTTACCATCTTTCTAAATTCCATATATATGCCTTAGTATACTGTATTGGTGTTTTTCTTTCTGGCTTAGTTCACTCTGTATAATAGGCTCCAGTTTCATCCACCTCATTAGAACTGATTCAAATGTATTCTTTTTAATGGCTGAGTAATACTCCATTGTGTATATGTAATACAGCTTTCTTATCCATTCATCTCCTGATGGGCATCTAGGTTGCTTCCATGTCCTGGCTATTATAAACAGTGCTGCGATGAACATTGGGGTACATGTGTCTCTTTCCGTTCTGGTTTCCTAAGTGTGTATGCCCAGCAGTGGGATTGCTGGACCATAAGGCAGTTCTATTTCCAGTTTTTTAAGGAATCTCCACACTGTTCTCCATAGTGGCTGTACTAGTTTGCATTCCCACCAACAGTGTAAGAGGGTTCCCTTTTCTCCACACCCTCTCCAGCATTTATTGCTTGTAGACTTTTGGATAGCAGCCATTCTGACTGGCGTGAAATGCTACCTCATAGTGGTTTTGATTTGCATTTTTCTGATAATGAGTGATGTTGAGCATCTTTTCATGTATTTGTTAGCCATCTGTATGTGTTCTTTGGAGAAATGTCTATTTAGTTCTTTGGCCCAGTTTTTGATTGGGTCCTTTATTTTTCTGGAATTGAGCTCTATGAGTTGCTTGTATATTCTCGAGATTAGTTGTTTGTCAGTTGCTTCATTTGCTATTATTTTCTCCCATTCTGAAGGCTGCCTTTTCACCTTGCTAATAGTTTCCTTTGTTGTGCAGAAGCTTTTAAGTTTAATTAGGTCCCATTTGTTTATTTTTTATTTTATTTCCTATTTTCTGGGAGGTGGGTCATAGAGGATCCTGCTGTGATGTATGTTGGAAAGTGTTTTGCCTATGTTCTCCTCTAGGAGTTTTATAGTTTCTGATCTTACATTCAGGTCTTTAATCCATTTTGACTTTATTTTTGTGTATGGTGTTAGAAAGTGTTCTAGTTTCATTCTTTTACAAGTGGTTGACCAGTTTTCCCAGCACCACTTGTTAAAGAGATTGTCTTTAATCCATTGTATATTCTGACCTCCTTTGTCAAAGATAAGGTGTCCCTATGTACGTGGATTTATCTCTGGGCTTTCTATTTTGTTCCATTGATCAATATTTCTGTCTTTGTGCCAGTGCCATACTGTCTTGATAAAACTGGCTTTGTAATAGAGCCTGACATCAGGTAGGTTTATTCCTCCAGTTCCCTTCTTCTTTCTCAAGATAGCTTTGGCTCTTCGAGGTTTTTTGTATTTCCATACAAATTGTGAAATTATTTGTTCTAGCTCTGTGAAAAATACCATTGCTATCTTGATAGGGATTGTATTGAATCTATAAATTGCTTTGGGTAGTATACTCTTTTTCACTATATTGATTCTTCCAATCCATGAACATGGTATATTTCTCCATCTATTAGTGTCCTCTTTGATTTCTTTCACCAGTCTTTTATAGTTTTTTATATATAGGTCTTTAGTTTCTTTAGGTAGATGTATTCCTAAGTATTTTATTCTTTCCGTTGCAATGGAGAATGGAATTGTTTCCTTAATTTCTCTTTCTGTTTTCTCATTGTTAGTGTATAGGAATGCAAGGGATTTCTGTGTGTTGATTTTATATCCTGCAACTTTACTATAGTCATTGATTAGTTCTAGTAATTTTCTGGTGGAGTCTTTAGGGTTTTCTATGTAGAGGATCATGTCATCTGCAAATAGTGAGAGTTTTACTTCTTCTTTTCCAATTTGGATTCTTTTTATTTCTTTTTCTGCTCTCATTGCTGTGGCCAAAACTTCCAAGACTATGTTGAATAGTAATGGTGAAAGTGGGCACCCTTGTCTTGTTCCTGATGTTAGAGGAAATGCTTTCAATTTTTCACCATTGAGGATAATGTTTGCTGTGGGTTTGTCATATATAGCTTTTATTATGTTGAGGCATGTTTCTTCTATTCCTGCTTTCTGGAGAGTTTTTATCATAAATGGATGTTGAATTTTGTCAAAGGCTTTCTCTGCATCTATTGAGATAATCCTATGGTTTTTATTTTTTAGTTTGTTAATGTGATTTATTACATTGATTGATTTGCGGATATTGAAGGATCCTTGCATCCCTGGGATAAAGCCCTCTTGGTCCTGGTGTATGATCTTTTTAATGTGTTGTTGGATTCTGATTGCTAGAATTTTGTTAAGGATTTTTGCATCTATGTTCATCAGTGATATTGGCCTGTAATTTTCTTCTTTTGTGGGATTTTTGTCAGGTTTTGGTATTAGTGTGATGGTGGCCTCATAGAATGAGTTTGGAAGTTTACCTTCCTCTGCAATTTTCTGGAAGAGTTTGAGCAGGATAGGTGTTAGCTCTTCTCTAAATTTTTGGTAGAATTCAGCTGTGAAGCCGTCTGGACCTGGGCTTTTGTTTGCTGGAAGATTTTTGATTACAGTTTCAATTTCCGTGCTTGTGATGGGTCTATTAAGATTTTGCATTTCTTCCCGGTCCAGTTTTGGAAAGTTGTACTTTTATAAGAATTTGTCCATTTCTTCCACGTTGTCCATTTTATTGGCATATAATTATTGATAGTAGTCTCTTATGATCCTTTGTATTTCTGTGTTGTCTGTTGTGATCTCTCCATTTTCATTTCTAATTTTATTGATTTGATTTTTCTCCCTTTGCTTCTTGATGAGTCTGGCTAGTGGTTTGTCAATTTTATTTATCCTTTCAAAGAACCAGCTTGTGGCTTTGTTGATTTTTGCTATGGTCTCTTTTTTTTCTTTTGCATTTATTTCTGCCCTAATTTTTAAGATTTCTTTCCTTCTACTAATCCTTGGGTTCTTCAGTTCTTCCTTTTCTAGTTGCTTTAGGAGTAGGGTAAGGTTATTTGTTTAACTTTTTTCTTGTTTCTTGAGGTATGCCTGTTTTGCTATGAACTTTCCCCTTAGGACTGCTTTTAAAGTGTCCCATAGGTTTAGGGTTGTTGTGTTTTCATTGTCATTAGTTTCTATGCAAATTTTGATATCTTTTTTGATTTCTTCTGTGATGTGCTGGTTATTCAGCAGCGTGTTGTTCAGCCTCCATATGTTGGAAGTTTTAGTAGTTTTTCTCCTGTAATTGAGATCTAACCTTACTGCATTGTGGTCAGAAAAGATGCTTGGAATGATTTCTATTTTTTTGAATTTACCAAGGCTAGGTTTATGGCCCAGGATGTGATCGATCCTGGAGAACGTTCCATGTGCGCTGGAGAAAATGGTGAAATTCATTGTTTTGGGATGAAATGTCCTATAGATGTCATTTAGACCTAACTGGTCTATCGTAACGTTTAAAGTTTGTGTTTCCTTGTTAATTTTCTGTTTGGTTGATCTATCCATAGGTGTGAGTGGGGTATTATAGTCTCCCACTATTATTGTGTTATTGTTAATTTCTCCTTTCTTACTTGTTAGCATTTGTCTTACATATAGTGGCACTCCCGTTTTCGGTGCATATATATTTATAATTGTTCTATCTTCTTCTTGGATTGATCCTTTGATCATTATGTAGTGACCATATTTGTGTCTTTTCACAGCCTTCGTTTTAAAGTCTATTTTATCTGATATAAGTATTGCTACTCCTGCTTTCTTTTGGTCCCTATTTGCATGGAAAATCTTTTTCCAGCCCTTCACTTTCAGTCTGTATGTGTCCCCTGTTTTGAGGTGGGTCTCTTGTAGACAACATACGTAGGGGTATTGTTTTTGTATCCATTCAGCCAGCCTTTGTCTTTTCGTTGGGGCATTCACCCCATTTAGGTTTAAGGTAATTACTGATAAGTATGATCCTGTTGCCATTTACTTTATTGCTTTGGGTTCGATTTTATACACCATTTTTGTGTTTCCTGTCTAGAAAATATCCTTTAGTATTTGTTGGAGAGCTGGTTTGGTGGTGCTGAATTCGCTCAGCTTTTGCTTGTCTGTAAAGCGTTTGAGTTCTCCTTCATATTTGAATGAGATCCTTGCTGGGTACAATAATCTGGTCTGTAGGTTATTTTCATTCCTCACTTTAAGTATGTCTTGCCATTCCCTCCTGGCTTGAAGAGTTTCTATTGAAAGATCAGCTGTTATCCTTATGGGAATTCCCTTGTGTGTTATTTGTTCTTTTTCCCTTGCTGCTTTTAATATTTGTTTTTTGTGTTTGATCTTTGTTAATGTGATTAATATGTGTCTTGGGGTGTTTCGCCTTGGTTTTATCCTGTTTGGGACTCTCTGGGTTTCTTGGACTTGGGTGATTAATTCCTTCCCCATCTTAGGGAAGTTTTCAACAATTATCTCTTCAAGTATTTTCTCATGGTCTTTCTTTTTGTCTTCTTCTTCTGGGACCCCTATGATTGGAATGTTGTAGTGTTTAATATTGTCCTGAAGGTCTCTGAGATTGTCCTCATTTCTTTTAATTCGTTTTTCTTTTATCCTCTCTGATTCTTTCATTTCTATCATTCTATCTTCTAATTCGCTAATGCTATCTTCTGCCTCTGTTATTCTACTATTTTTTGCCTCCAGAGTGTTTTTAATTTCATTTATTGCATTTTTCATTACATATTGACTCTTTTATTTCTTCTAGGTCCTTGTTAAACCTTTCTTGCATCTTCTCAATCTTTGTCTCCAGGCTATTTATCTGTGATTCCATTTTGATTTCAAGATTTTGGATCAATTTCACTATCATTATTCGGAATTCTTTATCAGGTAGATTCCCTATCTCTTCCTCTTTTGTTTTGTTTGTTGGGCATTTATCCTGTTCCTTTATCTGCTGGGTATTCCTCTGTCTCTTCATCTTGTTTAAACTGCTGAGTTTGGGGTGTCCTTTCTGTATTCTGGCAGTTTGTGGAGTTCGCTTTATTGTGGTGTTTCCTCGCTCTGTGTGGGTTTGTTCAGGTGGCTTGTCAAGGTTTCCTGGTTAGGGAAGCTTGTGTCGGAGTTCTGGTAGGTGGAGCTGTATTTCTTCTCTCTGGAGTGCAACGAAATGTCCAGTAATGAGTTATGGGATGTCTATGGTTTTGGAGTGACTTTGGGCTGCCTGTATCTTGGAGCTCAGGGCTGTGTTCCTTGTTGCTGGAGAATTTGCTTGGTATGTCTTGCCCTGAAACTTGTTGGCCCTTGTGTGGTGCTTGGTTTCTGTGCAGGTATGGAGGCATTTGATGAGCTCCTGTCAATTAATGTTCCTTGGAGTCACGAGCTCTCTGAAGTCAGGGTTTGGACTTAAGCCTCCTGCTTCCAGTTATCGGTCTTATTTTTACAGTAATTTCATAGCTTCTCCTTCTATACAACACCATTGATAAAGCATCTACGTTAAAGATGAAAAGTGTCTCTACCGTGAGGGTCACCCAGAGAGGTTCACAGCATTATATGGAGAAAAGAAGAGGGAGGAGGGAGTTAGAGGTGACCCGAATGAGATGAGGTGCAATCAAAAGAGGAGATAGTGGGCTATCCAGTAATCTCTTCCTTATGTGCACTCCACAACTGGACTGCTCAGAGTTGTTCACGGAGTTATACAGAGAAGATAAGAAGGAGGAAGGTGACAGAAGTGGCCTGGAGGATAAAAGGGGGGAGTGAAAAGGAGGGAGACAGATCCAGCCAGTAGTCAGTTCCCTAAGTGTTCTCCACCGTCTGGAACACACAGAAATTCACAGAGTTGGGTAGAATAGAGAGGGGTTAGGGAGGAGACACAGGGGACCTGGTGGAGAAAATGGAGGGTCCAAAGGGAGAGAGAGCAGTTAAGGAAGTAATCTCGGTCCCTAGTGATAAATGGGTACTGAAGATTGGGTTCTTAAAGGTACAAAATTGGTAACAAATACATAAAAGCAAAAATTAAAAATCTAGAGTAGAGTTTGGAATTTCAAAAATACGATGTTAAAGAAAAGAAGAAGGAAAAGTTAGAGAGAAAAAACGAACAAACAAAAACAAACAAGGTCGTGAAAATTATAAAGAAAATATAGGTACAAAACTGATAACTAATACCAAAAAACAAAAGTTAAAAATCTAGAGTAGAGTTTGGAATTTCAGATATACAATGATATTTAAAAGAAGAAGAAAAAGAAAATAAAAAAGGGTCACAGAAATTATATAAAAAAAAAAAAAACAACTATAGGTACAAAATTTAAAACAAATACCAAAAAGCTGAAATTAAAAATCTAGAGTAGAGTTTGGAATTTCAAAAATACAATGTTAAGGAAAAGAAGGAAAAAAAAAAGGTCAAAAATATATATATATGAAGTTTGCTTTAAAAAAAAAAAAAGGTGTCTTCTTTGGTTTTTTCTTTCTTTTTTTTTTTTTCCAAAGTAATTGGTTATAAAAATGAAAATTAAAGGAATAATAGAGGATTTAAAAAAAATTTTCGAAAAATAAAAAAAAGAAAGAAAGAAAGAATGATCCATAAAATTGAATGTAATGATCTTCAACTGATTAGAGAACGTGAAAATATTAATACACAAGAGAATGATTAAGAATATTTCCTTGGGAGCTGACCATTCGGCTGACTTCAGATGGTTGCTAGTTTCTGAGTCACAGAAGATAGGATGGACACAGGCATAGAGGACAGTAGAAGGTCTGAGCGAAATCATTGTATCAGTCAAAAAAGGTTGTTATGGCCACAGTATAGGGGTCAGTTGGAATCTATTCATAGCGAACCTGTATAAGTGGAAGTATAAAGAGTTTCTACTACACTTTGTGAGTGGTAATGAGTGAACCCCCCCACCCCCATACAACACAGTGTTTGCAATAGGACTTGTCATGTTTGAATCACAATATACTGTCCTTTTCCAGGAGAGCTACAGGCGTCTGATATGGATTTATTGTTGTTGATCTAAATGGATATACCCTTTCTCAACTCATGACTTACTGTTTATGTTTTTCTCTTTTAACCCTAAGAGTCTTTGGATCCTTTTTAAACTCTATGCATCCTCAATTCTTTCTGCAAGGTGGCAGTATATCCATGGATATTAAAATATATACCAGTGCTACTTTAGGGAATCAAGGCCCTCTAACCCCCACTTTTGGTCCACCTCAGGACTTTCCTGATAGCTCTCTTGGGAAAGATTCTGCCTACAAAGCTGTAGACATCAGTTCCATTCCTGGGCAGGGAAGCCCTGCTGGAGAAGGGATAAGCTACCCATCCTAGCATGCTTTGACTTCCCTTGTGGCTCAGCTGGTGAAGAATCCACCTTCTATGTGAGATGCCTGGGCTTGATCCCTGGGTAGGAAAAATCCCCTGGAGTAAGGGAAGGTTACCCACTCCAGTATTCTGGCCTGCAGAATTCCACGGACTGTATAGTCCATGGGGTCAACAAACGTAGGACACGACTGAGCAACTTTCACTTTCAGCTCTACAGACTTAGTAATCTGTTAACTTCCCCTAACATCAAGTATTTCAGTCAGTCCTACAACAGGGCATTAATGTGTGATAGTGTTAAATGGTGATAATATATAGAGATCTGCAATCACAGCACACACCTATCAGGGCTCTCTGTCCATATCATCCTGGTAGCTGCTTACTTATCTAATTTTCACAGGCAGAGTTGATAGTTCTCCCACTGCCTTTGAAAGGACAACAAACTCAGGATCTCCTTCAATCCTAATGATTTTAAATCACATTTAGTGTCTGACTTTGAATCATCAACTGTGTCTCAGGAGTTAAATGCCTGAAAGATTTAACTAGGGAGCTGCAGTCCAGATAAAAGATACCATAGCATTGACTTAAAATGTGAACTCAACTCTTTTGATGCTGATGGTGAAACTCTGTTTTTATTATTTATAAAATGTTTTCTGAAAACACACGGGATTCCTCTGGTAGAGACTCTGCCTTATATATCTCTATATTTGATCAACTACTCCTTGAAACTCTTCAAACACTTCAAAACTAAAGTTAACACCAAATTAAATATTCAATACTCTTCTTCTTAAACCACGAAAACTTGTAGAACTTGGACTAACAAAAGAGTTTATTGGGGAAGAATGTTTTACGACTGTAGTTATTTAGTAATACTAGGCGATATTGATAAATTTAAGACCAGCTTTGACACAGTCTTATATTAATACTTTTATCAAACATCTCTGTTCTGACTTCTCTGGCTGTCCAGTGGTTGGGACTCCATGCTTTCACTAGAAGGGGAACAGGCTCAATCCCTGGTCAGGGAACTAAGACCCCACAAAATGCATAGTGCCCCCCACCCAAAAACATTATCTGTGTGTCGTGATCCTTTTAGTCATCTGCACCAGGATTGGGCCACCTCCACTGCCTTGCCCTTGGGAACACACTGCTCCCACAAATTTCCTAGGATAAAAGTGGCCAAAATGATATTTGGTCTGATCACTCCAAACATTATTTTAATATTTGGGAGTGGTAATTGTGAGTTTTAGTTGTATCAGCATTTTGTGCCTCCTGAGCACCTTTATCTGACAGCATAGGTGAGTGATGCAACAAAGCCCGTTATGAAGTAAGTGGCCAGGAGGTGATTTCTGCCTGACTCACTAAGGGCAAATATGACACTCCCCATCCCCATGTGAAGCCCTCTTCCCAACTGGGTTCTGGCAATCTAGACCCTAATGTCACCCCACACCACAAACAATGGCAGTAACACCGCAGCACTACTCCTTGCTGCTGACATCAATTGTTAAGCAGGGTTATTCACCTTCAGTACAGACTCCTGACTCACTGGAGACCTCTACTCTCTGGCTAACTGGGGACCTGAGGGTCTGTTTCCTCAGCTCTTGGGACCCCACTTCCCTCCCCACTCAGGTGCCCACCTCTTGGCTTCCTTCCCTCCCTTCCCATCAGAAAACTCCCACACACACAAATATCATCTTTTCACCATTTGATGTGTATTTTAATCACAGCCATCAGTTTACTATGTTAGTGTGAGAGTCATTCTCTTCCTGGCTGGCCATTTCTAAGAAAGCAGACCTCTGGAGACTCAATTCTAAACTGTCTGACCTTTTCTATTCAGCTCGTGGCTGCCCAGTTTGTACTTCTCCAGAGTCTCTCAATCTGGGGTGGCTGAGCTTACCTTCTCTTTGACTGAGTCACATATGATCAGATTTTAATTCTCAAGGTTCCTTTTAGAAGTCTTCTGACCCTCATGGTCATATTCTGTGCCTTGAAAGACAAGAGAAGGGTATCAGTTTTGAGGAAAGGGTATAACATCTGAGTTGGAAAGGAGATTTCATGAAAAGGGATGTGGGCTGATGAGGGCTTTTGTGTCAGGCAAGGGCAGTGTAGAGGTCTTGGGCACGAAAGTCAAAGGAGAATGTGGGGAGCGTAGATGGAATCATCTTACATTCACACTGCCTCTGTATCTCTGTGGACAAAGGGTTTTTTTCATCCTTTCACCCTTGAAGCACACCACATTGGAACTCTTCTTGGCTGCCGTGGCTTCCTGTTTACCTTATGATGACAGCATGACATGGCCTAACCCAGAATCTCTATATCTGACCTCCCTATACATACCTGCTCAGGACAATGAGGATCCAAACGCTTCAAACTGGTTGGTCATCTATGCACTCCAGCAGCCACTGATGGCTTTGGGGTATTAGACATCACAATGTACCCCTATGCCCATCAACATAGGTTAGAGGATGCTGAGGTATACCATGATACAACTTTCTTACCACTGACACATTTGTGTGTCTGATTCTGGGGAGTGGTGATTCAGGGGCATGGTGTTTCTTCTCATGACCCTCAGACTTTCCTTCAGTGCCCTTTATTCTTTGACTTATATGTCCCCCTTCAACACTCCTGCTTCCTCCATCCCTGTATCAACCTCTACCAAATATTTTTCACTCCAAATCTGTTCCTCAGAGTCATCTAGTCATTTCATCTTTCGACCACGCTCTTCCTAGTTAGGGTTCTTGAGGGCATAAGTAACTTAAGGGCAAACACTTAACATGGAAAAAGGTAACTAAGAACAGGTTGGATGTTTTTGCTACTCCAATGAGCTTTAGAGACCCCAAGACTTGGGGAATCCTCAGTCTGTTGCTCCAAGGTTTATACACCATCTCCATAAAATTACACATCAGAGCCAAGAAAGTCATAAATGTCTCCTCCACTAATATTGTTGGGAAGACTTCAACTCTCATACTGAGTAGGGAAACTCAACTTTTGCCATCTACCAGACATACATTCCCGATTACTAAAAAAAAAAAAAAAAAACAAGTAAGGTTCCCAAAGGCAAGAGTCAGATGACCAATGCACCAATGTCTCTTGACTGAATCACTTCCCCAGTGCTCCCTCATTGACAGTTATCATCAGGTAGTCCCCAACGTGGAGCTGACCAATAGCTGAGCAGGAGAAGTACCAATAGGTATCTCACTGAAGTTGGTTGCTTATTGGTAGGGCCGAGCGATGCACTGTCAAATTGCTGGGCAAGACCTATTGCTTAGTAACAAGATTTACTGAGTGGTGGCTGCATGGGCACAGGAGGGACTGGAGGAACTACTCCACGTTCAAGGTCAGGTTGGTGGCAGAGAGACGATAACCTTGTCCAAGGTAAGGAGCAGTGGCTGTGCTTTGCTGGAGCAGCCATGAAGAGATACCCCAGATCCAAGGTAAGAGAAACCCACGTAAGGTGGTAGGTATTGCAAGATGGCATCAGAGGGCAGACACACTGAAACCATAATCACAGAAATCTAGTCAATCTAATCACATTAGAACCACAGCCTTGTCTAACTCAACGAAACTAAGTCAGGCCCTGTGGGACCTCCCAAGTTGGGCGGCTCATGGTGGAGAGGTCTGACAGAATGTGGTCCACTGGAGAAGAGAAGTGCAATCCACTTCAGTATTCTTGCCTTGAGATCCGCATGAACAGTATGAAAAGGCAACATGATAGGATACTGAAAGAGGAACTCCCCAGGTCAGTAGGTGCCCAATATATTACTGGTGATCAGTGGAGAAATAACTCCAGAAATAATGAAGTGATTGAGCCAAAGCAAAAACAATACCCATTTGTGGTTGTGACTGGTGAGAGAAGAAAGGTCCAGTGCTATGAAGAGCAATATAACATAGGAACCTGGAATGTTAAGTCCATGAATCAAGGCAAATTGGAAGTGGTCAAACAGGAGATGGCAAGAGTGAAGGTCAACATTCTAGGAATCAGTGAAGTAAAATGGACTCGAATGGGTGAATTTAACTCAGATGACCATTATATCTACTCTGGAGGGCAGGAATCCCTCAGAAGAAATGGAGTAGCCATCATGCTCAACAAAAGTGTCCAAAATGCAGTAGCTGGATGCAATCTCAAAATCTATAGAATGATCTCTGTTCGTTTCCAAGGCTAAGCATTCAAAATCACAGTAATCCAAGTCTATGCCCCAACAAGTATCGATGAAGAAGTTGAAGTTGTATGGTTCTATGAAGACCGACAAGACCTTTTAGAACTAACACCCAAAAAAAATGTCCTTTACGTTATAGTGGACTGGAATGCAAAATTAGGAAGTCAAGAAACACCTGGAGTAAGAGGAAAATTTGGCTCTGGAGTATGGAATGAAGCAGGGCAAAGGCTAATAGAGTTTTGCAAAAAGAACACACTGGTCATAGCAAACACCCTCTTCCAACAACACAAGAAAAGACTCTACACTTGGACATCACCAGATGGTTAACACTGAATCAGATTGATTATATCATTTGCAGCCAAAGATGGAGAAGCTCTATACAGTCAGCACAACAAGACTGGGAGCTGACTGTGGCTCAGATCATGAGCTCCTTATTGCCAAATTCTGATTTATTTTTTTTTTCAGTGTTACAGCTCCATTTTATTTAGAAGATAGCAGGAGAATCCAAGACTGGAAGAGAAGGGATTGGAGAAGTGCGTGGGGAGGGAGAAAGAGAGAAAGAAAGAGAGAGAGAGAGCGCGCGTGCATGCACACGGAAGAGAGAGTCCCAGAGAAAGCGCTTTCACTCCTCCTTTTATATGTTTTTTCTTCCACCTGGGCCTGCCCTATGCAAATTGGGCTTAGCCAGGAGTGCTGTTTGTTCTGCCTGAAGTTTTCACTCTGGTCCTCGAACCTTCCTTTGGCCTTCCTTGTCTTTTACCCACTGCCATTTTGGACTCCTTTTCCCTATTCTACCTACCTAACATTCCCCCCTCATGAGATGGGAGGCCCAATTCTTTGGGAATAGGGGCGTCGAGGTCTTTCTGGCTACTTCCTGCTGAACTGGGGCAGCGAGGGGTATTGGGCCTCCCCCTCTTGCTAGTCTCAATCCTGAGTCCTTATTGCGGTGTCCAAGGGTGTGTGATATTTTCCGTGGTCAGCTGTGGTTTTATATCTTTGTTGAACTGGCACTGCATGTTGTAGCTGGTTGACCTGGGCAGAGACAAAACAGGTTAGACAATTCATAGTACATGGAATAATCATAAGCATCATCAATATAGGTCATTGACATAAACCAAAGCTCTCCCATATAGCATCTCATAAGGACTAAGACCAACCTGTTCCTTAGGGGCAATGCAGGTGCGGAGGGGAGCTATTGGTAAAGCCTCCTTCCATCCCAGGGCAGCCTCCTGGGTTATCTTTTTATCGCTGATTTTAGGAATTGATTGGCTTTTTCTACTTTTCCTGAAGATTGAGGCCTCCAGGCACAATGGAGATAATAAGTAATGCCCAATGCTTTCGAGACTCCTTGGGTGACCTTAGAAGTAAATGATGTCCCATTGTCACTTTGTAATGACCTGGGCAGACCAAATCTTGGAATGATTTCATGGAGCAGTTTTTTGTTGTTTTTTTGTTTGTTTGTTTGTTTGTTTGTTTTTTACCATCTCCTCAGCCTTCTCAGTTCGGGTGGGAAAGCCTTCAATAAATTGAAGAAAGTAGGGAAAACCACTAGACCATTCAGGTATGACGTAAATCCAATCCCTTATGATTATACAGTGGATGTGAGAAATAGATTTAAGGGACTAGACCTGACAGATAGAGTGCCTGCTGAACTATGAACGGAGGTTGTGACATTGTACAGGAGACAGGGATTAAGACCATCCCCATAGAAAAAGAACTGAGGAACATACACTCGCATGACATCCCCAAAATTCAATTGAAAAAAGAAAAAAAATGCCCATATATCTGATTTGTTCAAACTTTAAACTTGTCTCTTTACTCCCAGGTTCCAGATTTTTGATTCAGCCTCAGCTTGAGCCAGCATACAAACTTTGCTTAACAACCTCTGCCAAAGATAGAATAGGCTTACGGCAGAGAAAAGCTTTCTGTAACAATTGTCCTATCATCACCTGCATTTACTCTTCTTATTTCTTCAGATCCTTTCCCTGTCACTTTGTTTACTCTTCTCTGTAAAAGGGAAGTTCTTCTCTGCCTGCAATGAGATATTCCAGACCTCATAGTATTCTTCCCATTATCATGTTCCCTCTCCTCCTGTTGTAAAATTGTCTTCCTCTTACTGCAGTACTCGATTCAGATAAAGTCTTTCTTTTCTGAAGTCCAGATTTGTTTATGTTTGATGAAACTAATGTTGATAACTTCTTTTAATTGCAATCATGTTTTCTGTGGATAAACAATGAAGTGTGTGTTTGCCTGAAATGTTTTGCTCTTTTCAAGGACAGAATCACATTGTCACAGATTTATAGAATGTTCCATTAAAAGAGAACTTCAGTCATTTTTAAAATACTTTTACACTTTCCATAGGATGTATCATAAATCAAGGAAATGAGGCATTTTGACTAGGGTTACATAGCAAGTGATTTGAAAGATAAGGCTTAGAATTTTGACATTATGATTCTTTGTCAACAACAAATTTTCTTACAAAACAATTGATTAATTTTATAATTAACACCCAAATTTTCACAGGAACAACTTTTAGTGTATTTTGTGTAGGTTCCAAAACATATCAATTTCTCACTTTTAAAAGATAAAGTAGTCTTTTCATGTTAAAAAAAAAAAATGAAATGCCAAAAAGCTAAAGGGCTGTCTGTGGAGGGCTTACAAATAGTTCTGAAAAGAAGAGAAGCAAAAAGCACAGGAGAAAAGGAAAGATACAAGCATCTGAATGCAGAGTTTCAAAGAATAGCAAGAAGAGATGAGAAAGCATTCCTCAGTGATCAATGCAAAGAAGTAGAGGAAAACTGCGGAATGGGAAAGACTAGACATCTCTTTAAGAAAATTCGAGATACCAAGGGAACATTTCATGCAAAGATGGGCTCGATAAAGGACAGAAATGATATGGACCTAACAGAAGCAGAAGATATTTAGAAGAGGTGGTAAGAATACCCAAAAGAACTGTAGAAAAAAAAAAATCTTCAGGAACCAGATAATCATGATTTTGTGATCACGCTCCTAGGGCTAGACATCCTGGAAAGTGAAGTCAAGTGTGCCTTAGAAAGCATCACTACGAACAGAGCTAGTGGAGGTGATAGAATTCCAGGAGAGCTATTTCAAATCCTGAAAGATGATACAGTGAAAGTGCTACACTCAATATGCCAGCTCATTTGGACAACTCAGCAGTGGCCACAGGACAGGAAAAGACCAGTTTTCACACCAATCCCTAAGAAAGGCAACACCAAAGATTGCTAAAACTACCGCACAATATCACTCATCTCACATGCCAGTCAAGTAATTCTTAAAATTCTCCAAAGCAGGCCTCAGCAGTATGTGAATCGTGAACATCCAGATGTTCAAGCTGGTTATAGAAAAGGAAGAGGAATCAGAGATCAAATTGCCACCATCCGCTGGATCATGGAAAAAGCAAGAGAGTTCAATAAAAATATCTATTTCTACTTTATTGACTATGCCAAAGCCTTTGGTTGTGTGGATCACAGTACACTGTGGAAAATTCTGAAACAGATAGTAATACCAGACCACTTGACCTGCCTCTTGAGAAACCGCTATGAAGATCAGGAAGCAACAGTTAGAACTGGACATGGAACAAGAGACTGGTTCCAAGTAGGAAAAAGAGTACATCAAGGCTGTATATTGTCACTCTGCTTATGTAATTTATATGCAGAGTGCATCATGAAAAACGCTGGGCTGGAGGAAGCAAAAGCTGGAATCAAGATTGCCGGGAGAAATATCAATAAGCTCAGATATGCAGATGACACCACTGTTATGGAAGAAAGTGAAGAAGAACTAAGGAGCCTCTTGATGAAAGAGAAAGAAGAGAGTAAAAAAGTTGGCTTAAAGCTCCACATTCAGAAAGTGAAGATCATGGCATCTGGTCCCATCATTTCATGGGAAGTAGATGGACAAACAGTGGCTGAGTTTATTTTTCTGGGCTCCAAAATCACTGCAGATGGTGACTGCAGCCATGAAATTAAAGGAAGCTTACTCCTTGGAAGTAGAGTTATGACTAACCTAGATAGCATATTAAAAAGCAGAGACTCTGTGGAAGAGGGTGGGCTGATTTGGGAGAATGGCATTGAAACATGTATAATACCATATATGAAACGAATCGCCAGTCCAGGTTCAATGCATGATACAGGATGCTTGGGGCTGGTGCACTGGGATGACCCAGAGGGATGGTACTGGGAGGGAGGTGGGAGGGGGGTACAGGATGGGGAACACATGTACACCTGTGGCAGGTTCATGTGGATGTTTGGCACAACAAAAACCAGATGTAAAGTAATTAACCTCCCATTAAAATAAATAAATTTATATTAAAAATAAAAAATAAAAAGCAGATACATTAATTTGGCAACAAAGGTGTGTCTAGACAAGGTTATGGTTTTTTCCAGTGCTCAGGTATGGATTGAGAGTTGTACTACAAGAAAGCTGTGCGCCAAAGAATTGATATTTTTGAACTGTGGTGTTGGAGAAGACTCTTGAGAGTTCCTTGGACTGCAAGGAGATCCAACCTGTCCATCCTAAAGGATATCAGTCCTGAGTGTTCATTGGAAAGACTGATGTTGAAACTGAAACTCCAATATTTTGGCCACGTGATTCGAAGACCTGACTCATTGGTAAAGATCCTGATGCTGGGAAATATTGAGGGCAGGAGGAGAAGGTGATGACAAGGGAAGAGATGGTTAGATGGAATCACCAACTCAATGGACGTGGGTTTGGGTGGACACCGCGAGTTGGCGATGGACAGGGAGGCCTGATGTGCTGCAGTTCATGGTGTCACAAAGAATCAGACATGACTGACAAACCGAACTGACTTCCTCTCAGTCTTTCAGTGGATACCAGTCCTTCTGTCTTCCCATTTGTTTCTGCCTCTCTGAATTAAAATGCATCAATTATCTATTATGGTCTTGAAGGGGTGATCTTGTGGGGGAGCATCACTGTAGAGTCTGTACCATAGTCAGCGGGGGGTGGGTGTGGGGGTAGGGCTGGATTTGATGGACTACAAGTCACATCTTGCCTTAGGGTGTGCCAGAACCTATGGCTGAGAACTTCAGTGGTACCACGTCTGAAGCCAGATGTGAGGCAGAGACTTCCTTTTCCTCAGTGGCTTTCACTGTCCTATTGTGTGCAGGGTGGGATCCCAAATTTCTGGAGCAGAAGCCCTGAATGTCAGGCCAGATCTGGCTGTGATCCCTCAAGTATGCACGCTCCCCTCTCCCAGCACTGCAACCCTTGCCACAGAGGGACAAGAGGAGCATGTTCTGGTTAGAAAAACAACAAAAGGAGCAACTCTCCAGGCTGGCAGCTTACAGAGATCCAGGCTACGCCAAAGTGCCATCTGTGCCATCACCATCATTAGCGTCTCCTGTCCTGCTTAAACATACCTTCTGGTGTGAGACCTCTTGGTCCCTCACAGCTGATCACTTCCCCCAGCTTCTGCTATCCCTGTCCTGCGGATGAGGGGTGCTATTGGGCAGGTGAGGCCTTCATGGGCTCTGGGCACATACTGGGTCATCTGCTGTGGCAGTCTGGCCTCCATCAGAGATCAGGACTTCTCCTGATACGCTGCCTATGTAAGTGACCTCCATGAGCATGACCCGGGCTCTTCCACCCGCATGCCGCCCTGTCCAGATGCACGAATCTTTCCCACATCCCAGCTATCTACCTGGTCATGGCACCCCTGCTCCAGTGCACATCGGCCAGACGGAGAAAGCAGGGCGTGTGTAAGGGTGGGCAGTTTTGGGAAAACAGGCATCCACAAATGTGGTCTCAATCTGTCCTCTTCATTGTGGCTTGGGAGCAAGCCCCTGAGCACATGCTCCTGGAGGGGAGAGTCCGGGCTTCCCACAGACCTCCTGTTAGTCCACATGGCCCTGCAACCATTTAAGGGTGTTTCTCTTCTCTGTGTCAGAGCCCAGGAATTTTGTGTCTAATATACGGCTTGAACCACTCACACACAGGGCATGTCTCCAACCGTGTAATCTCCCTTATATTCGGACTTCTTTCCCATGGGCACACGTCAGGACTTGAATCATCCTTTTCCCTTCATACCCTGTACCCTGTGGATCTTTCTTTGAGCGTAAGTTTGGGAATCTTTCTGCATTTTCCAAAGAGTTTTTTGAGCTAATTGTTCTACATGTTAATGGATTCTTTTTATTTTTTTATTTTTTTCATTCGAGTATATTTGATTTACCATGTTGTATTTCAGGTTTCCAGCAAAGTGACTCAGCTTTACATATACATGTATTTGGGCTTCCCACTTGGCTCAGTTGTTAAAGAATCACCCTGCAATGAAGAAGATTGGGTTCAATACCTGGGTTGGGAAGATATGCTCAGAGGGACATGTCAAGCCTCTCCAGTATTCTTGTCTGGAGAATCTCAAGGACAGAGGAGCCTAGCAGGCTACAGTCCATAGGGTCACAAAGAGTAGGGCACATCTGAATCAACTGAGCTTCCACAGGCATGCATACATATATCTATTCCTTTACAAATTATTTTTCCATTTATGTTGTTACAGAATTTCTAGCAGAGTTGCCTGTAGTTCTGTAGTAGGTCCTTGTTGGTTATCTATTTTATATATAATGGTGTCTATATATATATTAATCCCCTACTCCCAATTCTTCCCCACGCCCCAACTTGCCATTTGGTAACCGTCATCTTCGCTTCTATGTAAGTGTGTATTGAATGTTCTATGGGGGAGACAGTTTAGTCCTTTGATGTCGTCCTGCTTTTTTAGTTTTGCTTTTGTTTCCTATGCTTTCAATGTCACATCCATAAAATCACTTTTAAGACCAATGTTTACAAATTCTCCAGGATGTTTTCTTCTAGATGATCTATAGTTTCAGATCTTGCATTTAAATCTTTAATCAACTCTGAGTTTTGTTTTTTATGTGGTATAAGGTAAGGGTCCTATTTCAATCTTTTGCATTCAGATTTCTAGTTGCCCACGGCAGTTAACTGAAGAGATGTTGGGTGAAACTTAATAACGATCATCTTAAGGCAGTAATGAGTGACAAGCCTGAAGGAAAGTGACTGGAGTGAGGGACTTGGCCAGGAGCATGTAAAGTTTGGAGACTCCCAATTGATTCCTGCTGATATGTGGATGTGATCCTGGGCAGATGTGTTCTGACCCTAGGCACATAGACTTGCTCTTGACCTCTGACAATGAAGAGAAGCCTCTGGGACAACAGCATTGTGCACTCACGATGAGTCCATGGGCACTGCTTTGGCTTTTGCATTTGGTGTCCTGCAAATGGGTGGTCTTCATACAAAACCATAGAGTTCCTCTTGACTACTGAGAAAATAAGCCTCTCATTTAAGTTCCTCTGACTTCTGATCCACTGTCTAGTTTATTGTTTTTATTATATTTTCAAGCAGATTCTTGGACATACGTGGCAGAAGAGAGTGATTCTCTCCCTTAGAGTCTTAGATAATCCAACTTCTGATAATATTTTATATCACCACACTGTTGATTTCTAATCCGTTTACCTTTCTGGCATGCATTTCTCATAAGATACATACTCAAAAATCTATCCTACAAACTGCATGTACTGAACTGCAAGTGATTAGAGAACGTGAATATATTAATACACAAGAGAATGATTAAGAATATTTCCTTGGGAGGTGACCATTCGGCTGGCCTCAGATCATTGCTAGTTTTTGAGTCACAGAAAATACGATGGACACAGGCATAGAGGAAAGTAGAAGGTCTTAGGGAATTCATTGTATCAGTCAACAGAGGTTGTTATGGCCACTGCTAGAGGGGTCAGTTGGAATCTATTTATAGTAAAACTGTATAAATGGAAGTATTAAGAGTTTCTACTACACTTTATGAGTGCTAATGAGCAACCCCACCACCCCCATACAACACAGCATTTGCAATAGGACTTGTCATGTTTGAATCACAATATACTGTCCTTTTCCAGGAAAGCTACAGGCGTCTGATAGTGATTTATTGTTGTTGATCTAAATGGATATACCCTTTCTCAACTCATGACTTAATGTTTATGTATGATTTTCTCTTTTAACTCTAAGAGTCTTTGGATCCTTTTTAAACTCTATGCATCCTCAATTATTTCTTCAAGGTGGCAGTATATCCACGGATATTAAAATATATACCAGCGCGACTTTAGGGAAACAAGGCCCTCTAACCTCCACTTTTGGTCCTCTAACCTGCACATCTGGACTTTAATGATAGCTCAGTTGGGAAAGATTCTGCCTGCAAAGATGTAGACATAAGTTCAATTTCTGTGTAGGGAAGCTCTGCTGGAGAAGGGATAAGCGACATACTCTAGCATACTTTGGCTTCCCTTGTGGCTCAGCTGGTGAAGAATCTGCCTTCAATGTGGAATGCCTGGGCTTGATCCCTGGGTTGGGAAGATCCCCTGGAGTAAGAAAAGGCTACCCCCTCCTGTATTCTGGCCAGGAGAATTCCATAGACTGTATAGTCCTTGGGTTCACCAACCCTCAGACACAACTGAGCAACTCTCACTTTCAGCTCTTCAGGCCTAGTAATCTGTTACATTCCCCTTACAGCAAGTATTTCAGTCAGTCCTGCAACAGGACATTAAAGGGTGATAATGTTAAATAGTGATAATATATACAGATCAGGAATCACAGCACCCACCTATCAGGCTCTCTGTCCATATCATCTTGGTAGCTGCTTACCTAATTTTCACAGGCAGAGTTGATAGTTCTCCCACTTCCTTTGAAAGGACGACAAACCCATTAAAATCTTAATGATTTGAAATGACATTCAGTGACTGACTGTCACTTAGGGAATTCATTGTATCAGTCAATAGAGGTTGTTATGGCCACTGCTAGAGGGGTCAGTTGGAATCTATTTATAGTAAAACTGTATAAATGGAAGTATTAAGAGTTTCTACTACACTTTATGAGTGCTAATGAGCAAACCCACCACCCCCATACAATACAGCATTTGCAATAGGACTTGCCATGTTTGAATCACAATATACTGTCCTTTTCCAGGAAAGCTACTTTGAATCATCCACTGTGTCTCTCAGAGTTAAAGTGCCAGAAAGATTTAACTAGGGACCTGCAGTCCAGATAAAAGATACAGTAGCATTGTCTTAATATCTGAACTCAACTCTTTTGATGCTGATGGTGAAACTCTGTTTTAATTGTTTCTAAAATGTTTTCTGAAAACACACGGGATTCCTCTGGTTGAGACTCTGCCTTATATATCTCCATAATTGATTGACTACTCCTTGAAACTCTTCAAACACTTCAAAATTAAAGTTAACACCAAATTAAATATTCCATACTCCTCACTTTAAACCATGAAAACTTGTAGAACTTGGACTAACATAAGAGTTTATTGGGGAAGAATGTTTTACGACTGTAGTTATTTAGAATTACTAGGGTATGGTGATAAATATAAGATCAGCTTTTACACAGTCTTATGTTAATACTTTTTCAAAAGTCTCTGTCCTGACTTCTCTGGCTGTCCAGTGGTTAGGACTCCATGCTTTCCCTAGAAGGGGAACCGGTTCAATCCCGGTTCAGGGAACTAAGATCCCACAATCTGCATGGTGCACCCCAGCGAATAACATTATCTGTGTGTCATGATCCTGTTAGTCATCTGCCCCGGGATTGGGCCACCTACACTGCCCTGCCCTTGGGAACACTCTGCTCCCACAAATTTCTTAGGATAACATTGGCCTAAAATATATTTGCTCTAAACCCTCCAAACATTATTTTAATCATTGGGAGGGTTAATTTTGGGTTTTAGTTGTATCAGCATTTTTTGCCTCCAGAGCACCTTTAGGTGACAGCATAGGTGAGTGATGCAACAAAGCCCATTATGACGTAAGTGGCCAGAAGGTGATTTCTGCCTGCCTCACTCAGGGGAAGTATGACATTCACCATCTCCATGTAAAGCACTCTTCCCATCTGGGTTCTGGCAATATAGAACCTAAAGTCACTCCACGCCCCAAACAATGGCAGTAACCCCGCACCACTACTCCTCGCCACTGACATCAATTGTTAATCAGGGTTATTCACCTTCAATGCATACTCCTGACCCAGTCGAGACCTTTACCCTCTGGCTAACTGGGGACCTGAGAGTCTGTTCCCTCAGCTCTTGGGACCCACATCCGTCCCCATTCAGGTGTCCACTTCTTTGCTTCCTTCTCTCCCTTCCCATCAGAAAATTCACACACACACAAATATCGTCTTTTCACCATATGATGTGTATTTTAATTGCAGCCATCAGTTTACTATGTCAGTGTGAGAGTCAGTCTTTTCCTACTTGGCCATTTCTAAGAGAGCAGACCTCTGGAGACACAATTCTAAACTGTCTGGCCTTTTCTATTCGGTTACTGGCTGCCCAGCTTGTACTTCTCCAGGGTCAGTCCTTCCAGGGTGGCTGAGCATATCTCCTCTTTTGATTCTGCCTCCTTCTTTGACTCTGCCTCATATTTTGGTACGCTTTTCGGCTTTGATTCAGTTTCTTACAGGCACAGGAACAGAAAAAACAGTTTTGTTTTCCTGTTTTCTTCACCTTCTTCGACTGAGTGGCATATGATCGGATTTTCTTTCTCAAGGTTCCTTTTAGAGTTCCTCTGACCCTCATGGCCATATACCGTGCCTTGAAAGACAAGCGAAGGGTATTATTTTTGAGGAAAGGGTATAACATCTGAGTTGGAAGGGAGATTTCATGAAAAGGAATATGGGCTGATAAGGGCTTTTGTGGCAGGCAAGGGCAGTGTAGAGGTCTTGGGCAGAAAATCAATGGAGAACATGGGGAGCATAGATGGAATAATCTTACATTCACACTGCCTCTGTTTCTCTGTGGACAAAGGGTCTTATTTCATCCTTTCAGCCTTGAAGCACACTGCATTAAAACTCTTCTGCCTCCCGTGGCTTCCTGCTTACCTTATGATGATAGCAGGAAATGGCCTAACACAGAATCCATGCCTCTGACCTCCCTATATATACCTTCTCAGGACAATGAGGAGCCACACCCTTCAATCTGATTGGTCAGCTAGGCACTCCCCCACCAATGGTGGCTTTGGGGTCTTAGATATCACAATGTACCACTGTGCCCATCAACATGGTTTAGTGTGTGCTGAGGGAGGCCATGATACAACTTTCTCACCCCTGACACCTCTGTGTGTCTGATTCAGGGGGGTGGTGATTCAGGGGCATGGTGTTTCTTCTCATGACCCTCAAACTTTCCTTAATTGCACTTTATTCTTTGACTTATATGTCCCCCTTCAACACTCCTGCCTCCTCCATCCCTGTATGAACCTCTACCAAACACTTTTCACTCCAAATGTGCTCTGCGGAGTCGTCTAGTCATTTCATCTTTCGACCACCCTGTTTATAGTGGGGGTTCTTGAGGGCCTTAAGGAACTTAAGAGCAAGCACTTAACATGGAAAAAGGTAATTAAGAACAGATTGGATGTTTTTGCTTCTCCAGTGAGCTTTAGAGACCCCAAGACTTGGTGAATCCTCAGTCTGTTGCCCAAAGGTCTATGCAACGTTTCCATAAAATTACACATTAGAGCAATGAAAGTCATATATGTATCCTCCACTAATATTGTTGGGGACACTTCAATTCTCATATTCAGTAGGGAAACTCAACTTGCCCCATCTACCAGAAATAATTTCCCGATTTAAAAAAAAAAAAAAAAAAAAAGTAAGGTGCCCAGAGGCAAGTGTCAGATGACCAATGCACCACTGTCTCTTGACTGAATCACTTCCCAGTGGTCCCTCATTGACAGTATTATCATCAGGTAGGACCAGATGTGAAGCTGACCAATAGCTGCGCAAGAAAGTACCAGTAGGTATCTCACTGATTGTTGGTTGCCTATTGGTAGGGCCAAGAGATGCACTGTCCAATTGCTGGGCAAGACCTGTTGCTTAGGAACAGGATGTGGAGTAATACGACAAAGCAATTGCTACCTCCTAATGGCTGTGCTCATGCTGCTTGTTCCATAAGGATACGTTGGGTCCAGTATACTTTAATCTTTTTGACTGATTCCTTTTCCACCGCATATTTTAATTTCACATGCTTGTTTAACTGTGGTACAACATTCTTTTCATTGTATTCCCAGGCATGCCAGTCAGCAGTGCTTATCTATATGCCCCTCCAACAGCTGCCACATGATTGCATGTGCCGCATATATTATAGCTAATATTTCAAAGCCAACAAGAATGTCAAAGCCAACCCACCGTGAGAACTACTTTGACAAACCTTAACTTCTCTGTGATTCTTTTTCTATTCACAGTGTAACAGAGCAGAGTGAGCTCAGCCCTAAGCAGTTAGTCATTGATGTGCTTCATTTCACCCCACCCTGTTCCTAGGCAACAGATGTAGCTCAGCCTTGCTTGGTGCCTCAGATGGCCCCATTCACAAGCAGTCAACTGTCAATGAGTGACCATTCAATGTCCTCCTCAGCTATTGGTCAGCACCACAGAGGGTCCTGCCCCCCAGTTACTTTCAAGAAGGGAGTATTGGAGAAGTGATTAAGGAAGGGTCTTGTGGTGTACATCAGCAGGAAATTGAGAGAAGATGCAGATTCAGGCATTCTTTTGGAGGGCCTGGACATCATGCAGCCTTGGGCCAGTGGGTGAGGTTGAGGTCCCATGGAATAGACTGGGGATGACATCCTGTAGTGCTCCAGAGCCCTCACGAAGGCCCTCCTGTAGCCTTGACTCAGGCCTTGAGGAGCGGAGAACCTCTCCCCCATCCCTGTCTCTGCAACCTACAATCAGTGGCCATCTTCCTGGGCCTCAGTCTCTGAGAACTGGTCTCCTCACTTGGACAGCCTGAGGAGACAGGACATATTTGGTAGGGTGCCTGGCCCCATCAAGTATGCGAGCTGGGCAGAATGTGGGAACCTTGCCCTGAAGGAGCTGCCAAATGAGATCTGTTACTTCTTATCCAGTATGGGACATTTCAAGGTGAAAGATGTGCCTTGAGACTTTGCCCTCTCTTGAGAGGACAAGAATGACAGAAAAAGAAAAAACATTCATCTGGTAGAGATAGATAGGAACATTATTACCTGACCATGACATAACTTTAAGCACAAAGGATGTGACACCAAGAAGTCTGTAAGAACTTACCACAACTCTCTCTAATATTTACTTTTAAATGTACTTAATTGAAAACGTTCAGTAACTTTGGGTTCTTAGGGCAAGAGCTACCCACATCTTTGTATGAATCTGTAATAAACGTTCCCCTGTTCCAACTCTAACATTTAGTTTTGATGGGCCTCACTCTGCATCAAGCACATGGATTTGCAATTTTGATAGCAACCATACTGTCAAAGGGCTGATTTGGCCTCTCTTAAACAACAGCAGAGACTTGCCAAGTGCTCACAGTCATCCATAACGTACCCACTGACTAGGCTTGGCTAAACTTTAGCCATGCTTCTCTCCTCTGAACTTCAGCTTTCTCCCACGAATGAGCAAGCGCTAAGAGTCAGACATTTCTGACTCCTTTAACAGCTCCTTCTAAGAATCAGCTCACTACAAAAAGAAACACTTCCTGTCAAACTGCTCCATCATGCAGTCTGTTCTAACATCCCCACCTCTTTCCCCATCTCTCTCTCTCTCTCTCTCTCACACACACACACACACACAAACTTGCACACACACACACATAGATGCTGCGAACCATCATTATCTTCCATGTTAACGAAATATCTTTTTGTGTTCCATTTTGAGACACGTTAAGAGCTTGTGTTCAAAGCATTCTCCCTATGGCAATCAGTTCATTTCATTTGTTCAGTTGTGTATGACTGTGTGCAACCCCAGGTTCTGCAGTACACCAGGATTCCTTGTCTATCACCAACTCCCAGAGCTTGCTGAAATTCAAATCCATTGAATCCTTGATGCCATCCAAACATCTCATCCTCTTGTATCCCCTTCTTTTTGGCCTTCATTCCTTCCTAGCATCAGGATCTTTTCCAATGAGACAGTTCTTTGCATCAGGTGGACAAAGTACTGGAGTTGCAGCTTCAGCGTCAGTCCTTCTAGTGAATAATCAGGACTGATACCACACATCCATGGAGTGATGGCTGCATGGGCACAGGAGGGACTAGAGGAGTTCAAGGTCAGGAGACTTGTCAGTAACGAGATATACTTTGTCCAAGGTAAGGAGCAGTGGCTGCGCTTTGCTGGAGCAGCTGTGAAGAGCTACCACAGATCCAGGTAAGAGAAACCCACGTAAGATAGTAGATGCTTCAAGACGAAATCAGAGGGCAGACACACTGAAACCATAATCACAGAAATCTAGTCAATCTAATCACACTAGAACCACAGCCTTGTCCAACTCAATGAAACTAAGCCAGGCCCTGTGGGGACTCCCAAGTTGGGCAGGTCATGGTGGAGAGGTCTGACAGAATCTGATCCACTGCAGAAGGGAAGAGCAATGCACTTCAGTATTCTTGCCTTGAGATCACCATGAGCAGTATGAAAATATAAAATGATAGGATACTGAAAGAGGAACTCCCCAGGTCAGTAGGTGCCCAGTATGCTACTGGAGATGGGTGGAGAAATAATTCCAGAAAGAATGATGGGATTGAGCCAAAGCAAAAGCAACACCCAGTTGTGGATGTGACTGGTGACAGAAGAAAGGTCTAATGCTATAAAGAGCAATATAGCATAGGAACCTGGAATGTTAAGTCCATGAATCAAGGCAAATTGGAAGTGGTCAAACAGGAGATGGCAAGAGAGAAAGTCAACATTCTAGGAATCAGTGAACTAAAATGGACTGGAATGGGTGAATTTAACTCAGATGACCATTATATCTACTACGGCGGGCAGGAATCCCTCAGAAGAAATGGAGTATCCATCATGGACAACAAAAGAGTCCAAAATGCAGTAGCTGGATGCAATCTCAAAAACTATAGAATGATCTCTGTTTGTTTCCAAGGCAAACCATTCAATATCACAGTAATCCAAGTCTATGCCCCAACAAGTAACGATGAAAAAGCTTAAGTTGAATGGTTCTATGAAGACCAACAAGACCTTTTAGAACTAACACCCAAAAAAGATGTCCTTTATGTTATATTGAACAGGAATGCAAAAGTAGAAAGTCAAGAAACACCTGGAGTAACAGGAAAATTTGGCCCTGGAGTATGGAATGAAGCAGGGCAAAGGCTAATAGAGTTCTGCAAATAGAACTCAGTGGTCATAGCAAACACCCTCTTCCAACAACACAAGAAAAGGCTCTACACATGGACATCATCAAATGGTCAACATTGAAATCAGATTGATTATATCATTTGCAGCCAAAGATGGAGAAGCTCTATTATTCAGCAAAACAAGACTTGGAGCTGACTGTGGCTGAGGTCATGAGCTGCTTATTTTCAAATTCAGATTTAAATTGAAGAAAGTAGGGAAAACTACTAGACAATTCAGGTATAACATAAATCCAATCCCTTATGATTATACCGTGGAAAAGAGAAAAAGATTTAAGGGACTACACCTGACAGAGTGCCTGATGAACTTTGGATGGCGTTTCGTGACATTGTACAGGAGACAGGGATAAAGACCATACCCATGGAAAAGAAATGCCAAAACCAAAAGAGCTGTAGGGGAGGCCTTACAGTTAGTTGTGAAAAGAAGAGAAGCGAAAAGCACAGGAGAAAAGGAGGGATATAAGCATCTGAAAGCAGAGTTCTAAATAATAGCAAGAAGAAATAAGAAAGCATTCCTCAGTCATCAATGCAAAGAAATAGAGGAAAACAACAGAATGGGAAAGACTAGACATCTCTTCAAGGAAATTCGAGATAGAAAGGGAGCATTTCATGTAAAGATGGGCTCGATAAAGGACAGAAATATTATGGACCTAACAGAAGCAGAAGATATTAAGAAGAGGTGGTAATAATACCAAGAAAACCTTTACAAAAAAAAATCTTCATGACCCAGATATTCATGATAGTTTGATCACACACATAGGACCAGAAATCCTGGAATGTGAAGTCAAGTGGGCCTTAGAAACCATCACAACGAACAAAGCTATTGGAGGTGATGGAATTCCAGTTGAGCTATTTCAAATCCTGAAAGATGATGTAGTGAAAGTGCTGCACTCAATATGGCAGCTAGTTTGGAAAACTCAGCAGTGGCCACAGGACTGGAAAATTTCAGATTTCACTCCAATCCCCGAGAAAGGCAACGCCAAAGAATGCCCAAAGTACCGCACTATTCCACTCATCTTACATCCCGTTCAAGTAATTCTTCAAGGCCTGCAAAAGAATGCCTGAATCTGTCCCTTCTCTCACGTTCCAGCTGATGACCATCACACCACCCTTACTTAATCACTTCCTCAATACTCCATTCTTGAGAGTAACTGAGGGTCAGGGCCCACTGTGGTGCTGATTAATAGCTGAGCAGGACAAAGAATGGTCACTTATTGACAGTTGGCTCTTGTGAATGGGGCCATCAGAGGCACCAAGCAAGGCTGAGCTAAACCTGTTGCCTAGGAACAGGGTGGGTTGAAATGAAGCACATCAATGGCTAACGGCATAGGGCTGTGCTCACTCTGCTCTGTTACATTGTGAATAGAAAAATAATCACTGTGAGGTTAAGGTTTGTCAAAATAGTTCTCAAGCTGGGCAGGCCTTGACATTCTTGTTGGCTTTGAAATTTTAGCTCTAATATATGCCGCACATGCAATCATGTGACAGCTGTTGGAGGGGCATATAGATAAGCACTGCTGACTGGAATGCCTGGCAATACAATGAAAAGAATGATGCACAAATTTAAACAAGCATGTGAAATTAAAATCTGCGGTGGGAAAAGAGCTAATCAAAAAGATTAAAGCACATTGGACCCAACGTATCCTTATGGAAGAGAGCAGCATGAGCACAGCAATTAGCAGGTAGACATCACTTTGCCGTATTACTCCACATCCTGTTTCTAAGCAACAGGCCTTGCCCAGCAATTGGACAGTGCATCGCTCGGCCTTGCCAATAAGCAACCAACTATCAGTGAGATACCTACTGGTACTTCTGCTCAGCTATTGCTCAGCTCCACGTTGGGCCCTACCTGATGATACCTGTCAATGAGGGACCACTGGGGAAGTGATTCAGTCAGGAGACAGTGGTGCATTGTTCATCTGACTCTTGCCTTTGGGCACTTTACATTAGTTATTTTTTAATCGAGAATGTATTTATGGTAGATGGGGCAAGTTGAGTTTTCCTACTCAAATTGAGAGTTGAAGTTTCCCCAAAAATATTAGTGGAGGAGACATTTATGACTTTCATGGCTCTGACATGTAATTTTATGGAGATGGTGTATAGGCCTTGGGGCAAGAGACTGAGTATTCACCAAAACTTGGGGTCTCTAAAGCTCATTGGAGTAGCAAAAACATCCAACCTGTTCTTAAATACCTTTTTCCATGTTAAGTGCTTGCTCTTAAGTTACTTAAGACCCTCAAGAACCCCACTAGGAAGAGGGTTGTCGAAAGATGAAATGACAAGACGATTCTGAGGAACAGATTTGGAGGGAAAAGTGTTTGGTAGAGGTTCATACAGGGATGGAGGAGGCAGGAGTCTTGAAGGGGGACATACACGTCAAAGAATAAAGGGCACTGAATGAAAGTTGAGGGTCATGAGAAGAAATACCTTGCCCCTGAATCACCACTCCCCAGAATCAGACACACAGAGGTGTCAGGGGTGAGAAAGTTGTATCATGGCCTCCATCAGCACCCACTAACCCATGTTGATGGGCACAGTGGTACAATGTGATGTCTAAGACCCCAATGCCACCATTGGCAGGGGGAGTACCTAGCTGACCAATCAGATTGAAGGGTGTGGCTCCGCATTGTCCTGAGCAGATATACATAGGGAGGTCAGAGGCAGAGATTCTGGGTTAGACCATGTCATGCTATCATCATAAGGTAACCCGGAAGCCACAGCAGCCAAGAAGAGTTCCAATGCGGTGTGCTTCAAGGGTGAAAGGACGAAAGAAGACCCTTTGTCCACAGAGATTCAGAGTCAGTGTGAAGGTAAGATGATTCCATCTATGCTCCCCACGTTCTCCATTGACTTTGCTGCCTAAGACCTCCACACTGCCCTTGCCTGCCATAAAAGCCCTCATCAGCTGACATCCCTTTTCATAAAATCTCCCTTCCAACTCAGATGTTATACCCTTTCCTCAAAACTAATACCCTTCTCTTGTCTTTCAAGGCACGGAATATGACCATGAGGGTCAGAAGACCTCTAAAGGGAACCTCGAGAAAGAAAATCAGATCATATGCCACTCATTCGAAGAAGGGAAAGGAAACAAGAAAACCAAACTGTTTTTTCTGTTCCTCTGCACGTAAGACACTGAATCAAAGCCGAAAAGGGTACCAAAATATGAGGAAGAGTAAAAGAACGAGGCAGAATCAAAAGAGAAGGTAAACTCAGGCACCCCAGAATGAGATACTCTGGAGAAGAATAATCTGGGCAGCCAGCAACTGAATAGAAAAGGTCAGACAGTTTAGAATTGTGTCTCCAGAGGTCTGCTTTCTTAGAAATGGCCAACCAGGAAAAGACTGACTCTCACACTACCATAGTAAACTGATGGCTGTGATTAAAATACACAACAAATGGTGAAAAGATGATATCTGTGTGTGTGTGAATTTTCTTATGGAAAGAGAAGGAAGGAAGAATATAGGTGAGTACCTGGTGGGGAGGGATGTGGGGTCCCAAGAGCTGAGGGAACAGACCCTCAGGTCCCCAGTTATCCACAGAGTAGACGTCAGGACTGGGTCAGAAGTTTTCACTGAAAGTGAATAGCATTGCTTAACAACTGATCTCAGTGGCAAAGAGTAGTGGTGCAGTGTTACTGCCATTGTTTTGGGTGTGGAGTGACGTTAGGGTCTAGATTTCCAGAACCCAGATGGGAAGAGGGCTTCACAGGGGGATGGAGAATTTCATACTTCCCCTGAGTGAGGCAGGCAGAAATCACCTCCTGGCCATTTACTTCATAACGGGCTTTGTTGTATCACTCACCTATGCTGTCAGCTAAAAGTGCTCAGGAGGCACAAAATGCTTATACAACTAAAACCCACAATTAGCACTCCCACAGTTTAAAATAATGTTTGGAGAGTTCAGACCAAATATCAATTAGGCAACTGTTATCCTAAGAAATTTGTGGGAGCAGTGTTTTTCTATGGGCAGGGCAGTGGAGGTGGCCCAATCCTGGTCCAGATGACTAACAGGATCACGACACACAGATATTGTTTTTTTGGTGGGGAGCATCATGCAGTTTTTGGGATCTTAGTACCCTGACCAGGGATTGAACCAGTTCCCCTTATAGTGAAAGCATGGAGTCCTAACCCCTGAACAGCCAGAGAAGTCAGGATAGAGACTTTTGTAAAAGTATTAATATAAGACTCTGTCAAAGCTGGTCTTATATTTTTCACCATCCCCTAGTATTTCTAAACTATGGTTGTAAAACATTCTTCCCCAATTAACGTTTTTGTTAGTCCAAGTTCTACCAGTTTTCATGGTTTAAAAAGAAGAGTACCAAATATTTAATTTGATGTTAACTTTGATTTTGAAGTATTGGAATAGTGTCAAGGAGTAGTCAATCAAATATGGAGATATATAAGCAGAGTCTCTACCAGAGGAATCCCGTGTGTTTTCAGAAAGCATTTTAGAAACAATAAAAACAGAGTTTCACCATCAGCATCAAAAGAGTTGAGTTAAGATTTTAAGTCAATGCTACAGTATCTTTTATCTGGACTGCAGCTGCCTAGTTAAATCTTTCTGGCATTTTAACTCCTGAGAGATAAAGTGGATGATTCAAAGTCAGTCACTGAATGTGCTTTAAAATTATTAAGAGTGAAGGTGATCCTGGGTTGGTTGTCCTTTAAAAGGAAGTGTGAGAAATATCAACCCTGCCTGTGAAAATTAGTCAGGTAAGCAGCTACCAGGATGGTATGGACAGAGAAACCTTATAGGTGGATGCTGTGTTTCCAGATCTGTATATATTATCACCATTTAACACTATCACACTTTAATGCCCTGTTGTAGGACTGACTGAAATACTTGCTGTTAGGGGAAGGTAACAGATTACTAGGCCTGAAGAGCTGAAATTGAAAGTTGCTCAGTCGTGTCTGATGGTTGTTGACCCCATTGAGTATACAGACCATGAAATTCTCCTGGCCAGAATACTGGAGTGGGTAGCCTTTCCTTACTCCAGGGGATCTTCCCAACCCAGGGATCAAGCCCAGGCATCCCACATTGAAGGCGGATTCTTTACCAGCTGAGCCACCATGTAAACCAAAGAATGTTAGGGTGGGTAGCTTATCCCTTCTCAACAGAGCTTGCCTACGCAGGAATTGAACTGATGTCTACAGCTTTGCAGGAAGAATCTTTCCCAACTGAGCTATCAGGAAAGTCCTGAGGTGGACCAAAATGGAGGTTAGAGGGCCTTGTTTCCCTAAAGCAGCACTGGTATTTAGTTTAATATCCATGGGTATACTGCCAAAATGCAGAGAGAATTGAGAATGCATAGAGTTTAAAAAGGATCCAAAGACTTTTAGGGGTAAAAGAGAAAAACATAAACACTAAGTCATGTGTTTAGAAAGGGTATATCCATTTAGATCAGCAACAATAAATCAATATCAGACGCCTGTAGCTCTCCTGGAAAAGGACAGTATATTGTGATTCAAACATGACAAGTCCTATTGCAAACGCTATGTTGTATGGGGGTGTGAGTTTTGCTCATTAGCACTCACAAAGAGCAGTAGAAACTCTTTATACTTCCACTTATACAGGTTCACTATGAATAGATTCCAACTGACCCCTCTAGCTGTGGCCATAACAACCTGTATTGATTGGCAAAATGATTTCCCTAAGACTTTCTACTTTCCTCTATGGCTGTGTCCATCCTATCTTCTGTGATGCAAACTAGCAACCATCTGAGGCCAGCCGAAAATTCACCTCCCAAGGAAATGTTCTTAATCATTCTCTTGTGTATTAATATTTTCATGTTCTCTAATCACTTGCATTTAATTACATGCAGATTGTAGGATAGGTTTTGGAGTACATATCTTATCATAAATGCTTGCCAGAGAGGTAAACGGAATAGAAATCAACAGTGTGGTGATATAAAATATTATCAGAAGTTTGATTATCTAAGACTGTAAGGGAGAGAATCACTCTCTTCTGCGAAGTATGTCCAAGAATCTGTTTGATAATATAGTAAAACGCATAAACTAGAGAGTGTATCAGAAATCAAAAGAACTTATGAGAAGCTTATTTTATCAGTAGTCAAGTAAAACTCTATGTCTTTTTATAAAGAAAACCCATTTGCATGACACCAAATGCAAAAGCCAACTCAGTGCCCATGGATTCATGAGGAGTGCAAAATCCTGCTGGCCCAGAGGCTTGTCTTGATTGGCAGAGGTCAAGAGCAAATCTATGTGCCTAGGGTCAGCACGCATCTGCCCAGGATCACATCCACAGATCAGCGAGAATCAAGTGGGAGTCAACAAACTTTACATGCTCCCGGCCAAGTCCCTCACTCCAGTGTCTTTCCTACAGGTTTGTCAGTCTTCACTGCCTTGAGATGATCATGATTAAGTTTCCCCTCACCATCTCTTCAATTAACACTCGTGGACAACTAGAAATCTGAATGCAAAAGATTGAAATAAGATCCTTACCTTATGCCACAAAAAAAACTAATCTCAGAGTTGATTAAACATTTAACTGCAAGATCTGAAAGTATAAATCAACGAGAAGAAAACATCCTGGAGAAGTTGTAAACATTGGTCTTAGAAGTGATTTTATGTATGTGACACAGAAAGCATATGCAACAAAAGCAAAAATAGAAAAGTAGGACGACTTCAAATGATTAAAGTGCCTCCCCCAAAGAACATCAAAAACACATCTACGTAGAAGCCAATCTGATGGTTACCAAATGGCAAGTTGGGGCGGGGGGATGATTGGGAGTTGGGGATTAACATATATATAGACACCACTATATATATAATAGATAACCATCAAGGACCTACTACATAACCACAGGCAACTCTGCTAGAAACTCTGTAACAACATAAATGGAAAAAGAATTTGTAAAGGAATAGATATATGTATGTGTGCCTGTGCAAGCTCAGTTGATTCAGATGTTCCATACTCGTTGTGACCCTACGGAATGCAGCCTGCTAGGCTCCTCTTTCCATGAGATTCTCCAAACAAGAATACTGGAGAGGCTTGCCATGTCCCTCTGAGCATATCTTACCTACCCAGGCATTGAACCAAATCTCCTTCATTGCAGGGTAATTCTTTAACAACTGAGCCAAGTGGGAAGCCCAATTACATGTATACGTAAAGATGAATCACTTTGCTGGACACCTGAAACACAACATGGTAAATCATATATACTCGAATGGAAAAAAATAAAAACAAACCATCAACATATAGAAAAATTAGCTCCAAAAACTAATTGGAAAATACAGATAGATTCCCAAACTTATTCTCAAAGAAAGATCCACAGGGAACAGGGTATGAAGAGAAAAGGATGATTCAAGTCCTGACATGGCCCCATTGGAGAGGAGTCAGAATATGAGGGAGATTACATGGTTGGAGATATGCTCTGGGTGTGAGTGTTTCGAGCCATATATTGGACTCACAAGTCCTGGGGTCTGACACAGGGAAGACAAACACCCTTAGATGGTTGCAGGGCTATGTGGCTAACAGGAGGTCTGTGGGAAGCCCGGACTCCCGCTCCAGGAGCATGTTCTCAGGGGCTTGTTCCCAAGCCACAATGAAGAGGACAGATTGTGACCGCATTTGTGGATACCTGTTTTCCCAACACTGCCCACCCTTACACACGCCCTGCTTACTCTGTGTGGCCGATCTGCACTGGAGCAGGGGCTGCCATGGCCAGGCAGAAAGCTGAAATGTGGGAAACATAGGTGCATCTGGCCCGGGGCGGCATGTGGGTGGAAGAGCCGGGGTCATGCTCATGGAGGGCACTTACATAGGCAGCGTATCAGGAGAAGTCCTGATCTCTGAGGGAGTCCAGACTGCCACAGCAGATGACCCAGTATGTGCCTAGAGCCCATGAGGGCCTCACCTGCCCAATAGAGCACTTCTTCAACAGGGCAGGTATAGCAGAAGCTGGGGGAAGTGATCAGCTGTTAGGGACCAAGAGGTTTCAGACCAGAAGTTATGTTTAAGCAGGGCAGGAAACACTACTGATAGTGATGGCACAGATGGAACCTTGGAGGCAGCCTGGATCTCTGTAAGCAGCCAGCCTGAAGATTTGCTCCTTTTGTTATTTTTCTAACCAGAACATGCTCCTCTTGTCCCTCTGTGGCTTGGGTTGCAGTGCTGGGAGAGGGGAGTGTACATATCTGAGGTAACACAGCCAGATCTGGCCTGACATTCAGGGCTTCTGCTCCAGAAAGATGGCATCCCACCCTGCCCCCAATAGGACAGTGAAAGCCAATGAGGAAAAGGAAGTCTCTGCCTCACTTCTGACTTCAGACTTGGTAACACTGAACTTCCCAGCCATAGGTGCTGGCACACCCTAAGGAAAGATGTGACTTGTAGTCCATCAAATCCAGCACCACCCCCACCCCACCCCCAGCTGACTATGGTACAGACTGTACAGTGATGCTCCCCCACAAGATCACCCCTTCAAGACCATAATAGATAATTGATGCACTTAAATTCAGAGAAGCAGAGACTAATGGGAAGAGAGAAGGACTGGTGTCCCCTGAAAGACTGAGAGGAAGTCAGTTCAGTTTGTCAGTCGAGTCTGATTCTTTGGGACACCATGAAGCGCAGCACACCAGGCCTCCCTGTCCATCACCAACTCTCGGAGTCCACCCAAACCCATGTCCATTGAGTTGGTGATGCCATCTAACCATCTCTTCCTCTGTCGTCCCCTTCTCCTCCTGCACTCAATATTTCCCAGCATCAGGGTCTTAACAATGAGTCAGCTTTTTGCATCAGGTGGCCAAAATATTGGAGTTTCAGTTTCAACATCAGTCTTTCCAATGAATACTCAAGACTGATATCCTTTAGGATGGACTGGTTGGATCTCCTTGCAGTCCAAGGGACTCTCAAGAGTCTTCTCCAACATCACAGTTAAAAAGCATCAATTCTTTGAGCTCAGCTTTTTTATAGTCCAACTCTCAATCCATACCTGACCACTGGAAAAACCATACCCTTGACTAGACAGACCTTTGATGCCAAAGTAATGTCTCTGCTTTTTATTTTTAATACAAATGTATTTATTTTAATGGGAGGTTAATTACTTTACATATGGTATTGCTTTTGCCATATATCCACAGGAACCTGCCACAGGTGTACATGTGTTCCCCATCCTGTACCCCCCTCCTACCTCCCTCCCGGTACCATCCCTCTGGGTCATCCCAGTGCACCAGCCCAAGCATCCTGTATTATTCATCGAACCTGGACTAGTGATTCGTTTCATATATGATATTATACATGATTCAATGCCATTCTCACTAATCACCCCACCCTCTCCCACAGACTCATTGATTTTTTATATGCTGTCTAGGTTAGTCATAACTCTACTTCCAAGGAGTTAGCTCCCTTTAATTTCATGGCTGCCGTCACCATTCTGCAGTGATTTTGGAGCCCAGAAAAATAAACTCAGCCACTGTTTCCACTATTTCCCCTATACTTCCCATGAAGTGATGGGACCAGATGCCATGATCTTCGCTTTCTGAATGTTGAGCTTTAAGCCAACTTTTTCACTGTCTTCTTTCACTTTCACAAGAGGCTCTACAGTTCTTTATCACTTTCTGCCATAACGGTGGTGTCATCTGCGTATTTGAGTTTATTGATATTTCTCTCGGCAATCTTGATTCCAGCTTGTGCTTCCTCCAGCCCAGCGTTTCTCATGATGCACCTTGCGTATAAATTAAATAAGCAGAGTGACAATATACAGCCTTGATGTACTCTTTTTCCTACTTGGAACCAGTCCTTGTTCCATGTCCAGGTCTAACTGTTGCTTCCTGACCTGCACAGAGGTTTCTCAAGAGGCAGGTCAGGTGGTCTGGTATTCCCATCTCTTTCAAAATTTTCCAGTTTCCTGTGATCCATACAGTCAAAGGCTTTGGCATAGTCAATGCAACAGAAATAGATATTTTTATGTAACTCTCTTGCTTTTTCCATGATCCAGCGGATGTTGGCAATTTTATCTCTGATTCCTCTGCCTTTTCTATAACCAGCTTGAACATCTGGAAGTTCAAAATTCATACATTGCTGAAGCCTCCATTGGAGAACTTTAAGAAGTACTTGACTGGCATGTGAAATGAGTGATATTGTGTGGTAGTTTGAGCATTCTTTGGCATTGCCATTCTTAGGTTTCGGAGTGAAAACTGACCTTTTTGTGTCCTGTGGCCACTGCTGAGTTGTCCAAATGAGCTGGCATATTGAGTGCAGCACTTTCACTGCATCATCTTTCAGGATTTGAAATAGCTCAGCAGGAACGCCATCACCTCCACTAGCTTTGTTCGTAGAGATGCTTTCTAAGGCCCACTTGACTTCACATTCCAGGATGTCTGGCCCTAGGTGCCTGATCACAACATCATGATTATCTGGGTCATGAAGATTATTTTTGCTACAGTTCTTCTCCGTATTCTTACCACTTCTTCTTAATATCTTCTTCTTCTGTTAGGTCCATACCATTGCTATCCTTTATCTAGCCCATCTTTGCATGAAATATTCCCTTGGTATCTGCAATTTTCTTGAAGAGATGTCTAGTCTTTCCCATTCCGTTGTTTTCCTCTACATCTTTGCATTGATCACTGAGGCAGGCTTTCTTATCTCTTCTTGCTATTCTTTGGAACTCTGCATTCAGATGCTTATATCTTTCTTTTTCTCCTGTGCTTTTTGCTTCTCTTCTTTTCACAACTATTTGTAACGCCTCCCCAGACAGCCCTTTTGGTTTTTGGCCTTTCTTTTCCATGGGGATGATCTGGATCCCTGTCTCCTGTACAATGTCACGAACCTCCATCCATAGTTTATGAGGCACTCTATCTGTCAGGTGTAGTCCCTTAAATCTATTTCTCACTTCCACTGCATAATCATAAGGGATTGGATTTACGTCATACTTGAATGGTCTAGTGTTTTTCCCTACTTTCTTCAATTTAAATCTGAATTTGGCAATAAGGAGCTCATGAGCTGCGCTAGAGGCAGATCCCAGTCTTGTTTTGCTGACTGTATAGACTTTCTCCATCTTTGGCTGCAAACGATATAATCAATCTGATTTCAGTGTTGACCATCTGGTGATGTCCATGTGTAGAGTCTTTTCTTGTGTTGCTGGAAGAGGGTGTTTGCTATGACCAGTGTGTTCTCTTTGGAAAACTCTATTAGCCTTTGTCCTGTTTCATTCCATACTCCAGAGCCAAATTTTCATGTTACTCCCGGTGTTTCTTGACTTCCTACTTTTGCGTTCCAGTCCACTATAACCTAAAGTACATTTTTTTTGGTGTTGGTTCTAAAAGGTATTGTCGGTCTTCATAGAACCGTTAAACTTCAGCTTCTTCATCGTTACTCGTTGGGTCATAGTCCTGGATTACTTTTATATTGAATGATTTGCCTTGAAAATGAACAGAGATCATTCTATAGTTTTTCAGATTGCATCCAGCTTCTGAATTTTAGACTCTTTTTTTAACCATGATGGCTACTCCATTTCTTCTAAGGGATTCCTGCGCGCCGTAGTAGATATATTGGTCATCTGAGTTAAATTCACCCATTCCAGTCCATTTTAGATCACTGATTCTTAGAATGTTGATGTTCACTCTTGTCATCTTCTGTTTGACCACTTCCAATTTGCCTTGATTCATGGACTTAACATTCAGGTTCCTATGCTATATTGCTCTTTATAGCATTGGACCTTTCTTCTGTCACCAGTCACATGCACAACTGGGTATTTTTTCTGCTTTGGCTCAATCCCTTCATTCTTTCTGGAGTTATTTCTCCACCATTCTACAGTAGCATATTGGCACCTACTGACCTGGGGAGTTCCTCTTTCAGTATTCTATCATTTTGCCTTTTCATACTGTTCATGCTGATCTCAAGGCAAGAACACTGAAGTGGACTGCCCTTCCCTTCTCCAGTGGACCACACTCTGTCAGACCTCTCCATCATGAACCTCCCAACTTGGGAGGCCCCACAGGGCCTGGTTTCCTTTCATTGAGTTAAACAAGGCTGTGGTTCTAGTGTGATTCTATTGACTAGATTTCTGTGATTCTGGTTTCAGTGTGTCTGCCCTCTGATGCCATCTTGCTACACCTACTATCTTACGTGAGTTTCTCTTACCTTGGACGAGGTGTATCTCCTCACTGCCACCACTCCTGACCTTGAACCTGGACTAGCTCCTCTAGCCCCTCCTGTGCCCATGCAGCCTCCACTCCATGGACGTGTGGTATCAGTCCTGATTATTCACTAGAAGGACTGACGCTGAAGCTGCAACTCCAGTACTTTGTCCACCTGATGCAAAGAACTGTCTCATTGGAAAAGATCCTGATGCTAAGAATGAATGAAAGCCAAGGACAAGGGGATGAGAGAGGATGAGATGGTTGGATGGCCTCGGGGATTCCATGGACTTGACTTTCAGCAAGCTCTGGGAGTTGATGATGGACAAGGAATCCTGGTGTGCTGCAGTCCATGGGGTTGCACACAGTCGGACACAACTGAACAAATGAAATGAACTGATTGCCATAGGGAGAATGCTTTGAATACAAGATGTTAACCTGTCTCAAAATGGAACAGAAAAAGATATTTCATTAACATGAAAGATAAGGAGGGTGCACAGCAAATATGTGTGTGTGTGTGTAAGTTTGTGTATATGTGCGTGTGTGTGTGTGTGTGTGTGTGTGTGTCTGTGTGACTAAGATGGGAAAAGACATGGAATGGATGAACAGACAGCATGATGGAGCAGTTTGACAGGAAGTGTTTCTTTCTGTAGTGAGCTGATTCTTAAAAGGATCTGTTAAAGTAGTCAGAAATGTCTGACTCTTAGCGCTTGCTCTAGCATGGGGGAAAGTTGAAGTTCAGAGGAGAGAAGCACAGCTAAAATTTAGCCAGGCCTAGTCATTGTGTATGTTATGGATGACTGTGAGCACTTGGCCAGTCTCTGCTGTTGTTTAAGAGAGGCCAAGTCAGCCCTTCCACAGTATGGTTATTATCAAAAGTGCAAATTCATGTGCTTCATGCAGAATGAGGCCCATCAAAATGAAATGTTAGAATTTGGAACAGGGAAAGGTTTTTTCAGATTCATACAAGGATATGGGTGGCTCTTGCCCTAAGAACTTAAAGTTACTGAACGTTTTCAGTTAAATACATTTAAAATAAATGTCAGAGTTGTGGTAAGTTGTTACAGAATTTTTGCTGTCACATCCTTTGTGCTTAAAGTTAGGTCATGGTCAGGTAATAATGTTCCTATATATCTCTACCAGATGAATGTTGTTTTTTATCATTCTTGCCCTGTCAAGAGAGGGCAAAGTATAAAGGCACAACTTTCACCTTGAAATGTCCCATCTTGGATAAGCAGAAAAAGATCTCATTTGGCAGCTCCTTCAGGGCAAGGTTCCCACATTCTGCCCAGCTCTCATCCTTGATGGAGCCAGGCACCCAACCGAACAGGTCCTGTCTCCTCAGGCTCTCCAAGTGAGGAGACCAGTTCTCAGAGACTGAGGCCCAGGAAGATGGTCACTGCTAGTAGGTTGCAGAGACAGGGATGGGGGAGAGGTTCACCACTCCTCAAGGCCTGGTCCAAGGCTACTGGAGGGCCTTAGTGAGGGCTCTGGTGCACTACAGGATGTCATCCCCAGTCTTTTCCCTGGGACCTGCAGCTCACCCACTGGTCCATGGCTGGGAGATCTCCAGGCCCCCCAAAAGAATGCCTGAATCTGCCTCTTTTCTCACTTTCTAGCTGATGACCACCACACCATCCTTACTTAATCACCTCCCCAAGACTACCTTCTTGACAGTGTCTGGGGGCAGGGCCCTCTGTGATGCTGACCAATAGCTGAGCAGGACAACGAATGGTCACTCACTGACAGTTGGCTCCTTGTGAATGGGGCCATCTGAGGCACCAAGCAAGGCTGAGCTACACCTGTTGCCTAGGAACAGCGTGGGTTGAAATGAAGCACATCAATGGCTAGCTGCATAGGGCTGTGCTCACTCTGCTCTGTTACATTGTGAATAGAATAAGAATCACTGTGAGGTTAAGGTTTGTCAAAGTAGTTCTCAAGGTGGGCTGGCTTTGACATTCTTGTTGGCTTTTAAATATTAGCTATAATATGTGTGGTACATGCAATCATGTTGCAGCTGTTGGAGGGGCATATAAATAAGCACTGCTGACCGGCATGCCTGGGAAATCAATGAAAAGGATGATGTACAAAAGGTAAACAAGCATGTGAAATCAAAATCTGAGATGGGAAAGGAGTCAGTAAAAAAGATTAAAGCAGGAGGAGGAGCTAAGATGACGGAGGAGTAGGAAGGGAGAACACTTTCTCCCCCACAAATTCATCAAAAAAACATTTAAACGCCAAGTAAATTTCACAAAACAACTTCTGAATGCCAGCAGAGGACGTCAGGCACCCAGAAAAGCAACCCAAGTCTTCGAAAGGAGGTAGGAAAAAATATAAAAGACAAAGAAAGAGTCAAAAGAGGGAGGAACGGAGTTCCATCCCGGGAAGGGAGTCTTAAAAAGAGCGAAGTTTCCAAACACCAGGAAATCTTCTAACTGTCAAATCTGTGCCGAGCCTTGAAAGCACAGAGGGCAACATAACAGGGAGGAAAAATAAATATACAATTAAAACCCGCACATTGTGAGCCCTACGGTAACTCCCCCAGTGGAGAAGCAGCGCAGACACCTGCATCTGCCATTAGCAAGCGGGGGCTGGTCGAGGAGGCGCAGCGTGGACAGGGAGGCGCGGCGCGGGCTGCATCGCAAGGATCTGGCCTGAATACCACGAGCGCTATCTGAGCGAAATAATTTGGGCTAGCTAACCAGACTGTGGGATATCTACCACGCAAAAAGCCAGGCCTAACCTAAGGCACCGGCAGGCCTGCACACGGAACAAAGGACTGAACAGAGATAGCCGGCAGAAGACCATCCCCCTCCAGTGATAGGAAGCCAGAGCTGAAAGGGGACAATCACAGCCCCAGAAAGACATTATCTATAAAACTGTAAGCAGGCTTCTTTGCTAACTAAAACTTCTTGGGGGTCTGGACAGTCAACATCTGCCTGAGAAGGTGCACCGGTGCACACCTAGATAACTGAGTGGCGGGGAGGCGATAAGTCGCAGCAGTCGCACGGGCCAAACACCTCATCACCTGAGCTGCTGGGATTTGGGAAGGGCACAAAACACAGGCCCAACCGAGAGTCTGCGCCTCTGAGGACTACCCGAGTGCCTGAACCTGAGCGGCTTGGACCTGGAAGTGCAGGGCTGGCCACGGATGGTTCCCGGCAGAGCAACCCAAAGCCTGAGCAGCACGGTCAGGGAGGCTACCTGCGCCGTGAACTGGGGGCAGACCCAGTGTGGCTGAGGCACTGCGAGCACACGCCAGTGTTATTTGTTTGCAGCATCCCTCCCTACCTCCCCTCAGCGCGACTGAATAAGTGAGCCGAAAAAAAAAAAAAAAAGAAAAAAAAAAAAAAAAGAAGTGTCCTCCACCGTCCCCTTTGTAACAGGGCGGAAACCAGACACTGAAGAGACCAGCAAACAGAAAAAGCTATAACAGAGGGAACCTCCTTGGAAGCTACAGGCAATAGATTAAAACCCTGTGGTTAGTACCAACTACATAGGAAGGGGCCTATAGATCTTGAGAAATATAAGTCAGGCCAAAGAACTAGCCCAAAATGAACTGAACCTGCAATACTCACAACAAAATCAAAGTCCTAGATATATTTTTACTATTTTTATGATCATTCTTTCTTTCTTTTTATTTTTTATTAATTTTTTTTTAAAAATTAAGTCGTCTATTATTCCTTTAATTTTCACTTTTGTACCCGATTACTTCCCCCCCCCAAAAAAAAGACACCATTTTTTTTAAAGCAAATTTTATATATATATATATATATATATTTATATATTTGACCTTTTTTTTTTCCTTCTTTTCTATAAATTGTATTTTTGAAATTCAAACTCTACTGTATATTTTTAATTTTAGCTTTTTGGTATTTGTTTTCAATTTTGTACCTATAGTTTTTTTTTTTATAATTTCTGTGACGCATTTTTATTTTCTCTTTTTCTTTTTCTCTGTTTCTTTTTCATCTTCCTTTAAATATCATTGTATATCTGAAATTCCAAACTCTAATCTAGATTTTTAATTTATGCTTTTTGGTATTTGTTATGAATTTTGTACCAGTATTTTCTTTATAATTTATGTGACTGTGTTTGTTCTTGTTTGTTTTTTATTTTCTCTCTCTCTCTCTTTATTTTTCTTCTTCTTTTTTTATCATTGTATTTTAGAAATTCCAAACCTTACTCTACATTTTTAACTTTTGCTTTTTGACATTAGTTATCAATTTTGTACCTATATTTTCTTTATAATTTTCACGACCTTGTTTGTTTTTGTTTGTTCGTTTTTTCTCTCTTTCTTTTCCTTCTTCTTTTCTTTAACATCGTATTTTTAAATTTCCAAACTCAACTCTAGATTTTAAATTTTAGCTTTTATGTATTTGCTACCAATTTTGTACATTTAAGAACCCAATCTTCAGTACCCATTTATCACTAGGGAGCGAGATTACTGGCTTAACTGCTCTCTCTCCCTTTGGACTCTCCTTTTTCTCCACCAGGTCGCCTGTGTCTCCTCCCTAACCCCTCTCTACTCTACCCAACTCTGTGAATTTCTGTGTGTTCCAGACGGTGGAGAACACTTAAGGAACTGATTACTGGCTGGATCTGTCTCCCTCCTTTTCATTCCCCTCTTTTATCCTCCTGGCCACCTCTGTCAACTTCCTCCTTCTTCTCTTCTTTGTATAACTCTGTGAACAACTCTGAGTGGTCCAGTTGTGGTGTGCACATAAGGAAGAGGTTACTGGAAAACCCACTCTCTCCTCTATTGTTTCCACCTCATCTCATTCAGGTCACCTCTAACTCCCTCCTCCCTCTTCTTTTCTCCATATAATGCTGTGAACTTCTCTGGGTGACCCTCACGGTAGAGACACTTTTCATCTTTAACGTAGATGTTTTATCAATGGTGCTGTATAGAAGAAGAAGCTATGAAACTACTGTAAAAATAAGACCAATAACTGGAAGCAGGAGGTTTAAGTCCAAACCCTGACTCCAGGCAGCTCCTGACTCCAAGGGACATTAATTGACAGGAGCTCATCAAATGCCTCCAGACCTGCACTGAAACCAAGCACCACACAAGGGCCAACAAGTTTCAGGGCAAGACATACCAAGCAAATTCTCCAGCAATAAGGAACACAGCCCTGAGCTCCAAGATACAGGAACCCCAAAATCACTCCAAAACCATAGACATCCCATAACTCATTACTGGACATTTCATTGCACTCCAGAGAGAAGAAATACAGCTCCACCTACCAGAACTCCGACACAAGCTTCCCTAACCAGGAAACCTTGACAAGCCACCTGTACAAACCCACACAGAGCGAGGAAATGCCACAATAAAGAGAACTCCACAAACTGTCAGAAAACAGAAAGTACACCCCAAACTCAGCAATTTAAACAAGATGAAGACACAGAGGAATACCCAGCAGATAAAGGAACAGGATGAATGCCCATCAAACCAAAAAAAAGAAGAAGTGATAGGGAATCTACCTGATAAAGAATTCCGAATAATGATAGTGAAATTGATCCAAAATCTTGAAATCAAAATGGAATCACAGATAAATAGCCTGGAGACAAAGATTGAGAAGATGCAAGAAAGGTTTAACAAGGACCTAGAAGAAATAAAAGAGAGTCAATATATAATGAAAATGCAATAAATGAAATGAAAAACACTCTGGAGGCAACAAATAGTAGAATAACAGAGGCAGAAGATAGAATAGTAGAAATAAAAGAATCCGAGAGGATAAAAGAAAAACGAATTAAAAGAAATGAGGACAATCTCAAAGACCTCCAGGACAATAGTAAACACTATAACATTCGAATCATAGGGGTCCCAGGAGAAGAAGACAAAAAGAAAGACCATGAGAAAATACTTGAAGAGATAATTGTTGAAAACTTCCCTAAAATGGGGAAGGAAATAATCACCCAAGTCCAAGAAACCCAGAGAGTCCCAAACAGGATAAACCCAAGGTGAAACACCCCAAGACACATATTAACCAAATTAACAAAGATCAAACACAAAGAAATATTATAAGCAGCAAGGGAAAAAGAACAAATAACACACAAGGGAATTCCCATAAGGATAACAGCTGATCTTTCAATAGAAACTCTTCAAGCCAGGAGGAAATGGCAAGATATACTTAAAATGATGAAATAATATAACCTACAGACCAGATTATTGTACCCAGCAAGGATCTCATTCAAATATGAAGGAGAAATCAAACGCTTTTCAGACAAGCAAAAGCTGAGCAAATTCAGCACCACCAAACCAGCTCTCCAACAAATACTAAAGGATATTCTCAAGACAGGAAACACAAAAATGGTGTATAAAATCGAACCCAAAACAATAAAGTAAATGGCAACGGGATCATGCTTATCAGTAATTACCTTAAACGTAAATGGGTTGAATGCCCCAACCAAAAGACAAAGACTGGCTGAATGGATACAAAAACAAGACCCCTACATATGTTGTCTACAAGAGACCCACAATAAAACAGGGGACACATACAGACTGAAAGTGAAGGGCTGGAAAAAGATTTTCCATGCAAATAGGGACCAAAAGAAAGCAGGAGTAGCAATACTATATCAGATAAAATGGACTTTAAAACAAGGCTGTGAAAAGAGACAAAGATGGTCACTACATAATGATCAAAGGATTAATCCAAGAAGAAGGTATAACAATTATAAATATATATGCACTGAAAACGGGAGTGCCGCAATATGTAAGACAAATGCTAACAAGTAAGAAAGGAGAAATTAACAATAACACAATAATAGTGGTAGACTTTAATACCCCACTCACACCTATTGATAGATCAACTAAACAGAAGATTAACAAGGAAACACAAACTATAAATGATACAATAGACCACTTAGACCTAATTGATATCTATAGGACATTTCATCCCAAAACAATGAATTTCACCATTTTCTCAAGCACACATGGAACCTTCTCCAGGATTGATCACATCCTGGGCCACAAATCTAGCCTTGGTAAATTGAAAAAAATAGAAATCATTCCAAGCATCTTTTCTGACCACAATACAGGAAGATGAGATCTCAATTACAGGAGAAAAACTACTAAAAATTCCAACATATGGAGGCTGAACAACACGCTGCTGAATAACCAGCACATCACAGAAGAAATCAAAAAAGAAATGAAAATTTGCATAGAAACTAGTGAAAATGAAAACAAAACAACCCAAAACCTATGGGACACTTTAAAAGCAGTCCTAAGGGGAAAGTTCATAGCAATACAGGCATACCTCAAGAAACAAGAAAAAGGTCAAATACATAACCTAACCCTACACCTAAAGCAACTAGAAAAGGAAGAAATGCAGAACCCCAGGGTTAGTAGAAGGAAAGAAATCTTAAAAATTAGGGCAGAAATAAATGCAAAAGAAACAAAACAGACCATAGCAAAAATCAACAAAGTCAAAAGCTGGTTCTTTGAAAGGATAAATAAAATTGACAAACAATGGTCATCAAGAAACAAAGGGAGAAAAATCAAATCAATAAAATTAGAAATGAAAATGGAGAGATCACAACAGACAACACAGAAATACAAAGGATCATAAGAGACTTCTATCAAAAATTATATGCCAATAAAATGGACAACGTGGAAGAAATGGACAAATACTTAGAAAAGTACAACTTTCCAAAACTCGACCAGGAAGAAATACAAAATCTTAACAGACCCATAACAAGCACGCAAATTGAAACTGTATTCAACAATCTTCCAGCAAACAAAAGCCCAGGTCCAGACGGCTTCACAGCTGAATTCTACCAAAAATTTAGAGAAGAGCTAACACCTATCCTGCTCAAAGTCTTCCCGAAAATTGCAGAGGAAGGTAAACTTCCAAACTCATTCTATGAGGCCACCATCACCCTAATACCAAAACCTGACAAAGATCCCACAAAAGAAGAAAACTACAAGCCAATATCACTGATGAACATAGATGCAAAAATCCTTAACAAAATTCTAGCAATCAGAATCCAACAACACATTAAAAAGATCATACAGCAAGACTAAGTGGGCTTTATCCCAGGGATGCAAGTATTCTTCAATATCCGCAAATCAATCAATGTAATACACCACATTAACAAACTGAAATTAAAAACCATAAGATTATCTCAATAGATGCATAGAAAGCCTTTGACAAAATTCAACATCCAATTATGATAAAAACTCTCCAGAAAGCAAGAATAGAAGGAACATACCTCAACATAATAAAAGCTATATATGACAAACCGACAGCAAACATTATCCTCAATGGTGAAAAATTGAAAGCATTTTCCCTAAAGTCAGGAACAAGACAAGGGTGCCCACTTTCACCATTACTATTGAACATAGATTTGGAAGTTTTGGCCACAGCAATGAGAGCAGAAGAAGAAATAAAAGGAATCCAAATTGGAAAAGAAGAATTAAAACTCTATTTGCAGATGACATGATCCTCTACATAGAAAACCCTAAAGACTCCACCAGGAAATTACTAGAACTAATCAATGACTATAGTAAAGTTGCAGGATATAATATCAACACACAGAAATCCCTTGCATTCCTACACACTAATAATGAGAAAACAGAAAGAGAAATTAAGGAAACAATTCCATTCACCATTGCAACGGAAAGGATAAAATACTTAGGAATATAACTACCTAAAGAAACTAAAGACCTATATATAGAAAACTATAAAATACTGGTGAAAGAAATCAAAGAGGACACTAATAGATGGAGAAATATACCATGTTCATGGATTGGAAGAATCAATATAGTGAAAATGAATATACTACCCAAAGCAATTTATAGATTCAATGCAATCCCTATCAAGCTACCAACAATATTCTTCACAGAGCTAGAACAAATAATTTCACAATTTGTATGGAATTACAAAAAACCTTGAATAGCCAAAGCTATCTTGAGAAAGAAGAATGGAACTGGAGGTATCAACCTACCTGACTTCAGGCTCTATTACAAAGCCACAGTTATCAAGACAATATGGTACTGGCACAAAGACAGAAATACTGATCAATGGAACAAAATAGAAAGCCCAGAGATAAATCCATGCACATGTGGACACCTTATCTTTGACAAAGGAGGTAAGAATATACAATGGATTAAAGACAATCTCTTTAACAAGTGGTGCTGGGAATACTGGTCAGCCACTTGTAAAAGAATGAAACTAGAACACTTTCTAACACCATACACAAAAATAAACTCAAAATGGATTAAAGATCTTAATGTAAGACCAGAAACTATAAAACTCCTAGAGGAGAACATAGGCAAAACACTCTCTGACATACATCAGAGCAGGATCCTCTATGACCCACCTCCCAGAAAATTGAAAATAAAAGCAAAAATAAGCAAATGGGACCTAATTAAACTTAAAAGCTTCTGCACAACAAAGGAAACTATTAGCAAGGTGAAGAGGCAGCCTTCAGAATGGGAGAAAATAATAGCAAATGAAGCAACTGACAGACAACTAATCTCTAAAATATACAAGCAACTCATACAGCTCAATTCCAGAAAAATACAGGACCCAATGAAAAACTGGACCAAAGAACTAAATACACATTTCTCCAAAGAAGACATACAGATGGCTAACAAACACATGAAAAGATGCTCAACAACACTCATTATCAGACAAATGCAAATCAAAACCACTATGAGGTAGCATTTCACGCCAGTCAGAATGGCTGCGATCCAAAAGTCTACAAGCCATAAATGCTGGTGTGTGGAGTGTGTGGAGAAAAGGGAACCCTCTTACACTGTTGTTGGGAATGCAGACTAGTACAGCCACTATGGAGAAAAGTGTGGAGATTCCTTAAAAAACTGGAAATAGAACTCCCTTATGGTCCAGCAATCCCACTGCTGGGCATACACACTGCGGAAAGCAGAAGGGAAATAGACACGTGTACCCCAATGTTCATCGCAGCACTGTTTATAATATCCAGAACATGGAATCAACCTAGATGCCCATCAGCAGATGAATGGATAAGAAAGCTGTGGTACAAAAACACAATGGAGAATTACTCAGCCATTAAAAAGAATACATTTGAATCAGTTCTAATGAGGTGGATGAAACTGGAGCCTGTTATACAGAGTGAAGTAAGCCAGAAAGAAAAACACCAATACAGTATACTAACGCATATATATGGAATTTAGAAAGATGATAACAATAACCCTGTGTACAAGACAGTAAAAGAGACTCTGATGTATAGATCAGTCTTATGGACTCTGTGGGAGAGGGAGAGGGTGGGGAGATTTGGGAGAATGGCATTGAAACATGTATAATATCATGTATGAAACGAGTCGCCAGTCCAGGTTCGATGCACGAAACTGGATGCTTGGGGCTGGTGCACTGGGACAACCCAGAGGGAGGGTATGGGGAGGGAGGAGGGAGGAGGTTGAGGATGGGGAACACAGGTATACCTGTGGCCGATTCATTTCGATATTTGGCAAAACTAATACAATATTGTAAAGTTTAAAAATAAAATAAAATTAAAAAAAAAAAAAAGAGAGAGATTTAACTAGGGAGCTGCAGTCCAGATAAAAGGTACCCTAGCATTGACTTAAAATCTGAATTCAACTATTTTGATGCTGATGGTGAAACTCTGTTTTAATTGTTTTTAAAATGCTTTTTGAAAACACACGGGATTCCTCTGGTAAAAACTCTGCCATATATATCTCCATATTTGATTGACTACTCCTTAAAACTATTCAAACTCTTCAAAACTAAAGTTAACACCAAACTAAATATTCGATACTCTTCTTTTTAAAGCACGAAAACTTTTAGAACTTGGACTAACAAACGAGTTTATTGGGGAAGAAAGTTTTACGACTATAGTTATTTAGAAATACTTGGGGATGGTGATAAATATAAGACAAGCTTTTACACTGTCTTATATTAATACTTTTTTTCAAAAGTCTCTGTCCTGACTTCTATGGCTTTCCAGGGGATAGGACTCCATGCTTTCACTAGAAGGGGAACCAGTTCAATCCCTGGCCAGGGAACTAAGATCCCACAAACTGCATGGTGCCCCCCACCCAAAAACATTATCTATGTGTCGTGATCCTGTTAGTCATCTGCACCAGGATTGGGCCACCTCCACTGCCCTGCCCCTGGGAACACACAGCTCCCACAAATTTCTTAGGATAAGAGTGGCCTAATTGATATTTGGTCTGATTTATCCAAACATTATGTTAATCTTTGGGAGTGCTCATTGTGGGTTTTAGTTGTATCAGCATTTTGTGCCTCCAGAGCACCTTTAGCTGGCAGCATAGGTGAGTGATGCAACAAAGCCCTTTAATGTCGTAAGACGCCAGGAAGTGATTTCTGCCTGCCCCACTCAGGAGAAGTATGACATTCACCATCCCCAGGTGAAGTCGTCTTCCCATCTGGGTTCTGGCAATCTAGACCCTAATGTCACTCCACACCCCAATCAATGGCAGTAACACGGCACCATTACTCCTTGCCACTGAGATCAATTGTTAAGCAGGGTTATTCACCTTTAATGCAGACTCCTGACCCAGTCGACACCTCTACACTTTGGCTAACTGGGGACCTGAGGGTCTGTTCCCTCAGCTCTTGGGACCTCACATCCCTCTTCACTCAGGTGCCCACATCTTTGATTCCTTCCCTCCCTTCCCATCAGAAATTCACACACACACAAATATCATATTTTCACTATTTGATGTGTATTTTAATCTCAGCTATCTATTTACTATGTTAGTCTGAGAGTCAGTCTTTTCCTGGTTGGCCATTTCTAATAAAGCAGACCTCTGGAGACACAATTTTAAAGTGTCTGACCTTTTCTATTCAGTTACTGTCTGCCCATCTTTTACTTCTCCAGGGTCTCTCATTCTGGGTTGGCTAAGTTTACCTTCTCTTTTAATTCTGCCTCCTTCTTTGACTCTGCCTCATATTTTGGTCGCTTTTCGGCTTTGATTTAGTTTGTTACTTGCACAGGAACAGAAAAAACAGTTTGGTTTTCTTGTTTTCTTCACATTCTTCGACTGAGTGTCATATGATCGGATTTTCTGTCTCAAGGTTCCGTTTAGAGGTCTTCTGACCCTCATGGTCATATTCCGTGACTTTAAAGACAAGAGAAGGGTATTAGAATTGAGGAAACGGTATAACATCTGAGTTGGAAGGGAGATTTCATGAAAAGGGATGTGGGCTGATGAGGGTTTTTGTGGCAGGCAAGGGCAGTGTAGAGGTCTTGGGCAGCCAAGTCAATGGAGCACGTGGGGATCATAGATGGAATCATCTTACCTTGACACTGTCTCTGTATCTCTGTGGACAAAGGGTCTTCTTTCATCCTATCACCCTTGAAGCACACCGCATTGGAACTCTTCTTGTCTGTTGTGGCTTCCTGGTTACCTTATGATGAGAGCAGGACATGGCCTAACCCAGAATCTCTGCCTCTGACCTCCCTATATATACCTTCTCAGGACAATGAGGAGCCACACCCTTCAATCTGATTGGTCAGCTAGGCACTCCCCCAGCCAATGGTGCCTCTGGGCTCTTAGACATCACAATGTACCACTGTGCCCATCAACATGGGTTAGTGGGTGTTGAGGGAGGCCATGATACAACCTTCTCACCCCTGACACCTCTGTGTGTCTGATTCTGGGATGTGGTGATTCAGGGGCATGATGTTTCTTCTCATGACCCTCAGACTTTCCTTCAGTGCCCTGTATTCTTTGACTTATATGTCCCTCTTCAACACTCCTGCCTCCTCCATCCCTGTATGAACTTCTACCAAACACTTTTCACTCCAAATCTGTTCCACAGAGTCATCTAGTCATTTCATCTTTCGACCACCCTCTTCCCAGTGGGGGTTCTTAGGGGATTAAGGAACTTAAGAATAAGCACTTAACATGGAAAAAGGTAAATAATAACAGGTTGGATGTTTTCGCTACTCCACTGAGCTTTAGAGACCCCAAGACTTGGTGAATCCTCGGTCTGTTGCACTAAGGTCTATAGACTGCCTCCATAAAATTACACATCAGAGCGTAGAAAGTCATAAATGTCTCCTCCACTAATATTGTTGGGGACACTTCAATTCTCATATTGAGTAGGGAAACTCAACTTGCCCCATCTACCAGAAATACATTCCCGATTAAAAAATAAATAAATAAAAAAGTGTGTTGCCCAAAGACAAGAGTCAGATGACCAACGCAACACTATCTCTTGACTGAATCAATTCCCCAGTGGTCCCTCATTGACCGTTATCATCAGGTAGTGCCCAATGTGGAGCTGACCAATAGCTGAGTAGGAGATGTATCAGTAGGTATCTCACTGATAGTTGGTTGCTTATTGGCAGGGCCGAGCTATGCACTGTCCAGTAGCTGGGCAAGACCTGTTGCTTATTAATAGGATGTGGAGTAATACGGCAAAGCAATGGTCCCTGCTAATTGCTGTGCTCATGCTGCTCTGTTCCATAAGTATACGTTGGGTACAGTGTGCTTTAATATTTTTGACTGACTCCTTTCCCACTGCAGATTTTGATTTCACAGGCTTGTTTAACTTTTGTACATCATTCTTTTCATTGTATTGCCATGCTTGCCAGTCAGCAGTGCTTATCTATATTCCCTTCAACAGCTGCCACATGATTGCATGTGCCACATACATTATAGCTAATATTTCAAAGCCAACAAGAATGTCAAAGCCAGCCCACCTTGAGAACTTCTTTGACAAACCTTAACCTCACAGTGATTCTTATTCTACTCACAATGTAACAGAGCAGAGTGAGCACAGCCCTATGCAGTTAGCCATTGATGTGCTGCATTTCTACCCACCCTGTTCCTAGGCAACAGGTGTAGCTCAGTCTTGCTTGGTGCCTCAGATGGCCCCACTCACAAGCAGCCACTGTCAATGAGTGACCATTCGTTGTCTTGCTCAGCTATTGATCAGCACCACACTGGGCCCTGAACCCCAGTTAAAGTCAAGAAGGGAATATTGGGGAAGTGATTAAGGTAGGGTGGTGTTGTGTTCATCACCTGGAAAGTGACAGAAGAAGAAGATTCAGGCATTTTTTGGAGGGCCTGGAGATCACCCAGCCTTGGTCCAGTGGGTGACCTGTTGGTCCCAGTGAGTAGACTGGGGAGGACATCCTTTAGTGTTCAAGAGCCCTCACTAAGGCCCTCTAGTAGCCTTGGCCCAGGCCTTGAGAAGTGGTGAACCTCTCCCCCATCCCTGTCTCTGCAAACTACAAACAGTGGCCATCTTCCTGGGCCTCAAACTCTAAGAACTGGTCTCCACACTTGGACAGCCTGAGGAAACAGAACCTATTGGATTGGGTGCCTGGCTCCATCAAGGATGAGAGCTGGGCAGAATGTGGGGACCTTGCCCTGAAGGAGCTGCCAAATGAGATCTCTTTCTGCTTATCCAGGATGGGACATTTCAAGGTGAAAGTTGTGCCTTGAGACTTTGCCCTCTCTTGACAGGGCATGACAGAAAATAACAATCATTTGGTTGAGATAGATAGGAACATTATTCCCTGACCATGACCTAACTTTAAGCACAAAGGATGTGACAACAAGAAGTCTGTAACAACTTACCACAACTGTCTCTGACATTTGCTTTTAAATATACTTAACTGAAAACGTTCAGTTACTTTGAGTTTTTAGGGCAAGAAACACCCACATCGTTGTATGAATCTGTAATAAATCTTTCCCTGTTCCAAACTCTAACATTTCGTTTTGATGGGCCTCATTCTGCATCAAGCACATGGATTTGCAATTTCCATAGCAACAATACTGTCGAAGAGCTGACTTGGCCTCTCTTAAACAACAGCGGAGACTGGCCATGTGCTCACAGTCATCCATAACATACCCACTGACTAGGCTTGGCTAAACTTTAGCCATGCTTCTGTCCTCTGAACTTTAGCTTTGCCCCACGCTTGAACAAAAGCTAAGAGTCAGGTATTTCTGACTCCTTTAATAGGGCATTCTAAGAATCAGCTCACTACAGACAGAAATACTTCTTGTCAAACTGTTCTATAATGCTGTCTGTTCATCCGTCTCCACCTCTTTCTCCATCACACACACACACACAAACACAAACTTACACAAACATATAGTTGCTGTGCACCCTCCTTATCTTCCATGTTAACGAAAGATCTTTTTCTTTTTCATTTTGAGACACGTTAAAAACTTGTATTCAAAGCATTCTCCCTATGGCAATCAGTTCATTTCATTTGTTCAGTTGTGTCCGACTGTGTGAAACCTCATGGACTGCAGCGCACAAGGATTCCTTGTCCATCACCAACTCCCACAGCTTGCTGAAATTCAAGTCCATTGAATCCCTGATGCCATCCAACCATCTCATCCTCTCTCATCCCCTTGTCATTGACTTTCATTCCTTCCTAGCATCAGGATCTTTTCCAATGAGAGAGTTATTTTCATCATGTGGAAAAAGTATTGGAGTTGCTGCTTCAGCATCAGTCCTTGTAGAGAATAATCGGGACTGATACCACAAGTCCATGCAGTGGAGGCTGCATGGGCACAGGAGAGGCTAGAGGAGCTAGTCCACGTTCAAGGTCAGGAGTGGTGGCAATGAGGAGATATACCTCGTCCAAGGTAAGTAGCAGTGGCTGCGCTTTGTTGGAGCAGCCGTGAACAGATAACCCACGTCCAAGTTAAGAAAAACCCACGTAAGATGGTAGGTGTTGCAAGACGGCATCAGAGGGCAGACACACTGAAACCAGAATCACAGAAATATAGTCAATCTAATCACACTAGAACCACAGACTTGTCTACATCAATGAAACTATGCCAGGCCCTGTGGGGCCTCCCAATATGAGCCTGTCATGGTGGAGAGGTCTGACAGAATATGGTCCACTGGAGAAGGGAAGGGCAATCCACTTCAGTATTCTTGCCTTGAGATACGCATGAACAGTATGAAAAGGCAAAATGATAGGACACTGAAAGAGGAACTGCCCAGGTCAGTAGGTACCCAATATGCTACTGGAGATCGGAGGAGAAATAACTCCAGAAACAATGAAGGGATTGAACCAAAGCAAAAACAATACCCAGTTGTGGATGTGCCTGGTGACAGAAGAAAGGTCCAATGCTATAAAGAGCAATATACAGTAGAACCTGGAAGGTTAAGTCGATGAATCAAGGCAAATTGGAAGTGGTCAAACAGGAGATGGCAAGAGAGAAAGTCAACATTCTAAGAATCAGTGAACTAAAATGGACTGGAATGGGTGAATTTAACTCAAGTGACCATTATTTCTACTACGGCGGGCAGGCATCCCTCAGAAGAAATGGATCAGCCATCATGATCAACAAAAGAGTCCAAAATGCAATAGCTGGAAACAATCTCAAAAACTATAGAATGATCTCTGTTAGTTTCCAAGGCAAACCATTCAATATCACAGTAATACAAGTCTGTGCCACAAGAAGTAACAATGAAAAAGCTGAAGTTGAACTGTTCTATGAAGACCGCCAAGACCTTTTAGAACTAACACACAAAAAGATGTTCTTTAGTTTATAGTGGACTAAAATGCAAAAGTAGGAAGTCAAGAAACACCTGGAGTAACAGGAAAATTTGGTTCTGGAGTATGGAATGAAGCAGGACAAAGGCTAATAGAGTTTTGCAAAGAGAACACACTGGTCATAGCAAACACCCTCTTCCAACAACATAAGAAAAGTCTCTACACATGGACATCACCAGATGGTCAACACTGAAATCAGATTGATTATATCGTTTGCAGCCAAAGATGCAGAAGTTCTATACAGTCAGCAAAAAAAGACTGGGAGCTGACTGTGGCTCAGATCATGATCTCCTAATTGCAAAGCTCAGATTTAAACTGAAGAAAGTAGGAAAAACCACTACACCATTTAGGGATGACGTAAATCCTATCCCTTATGATTATATAGTGGAAGTGAGAAATAGATTTAACGGACTACACCTGACAGCTAGAGTGCCTGATGAACTATGGATGGAGTTTCGTGACATTGTACAGGGGACAGGGATCAAGACCCTCTCCATGGAAAAGAAAAGCGAAAAAACAAAAGGGCTGTTTGGGGAGGGCTTACAAAGAGTTGTGAAAAGAAGAGAAGTGAAAAGCACAGGAGAAAATGAAAGATATAAGCATCTGAATGCAGAGTTCCAAAGAATAGAAAGAAGAGATAAGAAAACCTTCCTCAGTTATCAATGCAAAGAAATAGAAGAAAACAATGAAATGGGAAAAACTAGACATCTTTTCAAGAAAATTCGAGATAGCAAGGGAATATTTCATGCAAAGATGGGCTCAATAAAGGACAGAAATTGTAGGGACCTAATAGAAGCAGAAGATATTAAGAAGAGGTTGTAAGAATACCCAGAAGCACTGTACAAAAAAAAATTTTCATGACACAGCTAATCATGATGTTGCGATCACTCACCTAGGGCCAGACATCCTGGAATGTGAAGGCAAGTGGGCCTTAGAAAGCTTTACTACGAACAAAGCTAGTGGAGGTGATGGAATTCCCATTGAGCTATTTCAAATCCTGAAAGATGATGCCGTGAAAGCGCTGCACTCACTATGCCAGCTCATTTGGAAAACTCAGCTGTGGCAAGGGACTGGAAAATGTCAGTTTTCACTACAATCCCCAAGAAAGGCAACGCCAAAGAATGCTCAAACTACCACACAATTGCACTCATCTCACATGCCAGTCAAGTAATTCTTAAAATTCTCCAAAGCAGGCTTCAGCAATATATGAATCATGAACTTCCAGACTTTCAAGCTGCTTATAGAAAAGGCAGAGGAATCAGAGATCAAATTGCCAACATCCGCTGGATCATGGAAAAAGCAAGAGAGCTCCATAAAAATATTTATTTTTGCTTTATTGACTACGCCAAAGCCTTTCACTGTGTGGATCACAGGAAACTGTGGAAAATTTAGAAAGAGATGGGAATACCAGACCACCAAACTTCCCTCTTGGGAAAGCTCTATGCAGGTCAGGAAGCAACAGTTAGAACTGTACATGGAACTACAGACTGGTTCCAAGTAGGAAAAAGAGAACATCAAGGCTGTATATTGTCACTCTGCTTATGTAAATTATTTGCAGAGTGCATCATGAGAAACGATGGACTGGAGGAAGCACAAGCTGGAATCAAGATTGTCGGGAGAAATATCAATAAGCTCAGATATGCAGATGACACCACTGTTATGGCAGAAAGTGAAGAAGAAATAAAGAGTCTCTTGATGAAAGTGAAAGACTACAGTGAAAAGTTGGCTTAAAGATGGGGGACGACCCAGAGGGATGGAATGGGGAGGGAGGAGGGAAGAGGGTTCAGGATGGGGAACACATGTATACCTGTGGCGGATTCATTTTGATATTTGGCAAATCTAATACAGTTATGTAAAGTTTAAAAATAAAATAAAAATTAAAAAAAAAAAAAAAGATCAACATTCAGAAAGCAAAGACCAAGGCATCTGGTCCCATCACTTCATGGGAATTAGATGGGGAAACAATGGCTGAGTTTATATTTCTGGGCTCCAAAATCACTGCAGATGGTGACTGCAGCCATGAAATTAAAGAAAGCTTACTCCTTGGAACTAGAGTTATGACTAACCTAGACAGCATATTAAAAAGCAGAGACTCTGTGGGAGAGGGTGGGGTCATTTGGGAGAATGGCACTGAAACATGTATAATACCATATATGAAATGAATTGCCAGTCCAGGTTCAGTGCACAATATAGGATGCTTGGGGCTGGTGCACTGGGATGACCCAGAGGGATGGTACCGGGAGGGAGGTGGGAGGTGGGTACATGATGGGGAACACATGTACACCTGTGGCAGGTTCATGTGGAGGAATGGCAAAACCAATACCATAGGTAAAGTAATTAGCCTCCTATTAAAATAAATATATTTATACTAAAAATAAAAAATAAAAAGCAGAGACATAACTTTGGCAAGAAAGGTCTGTCTAGTCAAGGCTATGGTTTTTCCAGTGGTCAGGTATGGATTGAGAGTTGGACTATAAAAAAGCTGAGAGCCAAAGAATTGATACTTTTGAACTGTGGTGTTGGGGAAGACTCTTGAGAGTCCCTTGGACTGCAAGGAGATCCAACCAGTCCTTCCTAAAGGATATCAGTCCTGAGTGTTCATTGGAAAGACAGATGTTGAAACTGAAACTCCAATATTTTGGCCACCTGATGCAAAGAGCTGACTCATTGGTAAAGACCCTGATGCTGGGAAATATTGAGGCAGGAGGAGAAGGGGACGACAGAGGAAGAGATGGTTAGATGGCATCATCAACTCAATGGAGATGGGTTTGGGTGGACTTCGAGAGTTGGTGATGGATAGGGAGGCCTGATGTGCTGTGGTTCATGGTGTCGCAAAGAATCAGACACGACTGAGAAACTGAACTGACTTTCTCTCGGTCTTTCAGTGGAGACCAGTCGTTCTCTCTTCCCATTTGTCTCTGCCTCTCCGAATTTAAGTGCATCAATTATCTATTATGGTCTTGAAGGGGTGATCTTGTGGGGGAGCGTCACTGTACAGTCTGTACCATAGTCAGCGGGGGGTGGTGGTGGGGTGGGGCTGCATTTGATGGACCAGAAGTCACATCTTGCCTTAGGGTGTGCCAGCACCTATGGCTGGAAAGTTCAGTGGTACCAGGTCTGAATCCAGAAGTGAGGCAGAAACTTCCTTTTCCTCATTGGCTTTCACTGTCCTATTGGGGGCAGGGTGGGATGCCAAGTTTCTGGAGCAGAAGCCCTGAATGTCAGGCCAGATCTGGCTGTGATCCCTCAAGGATGTACGCTCCCCTTTCCCAGCACTGCAACCCTTGCCACAGAGGGCCAAGAGGAGCATGTTCTGGTTGGAAAAATAACAAAAGTAGCAAATCTCCATGCTGGCTGCTTACAGAGATCCAGGCTACCTCCAATGTGCTATCTGTGCCATCACCAACAGTAGTATCTCCTGACCTGCTTAAATATACCTTCTGGTCTGAGATCTCTTGGTCCCTCATAGCTGATCACATCCCCAGGCTTCTGCTATCCCTACCCTGTGGAAGAGGGGTGTTATTGGGCAGGTGAGGCCCTCATCGGCTCTGGGCATATACTGGGTCATCTGCTGTGGCAATCTGGCCTCCATCAGAGATCAGGATTTCTCCTGATATGCTGCCTATATAAGTGCCCTCCATGAGCATCACCCTGGTTCTTCCACCCACATGCCGCCCTGGGCCCGATGAACCTCTGTTTCCCACCTCCCAGCTGTCTTCATGGTCATGGTAGTCCCTACTCAAGTGCAGATCGGCCACACGGTGTAAGCAGGGCGTGTGTAAGGGTGGGCAGTTGTTGGGCAAACAGGCATACATAAATGCGGCCTCAATCTGTCCTCTTCATTGTGGCTTAGGAGCAAGCCCCTGAGGACATGCACCTGGATGGAGGAGTCCGGCCTTCCCACAGACCTCCTGTTAGTCCACATAGCCCTACAACCATCTAAGGGTGTTTGTCTTCCCTGTGTCAGACACCAGGACTTTTGTGTCCATTATATGGCTTGAACCACTCACAGCCAGGGCATATCTCCAACCATGTAATCTCCGTTATATTCTGAGTCCTCTCACATGGCCATACGTCAGGACTTGAATCATCCTTTTCCCTTCATACCCTGTTCCCTGTGGATCTTTCTTTGAGAGTACGTTTGGGAATCTTTCTACATATTCCAATTAGTTTATTGATCTAATTGTTCAACATGTTGATCAATAATTTATTTTTTTTTCTTTCATTCAAATATATTTGATTTACCATGTTGTGTTTCAGGTGTACAGCAAAGTGATTCAGCTTTACATATATATGTATTTGGGCTTCCCACTTGGCTGAGTTGGTAAAGAATCAACCTGCAATGAAGGAGATTTGAGTTCAATCCCTGGGTTGGGAAGATATGCTCAGAGGGACATGACGAGCCTCTCCAGTATTCTTGCCTGGGGAATCTCATGGACAGAGGAGCCTAGCAGGCTACAGTCCATAGGGTCACAAAGAGTAGGGCACATCTAAATCAACTGAGCTTGCACAGGCACACATACATATATCTATTCCTCTACAAATTCATTCTCCATTTCTGTTGTTACAGAATTTCTAGCAGAGTTTCCTGTGGTTTTGTAGTAGGTCCTTGTTGGTTATCTATTTTATATATAGTGGTGTCTATATATATGTTAATCCCCAACTACCAATTAATCCTCCTGCCCCAACATGCCATTTGGTTACCATCAGCATGGCTTCTATGTAGATGTGTTTTTGATGTTCTTTAGGGGAGGCAGTTTAATCGTTTTAAGTCGAGCTACTTTTCTATTGTTGCTTTGGTTGCCTATGCTTTCGGTGTCACATACATAAAATCACTTCTAAGACCAATATTTACAACTTCTCCAGGATGTTTTCTTCTAGTTCATTCATAGTTTTAGATCTTGCATTTAAATCTTTAATCAAATCTGAGTTTAGTTTTTTATGTGGTATTAGGTAAGGGTCCTATTGCAATTTTTGGCATTCAGATTTCTATTGCCCATGGCAGTTAATTGAAGAGATGGTGAGGTGAAACTTAATCATGATCATGTCAAGGCAGTAAAGAGTGACAAGCCTGTAGAAAAGGCACTGGAGTGAGGGACTTGGCCAGGAGCATGTAAAGTTAGGGGATTTCCACTTTATTCCTGCTGATATGTGGATGTGATGCCTGGCACATGCGTTCTGACCCTAGGCACATAGACTTGCTCTTGATGTCTGCCAATCAAGAGAAGCCTCTGGGCCAGCAGGATTGTGCACTCATCATGAGTCTATAGGCACTGCTTTGGCCTTTGCATTTGGTGTCATGCAAAAGGGTTTTCTTAATACAAAGACATAGAGCTCCTCTTGACTACTGATAAAATAAGCTTCTCATTTAAGTTCCTTTAACTTCTGATCCACTCTCTAGTTTATGATTTTACTATATTTTCAAACAGATTCTTGGACATACTTGGCAGAAGAGAGTGATTCTCTCCCTTACAGTCTTAGATAATCCAACTTCTGATAATATTTTATATCACCACACTGTTTATTTCTAATCCGTATACCTCTCTGGCATGCATTTCTGAGAAGATACATACTCAAAAATCTATCCTACAAACTGCCTGTAATGATCTGCATGTGAATAGAGAATGTGAAAATATTAATACACAAGAGAATGATTAAGAACATTTCCTTGCGATGTGACCATTAGGCTGGCCTCAGATGGTTGCTAGTTTCTGAGTCACAGAAGATAGGATGGACACAGGCATAGAGGAAAGGAGAAGGTCTTATGGAAATCATTGTATCAATCAATAGAGGTTGTTATGTCCACAGCTACAGGGGTCAGTTGGAATCTATTCATAGCGAACCGGTATAAGTGGAAGTATAAAGAGTTTCTACTACTCTTTATGAGTGCTAATCAGCAAACCCCCCACCCCATACAACACAGCGTTTGCAATAGAACTTGTCATGTTTATTTTTTATTTTTTTTTTACTGTCTTATCCTTTATTAATTCTTTTTTTTCCATTTAATCAATACTTTTTGTTGAAGTGTAGTTGATTTACAACGTTGTGTTAATTTCTGCCATACAGCAAAGTAATTCACTTATATGTGTGTGTGTATATATATATGTACATGTTCTTTTTTTAGAATATTCTTTTCTTTTTTTTTTTAATTTTATTTTATTTTTAAACTTTACATAACTGTATTAGTTTTCCCAAATATCAAAATGAATCCGCCACAGGTATACATGTGTTCCCCATCCTGAACCCTCCTCCCTCCTCCCTCCCCATTCCATCCCTCTGGGTCGTCCCTGTGCACCAGCCCCAAGCATCCATTATCGTGCATTGAACCTGGACTGGCAACTCATTTCATACATGATATTTTACATGTTTCAATGCCATTCTCCCAAATCTTCCCACCCTCTCCCTCTCCCTCAGAGTCCATAAGACTGTTCTATACATCACAATATACTTTTCCTTTTCCAGGACAGCTACAGGCGTCTAATATTTATTTATTGTTGTTGATCTAAATGGATATACCCTTTCTCAACTCATGACTTAGTGTTTTTCTCTTTTAAACCTAAGAGACTTTGGATCCTTTTTAAACTCTATGCATCCTCAGTTCTTTCTGTAAGGTGGCAGTATATCCATGGATATTAAAATATATACCAGCACGACTTTAGGGAAACAAAGCCCTCTGACCTCCACTTTTGGTCCATCTCAGGACTTTCCTGATAGCTCACTTGGGAAAGATTCTGCCTGCAAAGCTGTAGACATCAGTTCAATTTCTGGGCAGGGAAGCTTTGGTGGAGAAAGGATAAGTTACCCACTCAAGCATTCTTTGGCTTCCTTTGTGGCTCAGCTGGTGAAGAATCCACCATCAATGTGAGATGCCTGGGCTTGATCCCTTGTTTGCGAAGATCCCCTGGAGTAAGGAAAGTCTACCTACTCTAGTATTCTTGCCTGGAGAATTCCATGGACTGTATAGTTCATGGTTCACCAAACTTCGGACAAGACTGAACAACTTTCACTTTCCGCTCTTCAGGCCTAGTAATCTTTTACCTTCCCCTAACAGCAAGTATTTCAGTCAGTCCTCCAACAGGGCATTAAAGTGTGATAGTGTTAAATGGTGATAATATGTACAGATCTGGAATCACAGCACCAACCTTTCAGGTCTCTCTGTCCATATCATCCTGGTAGCTGCTTACCTGACTAATTTTCAGAGGCAGAGTTGATAGTTCTCCCACTTCTTTGAAAGGACAACAAACTCAGGGTCTCCTTCACTCTTAATGATTTTAAATCACATTCAGTGACTGACTTTGAAACACCAACTGTGTCTCTCAGGAGTTAAAGTGCCAGAAAGATTTACCTAGGGAGCTGCAGTCCAGATGAAAAATACCTTAGCATTGACTTAAAATCTGATCTCAGCTCTTTTGATGCTGATGGTGAAACTCTGTTTTAATTGTTTCTAAAATGTTTTCTGAAAACAGACGGGATTCCTCTAGTAGAGACTCTGCCTTATATATCTCTGTATTTGATTGACTACTGCTTGAAACTCTTCAAACACTTCAAAATTAAGTTAAACAACAAATTAAATATTTGATACTCTTCTTTTTAAACCATGAAAACTTGTAGAACTTGAACTAACAAAAGAGTTTATTGGAGAAGAATATTTTACGACTGTAGTTATTTAGAAATACTAGATGATGGTGATAAATATAAGACCAGTTTTACATTCTAATCTTAATACTTTTATCAAAAGTCTCTGTCCTGACATCTCTGGCTGTCCAGTGGTTAGGACTCCATGCTTTCACTAGAAGGGGAACTGGTTCAATCCCTGGTCAGGGAACTAAGATCCCACAAACTGGATGGTGACCCCCACCCAAAAACAATATCTGTGTGTCGTGATCCTGTTAGTCATCTGCACTAGGATTTGGCCACCTCCACTGCCCTGACCTTGGGAACACACAGCTCCCACAAATTTCTCAGGATAACAGTGGCCTAATTGATATTTGGTCTGATCACTCCAAACATTATTTTAATCATTGGGAGTGCTCATTGTGGGTTTTAGTTGTATCAGCATTTTGTGCCTCCAGAGCACCTTTAGCTGACAGCATGGGTGAGTGATGCAAAAAGTGGCCAGGAGGTGATTTCTCCCTGCCTCACTCAGGGGAAGTATGACATTCACCATCCCCATGTGAAGCGCTCTTCTCATCTGGGTTCTGGAAATCTAGACCCGAATGTCACTCCACACCCCAAACAATGGCAGGAACACCGCACCACTACTCCTTGCCGCTGAGATCAATTGTTAAGCAGGGTTATTCACCTTCAGTGCAGACTCCTGACCCAGTCGAGACCTGTAATCTCTGGCTACCTGGGGACCTGAGGGTCTGTTCCCTCAGCTCTTGGGACCCCACATCCCTCCCCACTCAGGTGCCCACCTCTGTGCTTCCTCCCCTCCTTTCCCATCAGAAAACTCACACACACACAAATATCATCTTTTCACCATTTGATGTGTATTTTACTCACAGCCATGAGTTTACTATGTTAGTGTGAGAGTAAGTCTTTTCCTTGTTGGTCATTTCTAAGAGGCAGACCTTTGGAGACACAATTCAGAACTGTCTGACCTTTTCTATTCGGTTTCTGGATGCCCAGGTTGTACTTCTCCAGGGTCTCTCAATCTTGGGTGGCTGAGCTTACCTTCTCTTTTGATTCTGACTCCTTCTTTGACTCTGCCTCATATTTTGTTATCCTTCTCGGCTTTGATTCAGTTTCTTACGTGCACAGGAACAGAATAAAACAGTTTGGATTTCTTGTTTTCTTCACCTTCTTCGACTGAGTGGCATATGATCTGATTTTCTTTCTCAAGGTTCACTTTAGAGGTTCTGACCCTCATGGTCATATTCAGTGCCTCGAAAGACAAGGGAAGGGTATTAGTTTTGTGGAAAGGTTATAATATCGGAGTTGGAAGGGAGATTTAGTGAAAAGAGATGTGGGCTAAGTGGGCTTTTGTGCCAAGCAAGGGCAGTGTAGAGTTCTTGGGCAGCAAAGTCAAAGGAGAACGTGTGGTACATAGGTGGAATCATCTTACCTGCACACTACCTCTGTATCTCTGTGGACAAAGGGTCTTCTTTTGTCCTTTCACCCTTTAAGCACACTGCATTGGAACTCTTCTTGGCTCCGTGGCCCTGGTTACCTTATGATGATAGCAGGAAATGGCCTAACCCAGAATCTCTGCCTCTAACCTCCCTTCTTAGAACAATGAGGAGCCACACCCTTCAATCTGATTGGTCAGCTAGGCACTCCCCCAACCAATGGTGGCTTTGGGGTCTTAGACATCACAATGTACCTCTGTGCCCATCAACATTTGTTAGTGGGTGCTGAGAGCGGTCATGATACAACTTTCTCACCCCTGATACCTCTGTGTGTCTGATTCTGGGATGTGGTGATTCAGGGGCATGGCGTTTCTTCTCATGACCCTCAGACTTTCCTTCAGTGCCCTTTATTCTTTGACTTATATGTCCCCCTTCAACACTCCTGCCTGTTCCATCCCTGTATGAACCTCTACCAAAATCTTTTGACTCCAAATCTGTTCCTCAGAGTTGTCTAGTCATTTCAACTTTCGACCACCCTCTTCCTAGTGGGGGTTTGTGAGGGGCTTAAGGAACTTAAGAATAAGCACTTAACTTGATAAAAGGTAATTAAGAACAGGTTGGATGTTTTTGCTACTCCAATGAGCATTAGAGACCCCAAGACTTGGTAAATCCTCAGTGTGTTGCCCCAAGGTCTATACACCGTCTCCATAAAATTACACATCAGAGCCAAGAAAGACATAAATGTCTCCTCCAATAATATTTTTGGGGACACTTCAACACTTATATTGGATAGGGAAACTCAACTTGCCCCATCTACCAGAAATACATTCCCGATTAAAAAAAAAAAAATAGTAATTTACCCAAAGCATTCTCCTATTTCAATCAATTCTTTTCATTTGTTCAGTTGTGTACGCCTGTGTGCAACCCCAGGGACTGCAGCACACCAGGATTCCTTGTCCATCACCAACTTCCAGAGCTTGCTGAAATTCAAATCCATTGAATCCTCGATGCCATCCAAACATCTCATCCTCTCGTATACCCTTCTTATTGGCCTTCATTCCTTCCTAGCATCAGGATCTTTTCCAATGAGGCAGTTCTTTGCATCAGGTGGACAAAGTACTGGAGTTGCAGCTTCAGTGTCAGTCCTTCTAGTGAATAATCAGGATTGATACCACACGTCCATGGAATGGTGACTGTATGGGCACAGGAGGGACTAGAGGAGCTACTCCACGTTCAAGTTCAGGAGTGGTGGCAGTGAGCAGATATACCTCGTTCAACATAAGGAGAAGTGGCTGCGCTTTGCTGGAGCAGCTGTCAAGAGATACCCCACGTCCAAGGTAAGAAATACCCACGTTAGACGGTAGGTGTTGCAAGACGTCATCAAAGGGAAGACACACTGAGACCATAATCACAGAAATCTAGTCAATCTAATCACACTAGAACCACAGACTTGTCTAACTCAATGAAACTTGACCAGGCCCTGAGGGCCCTCCCAAGTTGGGCAGGTTATGGTGGAGAAGTCTGACAGAATGTGGTCCACTGGAGAAGGGAATGGCAATCCACTTCAGTATTCTTGCCTTGAAATCCGCATGAACGGTATGAAAAGGCAAAATGATAGGAAACTGAAAGAGGAACTCTCGAGATCAGTAGGTGCCCCATATGCTACTGGAGATCAGTGGAGAAATAACTCCAGAAAAAATGAAGGCATTGAGCCAAAGCAAAAACAATACCCAGTTGTGGATGTGACTGGTGACAGAAGAAAGGTCCAATGCTATAAAGAGCAATATAGCATAGGAACCTGGAATGTTAAGTCCGTGAATCAAGGCAAATTGGAAGTGGTCAAACAGGAGATGGCAAGAGTGAACGTCAACATTCTTAGAATCAGTGAACTAAAATGAACTGGAATGGGTGAATTTAACTCAGACGACCATTAAATCTACTACTGCGGGCAGGCATCCCTCAAAAGAAATGGAGTAGCCATCATGGTCAACAAAAGAGTTCAAAATGCAATAGCTGGATGTAATCTCAAAAAGTATAGAATGATCTCTGTTCGTTTCCAAGGCAAACCATTCAATATCACGGTAATCCAAATCTATGCCCCAAGAAGTAATGAAGAAAGAGCTGAGGTTGAATGGTTCTATGAAGACTGAAAAGACCTTTTAGAACTCACATCCAAAAAAGATGTCCTTTGCATTATAGTGGACTGGAATGCAAAAGTAGGAAGTCAAGAAACACCTGGAGTAACAGGAAAATTTGGCTCTGGAGTATGGAATGAAGCAGGGCAAAGGCTAATAGAGTTTTCCAAAGAGAACACCCTGGTCATAGCAAACACCCTCTTCCAACAACACAAGAAAAGACCCTACACATGGACATCACCAGATGGTCAACACTGAAATCAGATTGATTATATCGTTTGTAGCCAAAGATGGAGAAGCTCTGTACAGTCAGCAAAACAAGACTGCTAGCTGACTGTGGCTCAGATCATGAGCTTCTTATTGCCAAATTCAGATGTAAATTGAAGAAAGTAGGCAAAACCACTAGAATATTCAGGTATGACATAAATCCAATCTTTTATGATTATACAGTGGAAGTGAGAAATAGATTTAAGGGATTAGACCGGACAAATAGAGTGCCTGATAAACTATGGACACAGGTTCATGACATTGTACAGGAGACAGGGATCAAGACCATCCCCATGGAAAAGAAATGCCAAAAAGCAAAAGGGCTGTCTGAGGAGGCCTTACAAATAGTTGTGAAAAGAAGAGAAGTGAAAAGTACAGGAGAAAAGAAAAGATATATGCATCTGAATGCAGAATTACAATGAATAGCAAGAAGAGATAAGAAAGCCTTCCTCAGTGATCAATGTAAAGAAATCGCCAGTCCAGGTTCGAAGCACGATACTGGATGCTTGGGGTTGGTGCACTGGGACGACCCATAGGGAGGGTATGGGGAGGGAGGAGGGAGGAGGGTTCAGGATGGGGAATACGGGTATACCTGTGGCGGATTAATTTCGATGTTTGGCAAAATTAATACAATACTGTAATGTAAAAAAAAAATAAATTAAAAAAAATCAAATGGAAGGGAAAAAAAAAAGAAAGAAATAAAAGAAAACAATGGAATGGGAAAGACTAAACATCTCTTCAAGAGAGCATTTCATGCAAAGATGGGCTCGATAAAGGACAGAAATGATATGGACTTAACAGAAGCAGAAGATATTAAGAAGAGGGGCTAAGAGTACCCAGAAGAATTCTACAAAAAAAAAAAAATCTTCATAACCCAGATAATCATGATTTTGTGATCGCGCACCTAGGGCCAGACATCCTGGAATGTGAAGTCACGTGGGCCATAGAAGTATCACTAGGAACAAAGCTAGTGGAGGTGATGAAATTCCAGTTGAGCTATTTCAAATCCTGAAAGATGATGCAGTGAAAGTGCTGCACTCAATATGCCAGGTAATTTGGAAAACTCAACAGTGCCCACGGGACTGGAAAAAGTCAGTTTTCATTCCAATCCCTAAGAAAGGCAACGCCAAAGAATGCTCAAACGACCACACAATTGCACTCATCTCACATAGCAGTCCAGTAATTCTTAAATTTCTCCAAAGCAGGATTCAGCAATACGTGAATCATGAACTTCCAGATGTTCAAGCTGGTTATAGAAAAGGCAGAGGAATCAGAGATCAAATTGCCAACCTCTGCTGGATCATGGAAAAAGCAAGAGAGTTCGATAAAAATGTCTATTTCTGCTTTATTGACTATGCCAAAGCCTTTGACTGTGTGGATGACAGTAAACGGTGGAAAATTCTGAAAGAGATGGGAATACCAGACCATCTGCCCTGCCTCTTTAGAAACCTCTATGCAGGTCAGGAAGCAACAGATAGAACTGGACATGGAACAACAGACTGGTTCCAAGAAGGAAAAAGAGTACATCAAGGCTGTATATTGTCACATTGCTTATTTAATTTTTATACAGAGTGCATCATGAGAAATGCTGGGCTGGAGGAAACACAAGCTGGAATCAAAATTGCCGGGATAAGTATGAATAAGCTCAGATATGCAGATGACACCACCGTTATGGCAGAAAGTGAAGAAGAACTAAAAGCCTCGTGATGAAAGTGAAAGAAGAGAGTGAAAAAGTTGGCTTAAGGCTCAACTTCAGAATGCAACGATCATGTATTCTGGTCCCATCACTTCATGGGAAGTAGATGTGGCAACAGTGGAAACAGTGGCTGAGTTTATTTTTCTGGGCTCCAAAACCTCTGCAGATGGTGACTGCAGCCATGAAATTAAAGATAGCTTACTCCGTGGAAGTATTGTTATGACTAGCATAGACAGCATATTAAAAAGCAGAGACTCTGTGGGAAAGGGTGGGGTGATTTGGGAGAATGGCATTGAAACATGTACAATATCATATATGAAAAGAATCGCCAGTCCAGTTTCGATGCATGATACAGGATGCTTGGGGCTGGTGCACTGGGATGACCCAGAAGGATGGTACGGGGAGAGAGGTGGGAGGCGGGTAGAGGATGGGGAACACATGTACAACTGTGGCTGGTTCAAGTTGAGGTATGGCAAATCTAATACCATATGTAAAGTAATTAACCTTCCATTAAATTAAATAAATTTATATTAAAAATAAAAAAATAAAACCCAGAGACATGACTTTGGCAACAAAGGTCTGTCTAGTAAAGGCTATGGTATTTCCAGTGGTCAGGTATGGATTGAGAGTTGGACTATAAAAAAGCTGAGCGCCAAAATATTGATCCTTTTGAAATGTGGTGTTGGGGAAGACTCTTGAGAGTCCCTTGGACTGCAAGGAGATCCGACCAATCCATCCTAAAGGATATCAGTCCTGAGTGTTCATTGGAAAGACTGATGTTGAAACTGAAACTCCAATATTTTGGCCACCTAATGCGAAGAGTTGACTCATTGGTAAAGACCCTGATGCTGGGAAATATTGAGGGCAGGAGGAGGAGGGGACAACAGAGGAAGAGATGGTTAGATGGCATCACCAACTCAATGGACATGGGCTTGGGTGGACTCCTCGAGTTGGTGATGAATAGGGAGACCTGGTGTGCTGTGATTCATGGTATCACAAAGAATCAGACACGGCTCACAAACTGAACTGACTTCCTCTCAGTATTTCAGTAGAGACCAGTCCTTATGTCTTCCCATAGTATCTGCCTCTCTGAATTTAAGTGCGTCAATTATCTATTATGGTCTTGAAGGGTTCATCTTGTGGGGGAGCATCACTGTACAGTCTGTACCATAGTCAGCAGTGGTTGGGGGTGGGGGTGGGCTGGATTTGATGGATCACAAGTCAAATCTTTCCTTAGGGTGTGCCAGCACCTATGGCTGGGAAGTTCAGTGGTACCACGTCTGAAGCCAGATGTGAGGCAGAGACTTGCTTTTCCTCAGTGTCTTTCACTGTCCTATTGGGGGCAGGGTGGGATCCCCAGTTTCCGGAGCAGAAGCCCTGAATGTCAGGCCAGATCTGGCTGTGTTCCCTCAAGGATGTACGCTTCCCTCTCCCAGCACTGCAACCCTTGCCACAGAGGGAAAAGAGGAGCATGTTCTGGTTAGAAAAATAACAAAAGGAGCAAACCTCTAGGCTGGCTACTTACAGAGATCCAGGCTACCCCCAACGTGCCATCTGTGCCATCAAAAGCAGTAGCATCTCCTGCCCTGCTTAAACATAACTTCTGATCTGAGACTTCTTGGTCCCTCACAGCTGATCACTTCCCCCAGCTTATGCTGTGCCTGCCCTGTTGAAGAGCAGTGCTATTGTGCAGGTGAGGCCCTCATGGGCTCTGGGCACAAACTGAGTCTTCTGCTGTGGCAGGCTGTCCTCCATCAGAGATCAGGACTTCTCCTGATATGGTTCCTATGTAAGTGCCCTCCATGAGCATGACCCCAGCTCTTCCATCCACAAGCCACCCTGGGCTAGATGCACCTCTGTTTCCCACATCCCAGCTGTCTGCCTGGGCATGGCAGCCCCTGCTCCAGTGCAGATCGGCCACACAGAGTAAGCAGGGCGTGTGCAAGGGAGGGCAGTTGTTGGGAAAACTGGCATCCACAAATGCAGTCTCAATCTGTCATCTTCATTGTGGCTTGGGTGCAAGCCCCTGATCACATTCTCCTGGAGGGCGGAGTCCAGGCTTCCCAAAGACCTCCAGTTAGTCCACATAGCCCTGCAACCATCTAAGGGTGTTTCTGTTCCCTGTGTCAGACCCCAGGACTTGTGTGTCCAATATATGGCTTGAACCAATCACACACATGGCATATCACCAACCGTGTAAACTCCCTTATATTCGGAGCCCTCTCCCATGGGCACACATAAGGACTTGAATCATCCTTTTCCCTTCATACCCTCTTCCCTGTGGATCTCTCTTTGAGAGTAAGTTTGGGAATCTTTCTGAAATTTCCAATTAGTTTTTTGAGATAATTGTTCTATATGATGATGGATTCTTTCTTTTTTTTTTTTTCCATTCGAGTATATTTGATTTATCATGTTGTGTTTCAAGTGTCCAGCAAAGTGATTCAGCTTTACATATACATGTATCTGGGCTTCCCACTTGGCTTAGTTGTTAAACAATCACTCTTCATTGAAGGAGATTTGGGTTCAATTCCTGGGATGGGAAGATATGCTCAGAGGGACATGACGAGCCTCTCCAGTGTTCTTGCCTGGAGAATCTCATGGACAGAGGAGCCTAGCAGGCTACAGTCCATAGGGCCACAAAGAGTAAGGCACATATGAATCAACTGAACTTGCACAGGCACACATACATATATCTATTGTTTTACAAATTCTTTTTCCACTTATGTTGTTACAGAATTTCTAACAGAGTTGCCTGTGGTTTTGTATTAGGTCCTTATTGGTTATCTATTTTATATATAGTGGTGTCTATATATATGTTAATCCCCAACTCCCAATTCGTCCCCCCGCCCAACTTTCCATTTGGTAACCTTCAGCTTGGCTTCTATGTAAATGGGTTTTTGATGTTCTTTGGAGGAGGCACTTTAATCGTTTGAAGTTGTCCTACTTTTCTATTGTTGCTTTTGTTGCCTATGCTTTCGGTGTCACATACATAAAATCACTTCTAAGACCAATGTTTACAACTTCGCCAGGATGTTTTCTTCTGGTTGATTTTTAGTTTCAGATCTTCCATTTAACTTGTTAATCAACTCTCAGTTTAGATTTTTATGTGGTATAAGGTAAGGGTCCTATTTCACTCTTTTGCATTCAGATTTCTAGTTGCCCACAGCAGTTAATTGAAGAGATGGTAAGGTGAAACTTAATCATGATCATTTCAAGGCAGTAATGAGTGACAAGCCTGTAGGAAAGGCACTGGAGTGAGGGACTTGGCCAGGAGCATGTAAAGTTTGGAGACTCCCACTTGATTCCCGCTGATACCTGGATGTGATCCTGGGCAGATGTGTTCTGACGCTAGGCACATAGACTTGCTTTTGACCTCTGCCAATCAAGAGAAGCCTCTGGGCCAGCATTATTGTGCACTCATCATGAGTCCATGGGCACTACTTCGGCTTTTGCATTTGGTGACATGCAAAAGGGTTTTCTTAATACAAAAACATAGAGCTCCTCTTGACTACTGTTAAAATAAGCTTCTCATTTAAGTGCCTTTGACTTCAGATCCACTCTAGTTTACGGGTTTTACTATATTTTCAAACATATTCTTGGACATACTTGGCAGAAGAGAGTGATTCTCTCCCTTACAGTCTTAGATAATCCAACTTCTGATAATATTTTATATCACCACCCTTTTGATTTCTAATCCGTTTCCCTCTCTGGCATGCATTTCTGATAAGATACATACTTCAAAAAAGGGCTTTAGGTGAGATAGTGTTAAATGGTGCTAATATATACAAATCTGGAATCACAGACCCACGTATCAGGGCTCTCTGTCCATATCATCCTGGTAGCTGCTTACGTGACTAATTTTCACAGGCAGGGTTGATGGTTCTCCCACTTCCTTTGAAAGGAAAGCAAACCCAGGGTCTCCTTCACTCGTAATGATTTTAAATCACATTCAGTGACTGACTTTGAATCATCCACTGTGTCTCTCAGGAGTTAAAGTGCCAGAAAGATTTAACTAGGAGCTGCAGTCCAGATAAAAGATACCGTAGCATTGACTTAAAATCTGAACTCAACTCTTTTGATGCTGAAGGTGAAACTCTGTTTTAATTGTTTCTAAAATGTTTTCTGAAAACACACGGGATTCCACTTGTAGAGACTCTGCCTTATATATCTCCATATTTGATTGACTACTCCTTGAAACTATTCAAACACTTAAAAACTACAGTTAACACCAAATTAAATATTCGATACTCTTCTTTTTAAACCAGGAAAACTTATAGTACTTTGACTAACAAAAGAGTTTTTTGGGGAACAATGTTTTACGACTGTAGTTATTTAGAAATACTAGGGGATGGTGATAAATATAAGACCAGCTTTTACACAGTCTTATATTAATACTTTTATCAAACGTCTCTGTCCTGACTGCTCTAGATGTCCAGTGGTTAGGACTTCATGCTTTCATTAGAAGGAGAACCGGTTCAATCCCCGGTCAGGGAACTAAGATCCCACAAACTGCATGGTGCCCCTCACCTAAAATCATTATCTGTGTACCGTAATCCTGTTAGTCCTCTGCACCAGGATTGGGCCACCTCCACTGCCCTGCCCTTGCGAACACACTGTGCCCACAAATTTCTTAGGATAACAGTGGCCTAAATGATAATCGGTCTGATACCCCCAAACATTATTTTCATCTTTGGCAGTGCTAATTGTGGGTTTTAGTTGTATCAACATTATGTGCCTCCTGAGCACCTTCAGCTGACAGCATAAGTGAGTGATGCAACAAAGCCCATTATGACATAAGTGGCCAGGAGTTGATTTTTGCCTGCCTCTCTCAGGGGAAGTATGACATTCACCATCCTCAAGTGAAGCCCTCTTCCCATCTGGGTTCTTGTAATCTAGACCCTAGTGTGCCTTCACACCCCAAACAATGGCAGTAACACCGCATGACTACTTGCCGCTGAGATCAACTGTTAAGCAGGGTTATTCACCTTCAGTGCAGACTCCTGACCCAGTCGAGACCTCTATTCTCTGGCTAATTGAGGACCTGTGGTTCTGTTCCCTCAGCTCTTGGGACCCCACATCTCTCCCCACTCAGGTGCCCATCACTTTGCTTCCTTCCCTCCCTTCCCATCAAAAAATTCACACACACACAAATATCATCTTTTCACCATTTGACGTGTACTTTAATTGCAGCCATCAGTTTACTATGTTAGTGTGAGTGTCAGTCTTTTCCTTGTTGGCCATTTCTAAGAAAGCAGACCTCTGGAGACACAATTCTAAACTGTCTGTCCTTTTCTATTCAGTTCCTGGCTGCCCAGGTTGTACTTCTCCAGGGTCTCTCATTCTGGGGTGGCTGAGCTTAACTTCTCTTTTGATTCTGCCTCTTTCTTTGACTCTGCCTCATGTTTTGGCACCCTTTTTGGCTTTGATTCAATTTCTTACGTGCACAGGAACAGAAAAAATAGGTTGGATTTCCTGTTTTCTTCACCTTCTTCTACTGAGTGGCATATAAGCAGATTATCTTTCTCAAGGTTCCTTTTATACATCTTCTGACCCTCATGGTCATATTCAGTGCCTTGAAAGACAAGAGAAGGTTATTAGTTTTGGGAAAAGGGTATCACATCTGAGTTGGAAGGGATATTTCATGAAAAGGGATTGGGGCTGATGAGGGCATTTGTGGCAGGAAAGGGCAGTGTAGAGGTCTTGGGCAGCAAAGTCAATGGAGAACGCGGGGAGCATAGATGGAATCATCTTACCTTCACACTGCCCCTGTATCTCTGTGTACAAAGAGACTTCTTTTGTCCTTTCATCCTTGAAGCATACCGCATTGTAACTCTTCTTGGCTGCCGTGGCTTCCTGGTTAACTTATCATGATAGCAGGAAATGGCCTAACCCAGAATCTCTGCCTCTGACCTCCGTATGTATACCTTCACAGAACAATGAGGAGCCACACTGTTCAATCTAATTGGTCAGCTAGGCACTCCCCCAGCCAATGGTGGCTTTGTGGTCTTAGATATCAGAATGTACCACTGTGCCCATCAACATGGGTTAATAGGTGATGAGGGAGGCCATGATACAACTTTCTCACCCCTGACACCTCTGTGTGTCTGATTCTGGGGAGTGGTGTTTCAGGGGCATGGTGTTTCTTCTCATGACACTCTGACTTTCTTTCATTGCCCTTTATTGTTTGACTTCTATGTCCCCCATTCAACACTCGTGCCCCCTCCATCCCTGTATGAACCTCGACCAAACACTTTTCACTCCAAATCTGTTCCTCAGAATCGTCTAGTCATTTCATCTTTCGACAATCCTCTTCTTATCGAGGGTTTTTGAGGAGCTTAAGGAACTTAAGAGCAAGCACTTAACATGGAAAAAGGTAATTAAGAACAGGTTGAAAGTTTTTGCTACTCCAATGAGCTTTAGAAGCCCCAAGCCTTGGTGAATCCTCTATCTGTTGCCCCAAGGTCTATACACCGTCTCCATATAATTACGCATCAGGGCCAAGAAAGTCATATATGTCTCGTCCACGAATATTTCTGGGGACACTTCAAATCTCATATTGAGTAGGGAAATTCAACTTGCCCCATCTACCAGAAATACACTCCAGATTAAAAAAAAAAAAAATTAAGGTGCCCAAAGGCAAGAGTCAGATGACGAATGCACCACTGTCTCTTGACTGAATCACTTTCCCAGTGGTCCCTCATTGACAGTTATCATCAGGTAGGGCCCAGTGTGGAGCTGACCAATAGCTGAGCCGGAGAAGTATCAGTAGGTATCTCACTGATAGTTGGTTGCTTATTGGCAGGGCCAAACGATGCACGGTCCAATTGCTGGGCAAGAACTGTTGCTTAGTAACAGGATGTGGAGTAATAAGGCAAAGCAATGGCTACCTGCTAATGGCTGTGCTCATGCTGCTCTATTCCATAAGGATATGTTGGGTCCAGTGTACTTTCATCTATTTGACTCACTCCTTTCCCACCACAGATTTTGATTTCACATGCTTGTTCAACATTTGTACATCTTTCTTTTCATTGTATTCACAGGCATGTCAGTCAGCACTGCTTATCTATATGCCCCTCCAACAGTGGCCACATGATTGCATGTTCCACATATATTATACCTAATATTTCAAAGCCAACAAGAATGTCAAAGGCAGCCTACCTTGAGAACTACTTTGACAAACCTTAAACTCACAGGGATTCTTATTCTATTCACAAGGTAGCAGAGCAGAGTGATTACTGCCCTATGCAGTTTGCCATTGATGTGCTTCATTTCAACCCACCCTGTTCCTAGGCAACAGGTGTAGCTCAGCCTTGCTTAGTGCCTCAGATGGCCCCATTCACAAGCAGCCAACTCTCAATGAGTGACCATTCGTTGTCCTGCTCAGCTATTGATCAGCACCACAGTGGGCCCTGCCCCCCAGTTACTGTCAAGAAGGGATTATTCGGAAATGATTAAGGTAGGGTGGTGTGGTGGTCATCAGCTGGAAAGTGAGAGAAGAGGCAGATTCAGGCATTCTTTTGGAGGGCCCGGAGATCACCAAGCCTTGGGCAATAGGGTGAGATGGAGGTCCGAGGTAATAGACTGGGGACAACATTCTCTAGTGCTCCACAGCCCTCACTAAGGCCCTCCAGTAGCTTTGGCATAGGCCTTGAGGAGTGGAGAACCTCTCCCCCATCCCTGTCTCTGCAACCTACAATCAGTGGCCATCTTCCTGGGCCTCAGTCTCAGAACTGGTCTCCTCACTTGGACAGCCTGAGGAGACAGGACCTTTTGGGTTGGGTGCCTGGCTCTATCAAGGATGAGACGTGGGCAGATTGTGGGAGCCTTGCCCTGAAGGAGCTGCCATATGAGATCTGTTTCTGCTTATCCAGGATGGGACATTTCAAGGTGAACGTTGTGCCTTGAGACTTTGCCCTCTCTTGACAGGGCAAGAATTACAGAAAATAATATTCATTTGGTAGAGATATATAGGAACATTATTACCTGACCATGTCCTAACTTTAAGCACAAAGGATGAGACACCAAAAGTGTGTATCATCTTACCACAACACTCTCTATCATTTGCTTTTAAATGTCCTTAACTGAAAACGTTCAGTACCTTTGGGTTCTTAGGGCAAGAGCCACCCACATCTTTGGATGAATCTGTAATAAACCTTTTCCTGTTCCAAGCTCTAACATTTAGTATTGATGGGCCTCATTCTGCCCCAAGCACATGGATTTGCAATTTTGATAACAAACATACTGTCGAAGGGCTGACTTGGCCTCTCTTAAACAACAGCAGAGACTGGCCAAGTGCTCACAGTCATCCATAAAATACCCACTACTAGGCTTGGCTAAACTTTAGCCACGCTTCTCTCCTCTGAACTTCAGCTTTCCCTGACACTTGAGCAAGCGCTAAGAGTCAGACATTTCTGATTCCTTTAACAGCTCATTCTACTAATCAGTGCAGTACAGAAAGAAACTATTTCTGTCAAACTGCACCATCATGCTGTCTGTTCATCCATCCCCACCTCTTTCCCCATCACACACACACACACACACAAACTTACACACAAACACATAGTTGCTACACACCTTTAATGACATATCTTTTCTGTTCCATTTTGAGACACGTTAAGAAGATGTGTTCAAAGCATTCTCCCTATGGCAATCAGTTCATTTCATTTGTTCGGTTGTGTCCGACTGTGTGCAACTCCAGGGACTGCAGCACACCATGATTCCTTGTCCATCACCAACTCCCAGAGCTTGCTGAAACTCAAGTCCATTGAATCCTCGATCTCATCCTCTCTTATCCCCTTCTCCTTGGCATTTATTCCTTCCTAGCATCAGGATCTTTTCCAATGAGACAGTTCTTTGCATCAGGTGGACAAAGTACTGGAGTTGTAGCTTCAGCGTCAGTCCTTCTAGTGAATAATCAGGACTGATACCACACATCCATGGAATGATGCCTGCATGGGCACAGGAGGGACTAGAGGAGTTCAAGGTCAGGAGAAGTGTCAGTGATGAGATATACTTCATCCAATGTAAGGAGAAGTGGCTGAGCTTTGCTGGAACAGCCGTGAAGAACTACCACAGATCCAGGTAAGAGAAACCCACATAAGATGGTAGGCATTTCAATACGACATCAGAGGGCAGACACACTGAAACCATAATCACAGAAATCTAGTCAATCTAATCACTCTAGAACCACAGCCTTGTCTAACTCAATGAAACTAAGCACGGACCTGTGGGGCCTCCCAAGTTGGGCAGGTCATGCTGGAGAGGTCTGACAGAATCTGTTCCACTGCAGAAGGGAAGGGCAATCCACTTCAGTATTTTTGCCTTGAGATCCGAATGAACAGTATGAAAATGTAAAATGATAGGATACTGAAAGAGGAACTACCCAGGTCAGTAGGTGCCCAATATGATACTGGCGATCAGTGGAAAAATAATTCCAGAAAGAATGACAGGATTGATCCAAAGCAAAAACAACACCCAGTTGTGCATGTGACTGGTGACAGAAGAAAGGTCTAATGCTATAAAGACCAATATAGCATAGTAACCTGGAATGTTAAGTCCATGAATCAAGGCAAACTGGAAGTGGTCAAACAGGAAATGGCAAGAGTGAACATCAACATTCTAAGAATCAGTGAACTAAAATGGACTGGAATGGGTGAATTTAACTCAGATGACCATTATATCTACTATGGCGTGCAGGAATCCCTCAGAAGAAATGGAGTATCCATCATGGACAACAAAAGACTCCAAAGTGCAGTAACTGGATGCAATCTCAAAAACTATAGAATGAACTCTGTTTGTTTCCAAGGCAAACCATTCAATATCACAGTAATCCAAGTCTATGCCCCAACAAGTAATGATGAAAAAGCTTAAGTTGAATGGTTCTATGAAGACCAACAAGACCTTTTACAACCAGCACCCAAAAAAAATGTCCTTTACGTTACAGTGAACAGGAATGCAAAAGTAGGAAGTCAAGAAACACCTGGAGTAACAGGAAATTTTGGCCCTGAAGTATGGAATGAAGCAGGGCAAAGGCTTATAAAGTTCTGCAATTAGAACTCACTGGTCATAGCAAACACCCTCTTCCAACAATACAAGAAAAGACTCTACACATGGACATCATCAGATGGTCAACAGTGAAATCAGATTGATTATATCGTTTGCAGCCAAAGATGGAGAATCTCTAAATAGTCAGCAAAACAAGCCTTGGAGCTGACTATGGCTCAGGTCATGAGCTCCTTATTGCCAAATTAAGATTTAAATTGAAGAAAGTAGGGAAAACCACTAGACCATTCAGGTATGACATAAATCCAATTCCTTATGATTATACGGTGGAAATGAGAAAAAGATTTAAGGGAGTAGACCTGACAGATAGAGTGCCTGATGAACTATGGACGGAGGTTCGTGACATTGTACAGGAGACAGTGATAAAGACCATCCCCAAGGTAAAGAAATGCCAAAAAGCAAAAGTGCTGTCTGGGCGGGCCTTACAAATAATTGTGAAAACAAGAGAAGCCAAAAGCACAGGAGAAAAGGAAAGATATAAGCATCTGAATGCAGAGTTCTTAATAATAGCAAGTAGAGATAAGAAAGCATTCCTCAGTGATCAATGCAAAGAAATAGAGGAAAACAACAGAATGGGAAAGACTAGACATCTCTTCAAGGAAATTCAAGATAAACAGGGAACATTTTATGCAAAGATGGACTCGATAAAGGACAGAAATATTATGAACCTAAAAGAAGCAGAAGATATTAAGAAGAGGTGGTAATAATACCAACACTTTACAAAAAAAAAAAAAAAAATCTTCATGACCCAGATAATCATGATAGTCTGATCACACACATAGGACCAGAAATCCTGGAATGTGAAGTCAAGTGGGCCTTAGAAAGAATCACAACGAACAAAATTATTGGAGGTGACGGAATTCCAGTTGAGCTATTTCAAATCCTGAAAGATGATGTAGTGAAAGTGCTGCACTCAATATGGCAGCTAGTTTGGAAAACTCAGCAGTGGCCACAGGACTGGAAATTTTCAGTTTTCACTCCAATCCCCAAGAAAGGCAACGCCAAAGAATGCTCAAACTACCACACTATTCCACTCATGTCATATCCCAGTCAAGTAATTCTTCAAGCCCTGCAAAAGAATGCCTGAATCTGTCGCTTCTCTCACGTTCCAACTGATGACCATCACACCACCCTTACATAATCACTTCCCCAATACTCCCTACTTGAGAGTAACAGAGGGGCAGGGCCCACTGTGGTGCTGATCAATAGCTGAGCAGGACAAGGAATGGTCACTCATTGAGAGTTGGCTCTTGTGAATGGGGCCACCTGAGGCACCAAGCAAGGCTGAGCTACACCTGTTGCCTAGGAACAGGGTGGGTTGAAATGAAGCACATCAATGGCTAACTGCATAGGGCTGTGCTCACTCTGCTCTGTTACATTGTGAATAGAATATGAATCACTGTGGGGTTAAGGTTTGTCAAAGTAGTTCTCAAGCTGGGCTGGCTTTGACATTCTTGTTGGCTTTCAAATTTTAGCTATAATATATGCCACACATGCAATCATGTGACAGCTGTTGGAGGGGCATACAGATAAGCACTGCTGACTGGCATGCATGGCAATGCAATGAAAAGAATGATGTACAAAAGTTAAACAAGCATGTGAAATTAAAATCTGCAGTGAGAAATGAATCAGTCAAAAAGATTAAAGCACACTGGACCCAACATATCGTTATGGAACAGAGCAGCATGAGCACAGCCATTAGCAGGTAGCCATCGCTTTGCCGTATTACTCCACATCCTGTTTCTAAGCAACAGGTCTTGCCCAGCAATTAGACAGTGCATCGCTCGGCCTTGCCAATAAGCAACCAATTATCAGTGAGATACCTACTGATACTTCTCCTGCTCAGCTATTGGTCAGCTCCACATTGGGTGCTACCTGATGATACCTGTCAATGAGGGACCACTGGGGAAGCGATTCGGTCAAGAGATAGTGGTGCATTGGTCATCTGTCTCTTGCCTTTGGGCACTTTACATTTTTTTTTTAATTGTGAATGTATTTCTGGTAGATGGAGCAAGTTGAGTTTCCCTACTCAATATGAGAGTTGAAGTGTCCCCAAAAATATTAGTGGAGGAGACATTTATGACTTTCATGGCTCTGATGTGTAATTTCATGGAGACAGTGTATAGACCTTGGAGAAACAGACTGAGAATTCACCAAGTCTTGGGGTCTCTAAAGCTCATTGGAGTAGCAAAAACATCCAACCTGTTCTTAATTACCTTTTTCCATGTTAAGTTCTTGCTCTTAAGTTCTTTAGACCCTCAAGAACCCCCACTAGGAAGAGGGTTGTCAAAAGATGAAATGATTAGACAACTCTGAGGAACAGATTTGGAGTGAAAAGTGTTTGGTAGAGGTTCATACAGGGATGGAGGAGGCAGGAGTGTTGAAGGGGGACATATACGTCAAAGAATAAAGGGCACTGAAGAAAATCTGAGGGTCATGAGAAGAAACACCATACCCCTGAATCACCACTCCCCAGAATCAGACACAAAGAGGTGTCAGGGATGATGAAGTTGTATCATGGCCTCCCTCAGCACCCACTAACCCATGTTGATGGGCACAGTGGTACATTGTGATGTCTAAGACCCCAAAGCCACCATTGGCTGGGAGAGTGCCTAGCTGACCAATCAGATTGAAGGGTGTGTCTCCTCATTGTCCTGAGAAGGTATATATAGGGAGGTCAGAGGCAGAGATTCTGGGTTAGGCCATGTCATGCTATCATCATAAGGTAACATGGAAGCCACAGCAGCCAAGAAGACTTACAATGTGGTGTGCTTCAACGATGAAAGGACGAAAGAAGACCCTTTGTCCACTGAGATACCGAGGCCGTGTGAAGGTAAGATTATTCCATCTATGCTCCCCACCTTCTCCATTGACTTTGCTGCCCAAGACCTCTACACTGCCCTTGCCTGCCACAAAAGCCCTCATCAGCCGACATCCCTTTTCATAAAATCTCCCTTCCAACTGAGATGTTATACCCTTTCCTCAAAACTAATACCCTTCTCTTGTCTTTCAAGGCACGGAATATGACCATGAGGTTCAGAAGACATCTAAATGTAACCTCGAGACAGAAAATCGGATCATATGCCGTCAGTCGAAGAAGGTAAAGGAAACAAGAAAACCAAACTGTTTTTTCTGTTCCTCTGTACGTAAGAAACTGAATCAAAGCCAAAAAGGGTACTAAATATGAGGCAGAGTCAAAGAGTGAGGCAGAATCAAAAGAGAAGGTAAACTCAGCCACCCCAGAATGAGATACTCTGGAGAAGAATAATCTGGGCAGCCAGGAACTGAATAGAAAAGGTCAGACAGTTTAGAATTGTGTCTCCAGAGGTCTGCTTTCCTAGAAATGGCCAACCAGGAAAAGACTGAGTCTCACACTACCATAGTAAACTGATGGCTGTGATTAAAATACACAACAAATAATGAAAGATGATATTTGTGTGTGTGTGTGTGAATTTTCTGATGGGAAGAGAAGGAAGGAAGAATATAGGTGCCTACCTGTTAGGGAGGGATGTGGAGTCCCAAGAGCTGAGGGAACAGACCCTCAGTTCCCCAATTAGCCAAAGAGTAGATGTCACGACCAGGTCAGAAGTTTGCACAGAAGGTGAATAACCCTGCTTAACAACTGATCTCAGTGGCAAGGGGTACTGGTGCAGTGTTACTGCCATTGTTTGGGGTGTGGAGTGACATTTAGGTCTAGATTTCCAAAACCCAAATTGGAAGAGGGCTTCACATGGGCATGGTGAATTTCATACTTCCCCTGAGTGAGGCAGGCAGAAATCACCTCCTGGCCATTTACGTCATAACGGGCTTTGTTGCATCACTCACGTATGCTGTCAGCTAAGGGTGCTCAGGAGGCACAAAACGCTGATACATCTAAAACCTACAATCAGCACTCCCAAAGATTAAAATAATGTTTGGAGATTTCAGACCAAATTTCAATTAGGAAACTGTTATCCTAAGAAATTTGTGGGAGCTGTGTGTTCCCATGGGCAGGGCAGTGGAGGTGGCCCAATCCTGGTGCAGATGACTAACAGGATCACGATACACAGATACCCTAACAAAGAAAGGACAAAAGAGGGAGGAATGGAGTTCCGTCCCGGGAAGGGAGTCTTAAAAAGAGACAAGTTTCCAAACACCAGGAAACCTTCTCACTGCCGAATCTGTGCCGAGCCTTGGAAGCACAGAGGGCAACACAACAGGGAGGAAAAATAAACAATTAAAACCCGCACATTGTGAGGCCTACAATAACTCCCCCAGCGGAGAAGCTGCGCAGACGCCTGCATCCACCATTAGCAAGCAGTTGCTGGGCAGGGAGGCATGGCGTTGGCTGGGAGGCGTGGCATGGGCTGCATCGCAAGGATCTGGCCTGAGTACCCCGAGCGCTATCTGAGCGAAATAATTTGGGCTAGCAAACCAGACTGTGGGATATATACCACGCAAAAAGCCAGCCCTAACCTAAGGCACCGGCAGGCCCGCACACTGAACAAAGGACTGAACAGAGATAGCCAGCGGCAGACCATCCCCCTCTGGTAATAGGCAGCCAGAGCTGGAAGAGGACAATCGCAGCCCCAGAGAGACATTATCTATAAAACTGTAAGCAGGCTTCTTTGCTAACTAAAACTTCTTGGAGGTCTGGACGGTCAACATCTGCCTCAGAAGGTGCGCCGGTGCACACCTAGATAACCGAGTGGTGGGGAGGCGATAAGTCGCAGCAGTCACAAGTGCCAAACACCTTATCACCTGAGCTGCTCGGATCTGGGAAGGGCACTAAACGCAGGCCCAACTGAGAGTCTGTGCCTCTGAGGACTACCCAAGTGCCTGAATCTGAGTGGCTTGGACCTGGAAGTGCAGGCAGCCCAGGGCTGGCCACGGATGGTTCCCGGTGGAGCAACCTAGAGCCTGAGCAGCATGGGCAGGGAGGCTACATGTGCCATGGACAGGGGGCAGACCCAGTGTGGCCAAGGCACTGCGAGAACACGCCAGTGTTATTTGTTTGCAGCATCCCTCCCTACCTCCCCTCAGCGCAACTGAATAAGTGAGCCTAAAAAAAAAAAAAAAAAGTGTCCTTCTCTGTCCCCACAGGCAATATATTAAAACCCTGTGGTTAGTACCAACTACATAGGAAGGGGCCTATAGATCTTGAGAAATATAAGTCGGTCCAAGGAACTAGCCAAAAATGAACTGAACCTGCAATACTCACAACAAAACCAGAGAAAGTCCTAGATATATTTTTAATATTTTTATGATCATTCTTTCTTTCTTTTTTTTATTTTTTAAATATTTTTTAATTATAAGTCCTCTCTTATTCCTTTAATTTTCACTTTATAACCGATTACTTTACAAAAAAAAAAAAAAAAAGAAGACCCTCCTTTTTTTTTTTAAAGCAAACTTCATATATATATAAAATTTTTGACTTTTTTTCATTCTTTTCTTTAACATTGTAGTTTTGAAACTTCAAACTCTACTCTAGATTTTTAATTTTAGATTTTTGTTATTTGTTATCAATTTTGTACCTATAGTTTTTTTTTTTTATATATAATTTCTATGACCCTTTTTTATATTCTCTTTTTCTTTTCTCTGTTTCTTTCTCTTCTTCTTATAAATAACATTGTATACCTGAAATTCCAAACTCTAATCTAGATTTTTAATTTATGCTTTTTGGTATTTGTTATCAATTTTGTACCTGTATTTTCTTTATAATTTATGCGACTTTGTTTGTTCATGTTTGTTTGTTTGCTTGTTTTTCTCTCCCTTTCTTGTTCTTCTTTTTTTAACATTGTATTTTTGAAATTCCAAACTCTACTCGATTTTAACTTTTGCTTTTTGGTATTAGTTATCAATTTTGTACCTATATTTTCTTTATAATTTTCACGACCTTGTTTGTTTTTGTTTGTTCATTTTTTCTTTCTTTCTTTTGCTTCTTCATTTCTTTAACATCGTATTTTTTGAAATTCCAAACTCTACACTAGATTTTTAATTTTTTCTTTTATGTATTTGTTACCAATTTTTTACCTTTAAGAACCCAAACTTCAGAACCCATTTATCATTAGGGAGAGAGATTACTGGCTTAACTGCTCTCTCTCCCTTTGGACCCCCTTTTTTCTCCACCAGGTCGCCTATGTCTCCTCCCTAACCCCTCTCTACTCTACCCAACTCTGTGAATTTCTGTGTGTTCCAGACGGTGGAGAACACTTAGGGAACTGATTACTGGCTAGATCTGTCTCCCTCCTATTCACTCCCCCCTTTTATCCTCCTGGTCACCTCTGTCACCGTCCTCCTTCTTCTCTTCTCTGTATAACTCCATGAACAACTCTGAGAGGTCCAGTTGTGGAGTGCACATAAGGAAGAGATTAATGGATAGCCCATTCTCTCCTCATTTGATTCCACGCCATCTCATTCGGTCACCTCTAACTCCCTCCTCCCTCTTCTTTTCTCCATATAATGCTGTGAATCTCTCTGAGTGACCCTCTCGGCAGAGAAACTTTTCATCGTTAATGTAGATGTTTTATCAATGGTGCTGTATAGAAGGAAAAGCTATGAAACTACTGTAAAAATAAGACTGATAACTGGAAGCAGGAAGTTTAAGTCCAAACCCTGACTCCAGGGAGCTCCTGACTCCAAGGAACATTAATTGACAGGAGCTCATCAAATGCCTCCATACCTGCACAGAAACCAAGCACCACACTAGGGCCAACAAGCTTCAGGGCAAGACATACCAAGCAAATTCTCCAGGAACAAGGAACACAGTCCTGAGCTCCAAGATACAGGCAGCCCAAAGTCACTCCAAAACCATAGACATCCCATAACTCATTACTGGACATTTCATTGCACTCCAGAGAGAAGAAATACAGCTCCACCCACCAGAAGTCTGACACAAGCTTCCCTAACCAAGAAACATTGACAAGCCACCTGTACAAACTCACACAGAGCGAGGAAACACCACAATAAAGAGAACTCCACAAACTGCCAGAAAACAGAAAGGACACCCCAAACTCAGCAATTTAAACAAGATGTAAAGACAGAGGACTACCCAGCAGATAAAGGAACAGGATAAATGCCCACCAAACAAAACAAAAGAGGAAGAGATAGGGAATCTACCTGATAAAGAATTCCAAATAATGATAGTGAAATTAATCCAAAATCTTGAAATCAAAATGGAATCACAGATAAATAGCCTGGAGACAAATATTGAGAAGATGCAAGAAAGGTTTAACAAGGACTTAGGAGAAATAAAAGAGAGTCAACATATAATGAAAAATGCAATAAATGAAATTAAAAACACTCTGGAGGCAACAAATAGTAGAATAACAGAGGCAGAAGATAGCATTAGCGAATTAGAAGATAGAATGGTAGAAATAAAAGAATCAGAGAGGATAAAAGAAAAACGAATTAAAAGAAATGAGGACAAACTCAGAGACCTCCAGAACAATATGAAATGCTACAACATTCGAATCATAGGGGTCCCAGAAGAAGAAGACAAAAAGAAAGACCATGAGAAAATACTTGAAGAGATAATTGTTGAAAACTTCCCTAAAATGGGGAAGGAAATAATCACCAAAGTACAAGAAACCCAGAGAGTCCCAAACAGGATAAACCCAAGGTGAAACACCCCAAGACACATATTAATCAAAGTAACAAAGATCAAACACAAAGAACATATATGAAAAGCAGCAAGGGAAAAACAACAAATAACACAAGGGAATTCCCATAAGGATAACAGCTGATCTTTCAATAGAAACTCTTCAAGCCAGGAGGGAATGGCAAGACATACTTAAAGTGATGAAAGAAAATAACCTACAGCCCAGATTATTGTAGCCAGCAAGAATCTCATTCAAATATGAAGGAGGAATCAAACACTTTTCAGAGAAGCAAAAGATGAGCGAATTCAGCACCACCAAACCAGCTCTCCAACAAATACTAAAGGATATTCTCTAGACAGGAAACACAAAAACGGTGTATAAAATCAAACCCAAAACAATAAAGTAAATGGCAACGGGATCACACTTATCAGTAATTACCTTAAACGTAAATGGGGCGAATGCCCCAACCAAAAGACAAAGGCTGGCTGAATGGATGCAAAAACAAGACCCCTACATATGTTGTCCACAAGACACCCACCTCAAAACAGGGGACACATACAGACTGAAAATGAAGGGCTGGAAAAAGATTTTCCATGCAAATAGGGACCAAAAGAAAGCAGGAGTAGCAATACTTATAACAGATAAAATAGACTTTAAAACAAAGGCTGTGAAAAGAGACAAAGATGGTCACTACATAAAGATCAAAGGATCAATCCAAGAAGAAGATATAACAATTATAAGTATATATGCACCCAACACGTGAGTGTTGCAATATGTAAGACAAATGCTAACAAGTATGAAAAGAGAAATTAACAATAACACAATAATAGTGGGAGACTTTAATACCCCACTCAAACATATGGATAGATCAACTAAGCAGAAAATTAACAAGGAAACACAAACTTTAAATGATACAATAGACCAGTTAGACCTAATTGATATCTATAGGACATTTCAGTCCAAAACAATGAATTTCACCTTTTTCTCAAGGGCACATGGAACCTTCTCCAGGATAGATCACATCCTGGGCCATAAATCTAGCCTTGGTAAATTCAAAAAATTAGAAATCATTCCAAGCCTCTTTTCTGACCACAATGCAGTAAGATAAGATCTCAATTACAGGAGAAAAACTACTAAAACTTCCAACATATGGAGGCTGAACAACACGCTGCTGAATAAACAACACAGCACAGAAGAAATCAAAAAAGAAATCAACATTTGCATAGAAACTAATGAAAATGAAAACACAACAACCCAAAATCTTAGGGACACTTTAAAAGCAGTCCTAAGGGGAAAGTTCATAGCAATACAGGCATACCTCAAGAAACAAGAAAAAGGTCAAATACATAACCTAACCCTACACCTAAAGCAACTAGAAAAGGAAGAAATGCAGAACCCCAGGGTTAGTAGAAGGAAAGAAATCTTAAAAATTAGGGCAGAAATAAATGCAAAAGAAACAAAACAGACCATAGCAAAAATCAACAAAGCCACAAGCTGGTTCTTTGGAAGGATAAATAAAATTGACAAACCATTAGCCTGACTCATTAAGAAACAAAGGGAGAAAAATCAAATCAATAAAATTAGAAATGAAAATGGAGAGATCACAACAGACAACACAGAGATACAAAGGATCATAAGAGACAACTATCATCAATTATATGCCAATAAAATGGACAACGTGGAAGAAATGGACAAATTCTTAGAAAAGCACAACTTTCCAAAACTAGACCAGGAAGAAATAGAAAATTTTAACAGACCCATCACAAGCATGGAAATTGAAACTTTAATCAAAAATCTTCCAGCTAACAAAAGCCCAGGTCCAGACGGCTTCACAGCTGAATTCTACCAAAAATTTAGAGAAGAGCTAACACCTATCCTGCTCAAAGTCTTCCAGAAAATTGCAGAGGAAGTAAACATCCAAACTCATTCTATGAGGCCACCATCACCCTAATACCAAAACCTGGCAAAGATCCCACAAAAGAAGAAAACTACAGGCCAATATCACTGATGAACACAGATGCAAAAAACCTTAACAAAATTCTAGCAATCAAAATTCAACAACATATTAAAAAGATCATACACCAGGACTAAGTGGGCTTTATCCCAGGGATGCAAGGATTCTTCAATATCTGCAACTCAATCAATGTAATACACCACATTAACAAACTGAAAAATAAAAACCATAAGATTATCTCAATAGATGCAAAGAAAGCCTTTGACAAAATTCACCATCCATTTATGATAAAAACACTCCAGAAAGCAGGAATAGAAGGAGGATACGTCTTATAATAAAGCTATATATGACAAACCCACAGCAAACATTATCCTCAATGGTGAACAATTGAAAGCATTTCCTCTAAAGTCAGAAACAAGACAAGGGTGCCCACATGCATGATTACTATTCAACATAGTTTTGGAAGTTTGGGCCACAGCAATCAGAGGAGAACAAGAAATAAATATAATCCAAGTTGGAAAAGAAGAAGTAAAACTCTCACTATTTGCAGATGACATGATCCTCTACATAGAAAACCCTAAAGACTCCACCAGAAAATTACTAGAACTAATCAGTGATTATAGTAAAGTTGCAGGATATAAAATCAACATACAGAAATCCCTTGCATTCCAATACACTAACAATGAGAAAACAGAAAGAGAAATCAAGGAAACAATTCCATTCACCATTGCAACGGAAAGAATAAAATACTTAGGAATATATCCACCTAAAGAAACTAAAGACCTATATATAGAAAACTCTAAAACACTGGTGAAAAAATCAAAGAAGACACTAATAGATGGAGAAATATACCATGTTCATGGATTGGAAGAATCAATATAGTGAAAATGAGTATACTACCCAAAGCAATTTATAGATTCAATGCAATTCCCATCAAGCTACCAACGGTATTCTTCACAGAGCTAGAAGAAATAATTTCACAATTTGTATGGAAATACAAAAAACCTCGAATAGCCACAGCTATCTTGAGAAAGAAGAAGGGAAGTGGAGAAATCAACCTACCTGACTTCAGGCTCTATTACAAAGCCAGTTTTATCAAGACAGTATGGTACTGGCACAAAGACAGAAATATTGATCAATGGAACAAAATAGAAAGCCCAGAGATAAATCCACGCACATAATGACACCTTATCTTTGACAAAGGAGGTAAGAATATACAATGGATTAAAGACAATCTCTTTAACAAGTGGTGCTGGGAAAACTGGTCAACCACTTGTAAAAGAATGAAACTAGAACACTTTCTAACACCATACACAAAAATAAACTCAAAATGGATTAAAGATCTGAACGTAAGACCAGAAACTACAAAACTCCTAGAGGAGAACATAGGCAAAACACTCTCCGACATACATCACAGCAGGATTCTCTATGCCCCACCTCCCAGAAAATTGTAAATAAAAGCAAAAATAAACAAATGGGACCTAATTAACCTTAAAAGCTTCTGCACAACAAAGGAAACTATTAGCAAGGTGAAAAGGCAGCCTTCAGAATGGGAGAAAATAATAGCAGATAAAGCAACTGAGAAACAACTAATCTCAAAAATATACAAGCAACTCATACAGCTCAACTCCAGAAAGATAAATTACCCAATAAAAAAATGGGCCAAAGAACTAAACAGAAATTTCTCCAAAGAAGACATACAGATGGCTAACAAACACATGAAAAGATGCTCAACATCACTCATTATCAAAGAAATGCAAATCAAAACCACTATGAGGTACCATTCAGAATGGTCACTCAGAATGGCTATGATCCAAAAGTCTACAAACAATAAACTCTGGAGATGGTGTGGAGAAAAGGGAACCCTCTTACACTGTTGGTGGGAATGCAAACTAGTACAGCCACTCTGGAGAACAGTGTGGAGATTCCTTAAAAAACTGGAAATAGAACAGCCTTATGATCCATCAATCCCACTGCTGGGCATACACACTGAGGAAACTAGAAGGGAGAGAGACACGTGTACCCCAATGTTCATCGCAGCAGTGTTTATAATAGCCAGGACATGGAAGCAACCTAGATGTCCATCAACAGATGAATGAAAAAGAAAGCTGTGGTACATATATCCAATGGATTATTACTCAGCCATTAAAAAGAATACATTTGAATCATTTCTAATGAGGTGGATGAAACTGGAGCCTATTATACAGAGTGAAGTAAGCCAGAAAGAAAAACACCAATACAGTATACTATCACATATAAATGGAATTTAGAAAGATGGTAACAATAACCCTGTGTACGAGAGAGCAAAAGAGACTCAGATGTATAGATCAGTCTTATGGACTCTGTGGGAGAGGGAGAGGGTGGGGAGATTTGGGAGAATGGCATTGAAACATGTATAATATCATGTATGAAACGAGTCGCCAGTCCAGGTTCAATGCACGATACTGGATGCTTGATGCTGGTGCACTGGGACGACTCAGAGGGAGGGTATGGGAAGGTAAGAGGGAGGAGGGTTCAAGATGGGGAGCACGGGTATACATGTGGTGGATTCGTTTTGATGTTTGGCAAAACTGACACATTACTGTAAATTTTAAAAATAAAATAAAATTAAAAAAAAAAAGTTTAAAGCACACTGGACGCAACGTATCCTTATGGAACAGAGCAGCATGAGCACAGCCATTAGCAGGTAGCCATTGCTTTGCCATATTACTCCACATTCTGTTACTAAGCAACAGGTCTTGCCCAGTAATTGGACAGTGCATCGCTCGGCCCTGCCAATAAGCAAGCAACTATGAGTGACATACCTACTGGTACTTCTTCTGCACAGCTATTAGTCAGCTCCACACTGGGCCCTACCTGATGATAACTGTCAATGAGTTATCATCAGGTAGGGCCATTGGGGAATTGATTCTGTTAAGAGACAGTGGGGAAGTGGTCCAGTTAACAGACAGTGTTGCATTGTTCATCTGACTTTTGTCTTTGGGCACTTTACTTTTTTATTTTTATTTTTTTTTAATCGGGAATGTATTTCTAGTAGATGGAGCAAGCTCAGTTTCCCTAATCAATATGAGAGTTGAAGTGTATCCAACAATATTAGTGGAGGAGACATTTATGACTTTCTTGGCCCTGATGTGTAGTTTTAAGGAGACAGTGTATAGACCTTGGGGCAACAGACTGAGGATTCACCAAGTCTTGGGGCCTCTAAAGCTCATTGGAGTAGCAAAAACATCCAACCAGTTCTTAATTACCTTTTTCCATGTTAAGTGCTTGCTCTTAACTTCCTTAAGACCCTCAAGAACTCCCACTAGGAAGAGGGTGGTCGAAAGATGAAATGACTAGACGACTCTGAGGAAAAGATTTGGAGGGTAAAGTGTTTGGTAGAGGTTCATACAGGGATGGAGGAGGCAGGAGTGTTGAAGGGGGACATATAAGTCAAAGAATAAAGGGCACTGAAGGAAAGTAGGAGGGTCATGAGAAGAAACACCATGCCCCTAAATCACCACTCCCCAGAATCAGACACACAGAGGTGTCAGGGGTGAGAAAGTTGTATCATGGCTTCCCTCAGCACCCACTAACCCATGTTGATGGGCACAGTGATACATTGTGATGTCTAAGACACCAAAGCAACCATTGGCTTGGGGAGTGCGTAGCTGACCAATCAGATTGAAGGGAGTTGCTCCTCATTGTTCTGAGAATGTATATATAGGGAGGTCAGAGGCAGAGATTCTGGGTTATGCCATTTCATGCTATTATCATAAGGTAACCAGGAAGCCACGGCAGCCAAGAAGAGCTCCAATGCGGTGTGCTTCAAGGGTGAAAGGAAGAAAGAAGACCCTTTGTCCACAGAGATACAGAGGCAGTGTGAACGTAAGATGATGCCCTCTATGCTCCCCACTTTCTCCATTGTCTTTGCTGCCCAAGACTTCTACACTGCCCTTGCCTGCCACAAAAGCCCTCATTAGCCCCCATCCCTTTTCATTAAATCTCCCTTCAAACTCAGATGTTATACCCTTTCATCAAATCTAATACCCTTCTCTTGTCTTTCAAGGCACGGAATATGACCATGAGGGTCAGAAGACCTCAAAAAGAACCTTGAGAAAGAAAATCCGATCATATGCCACTCAGTCGAAGAAGATGAAGAAAACAAGAAAAGCAAACTGTTTTTTTCTGTTCCTCTGCACGTAAGAAACTGAATCAAAGCCAAAAAGGGTGCCAAAATATGAGGCAGAACCAAAGAAGGAGGCAGAATCAAAAGAGAAGGTAAGCTCAGCCATCCCAGAATGAGAGACCCTGGAGAGGTACAAGCTGGGCAGCCAGTAACTGAATAGAAGGTCAGACATTTAGAATTGTGTCTCCAGAGGTCTGCTTTCTTAGAAATGGCGAAACAGGAAAAGACTACTCTCACACTAACATAGGAAACTGATGGCTGAGATTAAAATACACATCAAATGGTGAAAAGATGATATCTGTGTGTGTGAATTTTCTGATGGGAAGGGAGGAAAGGAAGAAAAGATGTGGGCACCTGAGTGGGGAGTACTGTGGGGTCCCAAGAGCTGAAGGAACAGACGCACAGGTCCCCAAGTAGCCAGAAAGTAGAGGTCTCGACTGGGTCAGGAGTCTGCACTGAATGTGAATAATCCTGCTTAACAATTGATCTCAGCGGCAAGGAGTAGAGGTGCGGTGTTCCTGCCATTGTTTGGGGTGTGGAGTGACATTAGGGTCTAGATTGCCAGAACCCAGATGGGAAGAGGGCTTCACAAGTGGATGGTGAATGCCATACTTCCCCTGATTGAGGCAGGCAGAAATCACCTCCTGGCCACTTACATCATAACGGGCTTTGTTGCATCATTCACCTATTCTGTCAGCTAAAGGTGCTCAGGAGGCACAAAGTGCTGAAACAACTAAAACCCACAATGAGCACTCCCAAAGATTAAAATAATGTTTGGAGGGATCAGACCAAATATCAATTAGGCCACTGTTATCCTAAGAAATGTTTGGAAGCAGTGTGTTCCCAAAGGCAGGGCAGTGGATGTGGTCCAATCCCAGTGCATATGACTAACAGGATCACGACACACAGATAATGTTTTTGGGTGGGGGGCACCATGCAGTTTGTGGGATCTTAGTTCCCTGACCAGGCCTTGAACCGGTTCCCCTTCTAGTGAAAGCATAGAGTCCTAACCACTGGACAGACAGAAAACTCAGGACAGAGACTTTTGATAAAAGTATTAATATAAGACTGTGTAAAAGCTGGTCTTATATTTATCACCGTACTCTACTATTTCAAAATAACTACAGTCGTAAAACATTCCTCCCCAATAAACTCTTTTGTTAGTCCAAGTTCTACAATTTTCGTGGTTTAAAAAGAAGAGTATCGAATATTTAATTTGGTGTTAACTTTAGTTTTGAAGTGTTGGAGGAGTTTCAAGGAGTAGTCAATCAAATATGGAGATATATAAGGCAGAGTCTCTACAAGCGGAATCCCGTGTGTTTTCAGAAAGCATTTTAGAAACAATTAAAACAGAGTTTCACCATCAGCATCAAAAGAGTTGAGTTCAGATTTTAAATCAATGCTACGGTATTTTTATCTGGACTGCAGCTCCCTAGTCAAACATTTCTGGCACCTTAACAGCTGAGTGACACAGTGGATGATTCAAAGTCAGTCACTGAATGTGATTTAAAATAATTACGAGTGAAGGAGACACTGGGTTTGTTGTTCTTTCAAAGGAAGTGAGAGAACCATCAACCCTGTCTGTGAAAATTAGTCACGTAAGCAGCTACCAGGATGATATGGACAGAGAGCCCTGAAACGTGGGTCTGTGATTCCAGATTTATATATATTATCACCATTTAACACTATCACACCTAAAGCCCTTTTTTGATGTATCTTATCAGAAATGCATGCCAGAGAGGGAAACGGATTAGAAATCAAAAGGGTGGTGATATAAAATATTATCAGAAGTTGGATTATCTAAGACTGTAAGGGAGAGAATCACTCTCTTCTGCCTAGTATGTCCAAGAATCTGTTTGAAAATATAGTAAAAACCATAAACTAGAGAGTGGATCAGAAGTCAAAGAACTTAAATGGAAGCTAATTGTATCAGTAGTCAAGAGGAGCTCTATGTCCTTGTATTAAGAAAACCCATTTGCATGTCACCAAATGCAAAATCCAAAGCAGTGCCAATGGACTCATGATGAGTGCACAATACTGCTGGCCCAGAGGCTTCTCTTGATTGACAGAGGTCAAGAGCAAGTCTATGTGCCTAGGGTCAGAAGGCATCTGCCCAGGATCATATCCACCTATCAGCAGGAATCAAGTGGGAGTCCCCAAACTTTACATGCTCCTGGCCAAATCCCTCACTTCAGTGCCTTTGCTACAGGCTTGTCAGTCATTACTGCCTTGAGATGATCATGATTAAGTTTCACCTCACCATCTCTTCAATTAACTGCCGTGGGCAACTGGAAATCTGAATGCAAAAGATTGAAATAGGACCCTTACCTTAAAACACATCAAAAACTAATCTCAGAGTTGATTAAAGATTTAAATGCAAAATCTGAAACTATAAATCAACTAGAAGAAAACATCCTGGAGAAGTTGTAAACATTCATCTTAGAAGTGATTTTATTTCCAATATTCTGGGAGGTGGGTCATAGAGGATCCTGCTGTGATGTAGGTTCAATGCGCGATACTGGATGCTTGGGGCTGGTGCACTGGGACGACCCAGAGGGATGGAATGGGGAGGGAGGAGGGAGGGGGGTTCAGGATGGGGAATACATGTATACCTGTGGCGGATTCATTTTGATATTTGGCAAAACTAATACAGTTATGTAAAGTTTAAAAATAAAATAAAATTCAAATACAAAAAAAAAAAAGTGATTTTATGTATGTGACACCGAAAGCATAGGCAACAAAAGCAAAAATAGAAAAGCAGGACGACTTCAAACGATTAAACTGCCTCCCACAAAGAACATCAAAAACACATCTACATAGAAGCCAAGCTGATGGTTACCAAATGGAAAGTTGAGGCGGGGGAAGGAATTGGGAGTTGGAGAATAACATATGTATAGACACCACTATATATAACATAGATAACCAACAAAGACCTACTACAAAACCACAGGCAACTCTGCTAGAAATTCTGTAACACATAAATGAAGAAATGATTTGTAAAGAAATAGATACATGGATGTGTGGCTGTGCAAGCTCAGTTGATTCAGATGTGCCCTACTCTTTGTGACCCTATGGATTGTAGCCTGCTAGGCTCCTCTGTCCATGAGATTCTCCAGGCAAGAATACTGGAGAGGCTCGTCATGTCCCTCTGAGCATATCTACACAACCCAGGGGTTGAACCCAAATCTCCTTCATTTTAGGGTGATTCTTTAACAACTGAGCCAAGTGGGAAGCCCAAACACATGTATATGTAAAGGTGAATCATTTTGATGTATACCTGAAACACAATATGGTAAATCAAATATACTCGAATGAAAAAAAATAAAAGGAATCCATAAACATGTAGAACAATTAGCTCAAAAAACTAATTGGAAAATGCATAAACATTCCCAAATGTACTCTCAAAGAAAGATCCACAGGGAACAAGGTATGAAGGGAAAAAGATGACCCGAGTCCTGACGTGTGCCCATGGGAGAGGACTCAGAATATAAGGGAGATTACACGGTTAAAGATATGCCCTGGGTGTGAGTGGTTCGAGCCATATATGGGACACACAAGTCCTGGGTCTGACACAGGGAAGAGAAACAGCCTTAGATGGTTGCAGGGCTATGTGAACTAACAGGAGTTCTGTGGGAAGAAGGACTCCCCCCTCCAGGAGCATGTGCTCAGGGGCTTGCTCCCAAGCCACATTGAAGAGGACAGATTGAGAACACATTTGTGGATGCCTGTTTTCCCATCAACTGCCCACCCTTACACATGCCCTGCTTAGTCCGTGTGGCCTATCTGCACTGGAACAGGCGCTGCCATGACCAGGCAGACAGCTGGAATGTGGGAAACAGAGGTGCATCTGGCCCAGAGTAGCATGAGGGTTCAAGAGCCAGGGTCATGCTCACGGAGGGCACTTACTTAGGCAGCGTATCAGGAGAAGTCCTGGTCTCTGATGGAGGCCAGAGTGCCACAGCAGATGACCCAGTATGTGTCCAGAGCATATGAGGGCCTCACCTGCCCAATAGCACCCCTCTTCAACAGGGCAGGGAGAGCAGAAGCTGGGTGAAGTGCTCAGCCTTGAGGGACCAAGAGGTCTCAGACCAGAAGGTATGTTTAAGCAGGGCAGGAGACGGTACTGATGGTGATGGCATGTTGGAGGTAGCCTGGATCTCTGTAAGCAGCCAGCCTGGAGATTTGCTCCTTTTGTTATTTTTCTAACCAGAACACGCTCCTCTTGGTCCTCTGTGGCAAGGGTTGCAGTGTTGGGAGAGGGGAGCATACATACTTGAGGGAACTCAGCCAGATCTGGCCTGATATTCAGGGCTTCTGATCCAGAAACTTGGCACCCCACCCTGCCCCCAATAGGACAGTGAAAGACACTGAGGAAAAGGAAGTCTCTGCCTCACATCTGGCTTCAGATGTGGTACCACTGAACTCCCAGGCATAGGTGCTGGCACACCCTAAGGAAAGATGTGACTTGTAGTCCATCAAATCCAGTCCCACCCAACCCCCACCCCTAGCTGACTATGGTACAGACTGTAGAGTGATGCTCCCTGACAAGATCACCCCTTCAAGACCATAATAGATAATTAATGCACCTAAATTCAGAGTGGCAGAGAAAATGAGAAGACAGAAGGACTGGTCTCCACTGAAAGACTGAGAGGAAGTCAGTTCAGTTTGTCAGTCGTGTCTGATTCCTTGCGACACCAGAGCATAGAATAAGTAAAGAGCCTCTTGATGAAAGTGAAAGAGGAGAGTGAAAAATTTGGCTTAAAGCTCAACATTCAGAAAACAAAGATCATGGCATCTGGTCCCATCACTTCATGGCAAATAGACGGAGAAACAGTGCCAGTGGCAGGATTTACTTTTGGGAGCTCCAAAATCACTGCAGATGGTGACTGCAGCCATGAAACAAAAAGACGCTTACTCATTGGAAGGAAAGTTATGACCAACCTGGACAGCATATTTAAAAGCAGAGACATTACTTTGCCAACAGTGATCTGTCTAGTTAAGGGTATGATTTTTCTAGTAGTCATGTATGGATGTGAGAGTTGGACTGTAAAGAAAGCTGAGTGCCGAAGAATTGATGCTTTTGAACTGTGGTGTTGGAGAAGACTCTTGAGAGTCCCTTGAAGTGCAAGGAGATTCAACCAGTCCATCCTAAAGGAAATCAGTCCTGAATATTCATTGGAAGGACTGATGTTGAAGCTGAAACTACAAAACTTTGGCCACCCGATGAGAAGAGCTGACTCATTTGGAAAGACCCTGATGCTAGGAAAGATTGAAGGTGGAAGGAGAAGGGGACAACAGAGGATGAGATGGTTGGATGGCATCACCTACTCAATGGACGAGTTTGAATAAACTCTGGCCATTGGTGATGGACAGAAACCTGCTGCTGTTAACCCTCTTCAGCTAAAATAACTTTTCCACAAAAAGTTTCTGAAATCTGGTGCCTGTTGAGGGGCCCCAATGAGAAGATGTGTGGTTCCCTGTGTCCCCTAGTGTCATGGATGCTGTAGTCCCCCAACAAGCATCTGTGCCATCAGGCTGTTTTGGGACTGCAGCCTTCTCTAAAGGGTCATGGAGGCCCCCTCCAGTGGGAACAAGAGGATCCAGTCACCCCAGACAGATGGTCCCATAGAATACAACTTCATGCCTACTGGGACTCCTGAGGACCCTGGGCCAGCCTGTCAAATTAACCCCCTCACCTGGCGTCCTCAGTGATGTTCAAGCTGGTTTCAGAAAAGAGAGAGAAACCAGAGACCAATTTGCCAACATCCGCTGGATCATCAAAAAAGCAAGAGAGTTCCAGAAAAAACATCTACTTCTGCTTTATTGACTATGCCAGAGCCTTTGACTGTGTGGATCACAATAAACTGTGGAAAATTCTGAAAGAGATGGGAATACCAGACTACCTGACCTGCCTCTTGAGAAACCTGTATGCAGGTCAGGAAGCAACAGTTAGAACTGGACATGGAACAACAGACTGGTTCCAAATAGGAAAAGCATATGTCAAGGCTGAATATTGTCACCCTGCTTATTTAACTTATATACAGAGTCCATTATGAGAAACGCTGGGCTGGAAGAAGCACAAGCTGGAATCAATATTGCTGGGAGAAATATCAATAACCTCAGATATGCAGATGACACCACCCTTATTGCAGAAAGTGAAGAAGAACTAAAGAGCCTCTTGATGAAAGTGAAAGAGGAGAGTGGAAAAGCTCAACATTCAGAAAACTAAGATCATGGCATCCAGTCCTATCACTTCATGGCAAATAGATGGGTAAACAGTGGAAACAGTGGCTGAATTTATTTTTGGGGACTCCAAAATCACTGCAGATGGTGACTGCAGCCATGAAATTAAAAAAACACTCGCAGGAAGAAAAGTTATGACAAACCTAGACAGCATATTAAAAAGCACTCAGCCCTGGGCTCAAGGCCACAGCCCAGCTGCTAGAATTTGTGCTGGGCTGGCAGGGGGAGAGGAATTCCCTGGCAAGTGAGAAGATCCAGGTGTGTGGAATGTGGTGGGGGCAGAATAGAGGGGAGTGACTTTTTTGCTTTGCTGTCTCTAGGGTGATGACCAACCTAGGATGAAGAACAGTGAGGACCAGTGTTGGGGTGGGCAGAGTCTTCCCAGGAGCTGACAAAGCTTTAGGCAGTGGACAAACATCAGCCCAGGATTCAACAGGTGGGGCTGAACCTCAAAGACACTGAACGTTCCACCAAGGCAGGATTGACCCACTGGCATTGGATGTCCTCTCGGGAAAACATGCATCACTGACATGAAGGCCAGAGAGACTGGGAGGCAGGCCCCAGAAGACTGGGACATCCAAGACGTCTCTGAACTTCGGAGCCTGCAACAGCAGCCCACCTCTCCCAACCCATAAAGAGCTGGTGCCCCCACCCTCAAGGGAGCAAACCAGACCAGAGGCCTCCCTCACAGGTGCCCTCCATCCCAGGAAGCAGGGGAGCTGGCTGCCCTGATCTGTGGCAGGACACAAGGCACTACCATGATGAGAACCAAGGAAGCATGGGAAGAGCTGGTCACCTACTGTCCGGCCGCCAAGCAGAGTGAAGTCACTGTACAACACAGGCCAGGTTTACCAGGCCTGGTGATGGAGGAGATGGATGACACCCCTACATCCATCCCTGCTGCCCAGGGTCTGCAGCAGAGGTCGTGGGGTTGCACTGAGCTGCCAGGAGCCAGGGACCATGATGAGGGCTACCACCTCCCAGGAGGCGGGAGCCACAGAGGAGGGAAGGTGGTCCATACAACGCAGCCTCCCAGAGCTTTGATAGGTGGGCAACCAACCAAGGTACAGTCCAAAATGACACTGAGGCCGAAGGCAGCCACCCCAGTAAACAGGTCAAGATCCCTCGCCCAGGTTGGTCCCCCGAGCCAGTTCTCAGGTCTGCAACTGAGGAACAGGGATGGGGAAGGTCCCTGGGAGAAGGACACTGCAGCACCACAGCAAACAGACATGGGAACAACCCTAGCCCCTCCCAAAGGGACCACGGGCACTGAGATGGTGAACCCACACAGGCAGGTGGGACCACCAGAAGAGTGGAGGTTGCCAGACACAGGGTCAACTTGACACCAACTTGAGAGACACAGTTAACTCTGACTCTGTGGCCCCTTCGGGACGACCCCCTGGGCTGGGATTTCTGGGCACAGGGGCTCAGTGGTCAAGGGATACAGGGCCAGTCCCCAGGATTCATCAGTCGGTCTTGAGCCTTGAGGACCTGGAGGCCTGGAATGCAATATCCCCCAAAGCCAGGTCCAGGGCTTAGTGAGACGTCTGTTGAGGACTCCTTCAGAACCTGGGGCAACGTGTGATGTAAGGAAAAGATGGTAAGGCTGAACGGAAACCCTGCATGAACTCCAGTGAGTAAAAGACAAAGGCACAGAAAAAGAGAGGGGATACACGCCCCGCTCATGGACTGAAGAACCTGCTCACCTCTGGGGGCAACTCATAGGCATCCTCTGCTCCTGACCCCTCACACCCACTCTGTGCTTGGCCAAGTCACCATGGTGGGCACACTAGTACTCAAAGGATAGCTGGACAGGTCTGCCACCCAGAGCGCGAGTATTCCCTCACTGAAGTCCTCTCACCGTGGGTATGGGATGACAATGCACACTCCAGTCCGCCCTCCCTGTTCCTTGTCCTTGCAAACTAAACAGCTGGATCCATTCTGTGAGCTGCAGCCTGGTGTCTGGAAGTCCGCTCCAGTGCTGGTGGGTGTGGCACCTGGGACGTGGCCATCCTGCCCAGATGGAGGACAGTGAAGAGCACATACACCCCAGAGCTTGGGAGTGATGGACACATGCAAACCAGCATCTCCCACTTCCGTGTCAAACGTGATGTAAAGGCCTGTGATGCGAATGAGAGCAGGGCAGAAACAGAGGCTCACAGAAGCTTCCCCGGTCCCCCTGGGTGGTGCCCCATCCCCTAGGCAATCAGTACCCTGAGCAGCAGCAGCAGAGTGGCCATCCGTGTCCACAGGTCATATGTGTGCCATGTCCTCTCAAAGAACTGCAGCAGAACTGAGATGAAACCAGAAACTCGTCCGGTTCTCAGGCTGACCCCTCCATCTGGGCTGTATGCAAAGAGGTGTGGTCAATGGGAGCTGCCCTGGGGACAGAGGGGAAGTAGGTCTGGTTGACCTCCTGGAGCTACACAGCTGCCCCTGGGTTTGTCCCGCGTGTGGGAGTCCAAGGCCCAGAACCAAAGCTAGGCAGGGACCGAGGAACTGACATGGAGGTGAAGGAGCCCTCTCTCATGGGCAGAGTGCTGGACACCAGGGCAGCATCTCCTTGAGGACTGCTTGCCCCAGGTGCCAAGCCTGGGGGTGGATGGCAACCCCCAGTGGAAGGACCTGACAGACACATGCTGACCTGTGGGGCACTTACAGCTCCCAGACACCAGGCGAATACTGAGTCCATTGCTAGCCTGAAAACAGAAGAGAACGAATCTGCAATACAAACACCAGGGCGGGATGAGTGCCCAGACCCCAAAAGAAGTGCCCACAACTCAGCACAGAAAGGACACACAGCTCAGTGGAGATATGGGCAACAGGCATTTCAGAGAGGAAACCACATTGGCCAAGGAGGACATGAGGGAAACCAAGAATCTGTGTCAAGCCCTTCCAGGTCAGCGCTGTCTGCAAATGCACAACAGGAGCAAAGTAGAACCCTCACCAAGCCTCAGAGACCCAGGCGGGGTGGGAGGCAGCACTCCCTGTGGATTGGTCTACACATCTGGGCACGTGAGGAGAACTGGTGCCAGCAGAAGGGATGGGACTGGTGTGGAGAAATGCCATGGAGCAGGGCCTCACAGCTGCCCCCATCAGCAGCCACACATCATAGGTGTCCAGTTCACTGGGCAAGGTCTAGTTCATAACCAGGATGCAGAAAGAACAGCAGCAGCCTACCTACCATTCACAGGATCCTCCCTCATGATCTGAGACCACTACCAGGAGGTTCTGGGGTGTATGGAGGTAGCTGATAACCACTCTTGGGGCAAGGATTGGGGCACCAGCATGAGGGAGTTGGGTGTGGTATTCACTCGGGTCCCTGTAGCACTGAGGCCTCAAATCCAGGAGGCAGCCTCTGCCCCTCAATTCATAGCCGGGAGAGTTCTGCAAGGAGAGAGCATGCTAGAAGGGAAAGTACTGCTCGGAATAACATTCCCATGGCAGCAGTCGCATGGGTGCCTGGCTAATGGGAACCAGTGAGACATCGACCCTGCCTTCCTGGGACTTGGTGACCCTTGGCAGTCCAGACTTGTGCACAGCAGCCACAGTCTGGATGGAAGAACAGGGCAAAGGCTTCAACAGGAAGATGCACGGTACCCCAGAACTACCAGATGAAAGCACGTGACACTCGGGCAGATGGAAAAGGGATGTTACACCTGTGCTTGGAAGGAGAACAGTAGGTTGTCAGGACAAGAGGAGCCAGTGGTCCAGGGGCAGGAACTGCACGATCTGAAGTGTGGGGTCCCAGATGTACTCTGCACAGAGCCAAGGGCCAGCACAGCCATCCAGAGTGCTGGGAAATGAGGAAGGAGACCTGGGACCACAGGAAGCCTCCCAGGGCACCATGGATGGGTTGGGGCTTGGGCTCAGCTGTACTTCCCATCCAGGGTTGAGGACAGATGTGTGTGCAGTGTGATACACATCGACAGAATCGATAGTGGAAGAGGAGAGACAAGAGGGGTCCAAGCTGGTGGGGGCAGCCTAGGCTGACAGCACTGGCCCCAGGCCATGAGGCCTGAGCTCAACTAGTAGCAGTGGGGACAGGAAGAGGAGCATTTACTGTGATCAGGCACTTGGGAGGCAGGGACATAGCAGCCAGGGAGGCGGTCAGGAGCAGAATCAGGTGGTTGCCCTGGGTGGGCTGAGCCCCCAGAAAAGAGGAAGAGTTCAGGAAGCAGTTCTGAAGGCACAGCTGCCTTTCTCTGAGACATCTCAGGTCCCAGGGGCAGCAGGTAACACAGGGAGGATTTTCTTCAGCATCTGCAAAAAAACAGATAGACTGTTGCTCAGCACTGGGCCAACAGTCCCAGGGTGGCTTGGAGGGGAGACAGCCTGGGTTTTCAGCCCAGAGATGGGGAACTCTACCTTGAGGTCATGCCTCTGTCTGCTTCCCTGGCCCCTGGGGTCCACTCTGAAGCTCAGATGCAGTCACTGAGGACACTGGGTCACGGCTACCTTGACTCTCGCTGATTCTCACGGACTGGACACCTATGGCAAGGACTCAAAAGGGCACAGTCTGGCCTCTGCCATGAAGCTGGACAGGCCCACTCTCCGTGGGTTTCCTGGGCCCACAGCTCCATCCTTGTCAGCCACGCCCTGCCTCTGGTGGCTCCACCACGCCCAGAGCCATGCCCAAACCCCACCCCAGCCCCAGCCAAGCCCCTTTGTGTCCCAGTCCCGCCCTGCCCCAGCCCTGAGTTGAGTCCTTCTCCAGAATCTCCACCTCAGCTCCGTCTTTCCCACACTCTTCCTCCCACACTGCTCCTCCCACCTCCTCCCCCTCTCTTCCACCAGGCCGCTCACTTCCTGGTCCTCCTCTGGGTCCTGCTTCAGGCTGCTGGTCTCGAGGCTCCTCCCGGCCTGACCTTCCAGGTGCCTCAGAGCGTGACGGATCTTAGTTTGTCTCCTAGCGGACAGGGCCGGTGAGGGAATGCACCTTTGTTCGTACTTGTGTGTCTATGTAACTGCGTGCCTACGTGAGAAAGGGCAGCCATACACACCGGAAATGACAGGTGTCAGTGTTTGTGGGCACGATGCGACTGAAGCCAGCCAGTGCTGTCAGCTGTCTCGGTCCTAGTGGCAGACCACTGTCCTGCCTGGTGGCCGCAGCCCAACCATCCCAAAGTGCCCACGACTCGCTCTGCCTGCAGGAAGGCGGGACCTGCCTTGTGCGTAGATGGTACCTCCAGGCAGGGGTTTCCAGGCTCTGGGACCAGGAGCGCCTGCCAGGAGGCCAAGTTGGAACTTCTGGCCCCCTCCACAGCCACAGTACCCCCCCACCACTGCCTTCTTTCCATGTGTGCATCCCAGCAATGCCCCAGGACACATGGGAAGATGCCCCAGACCTGCCATCCAACCTCTTACCCCGCCCCTGGACTATGACTTAACGCTAGCCCCACCCTCCCGCTGGAAGTCGCCGCCCCCCCCCCCCCCGACCCTGCAGGGCTCAGCTGCTTGTCCACAGTTCCCCTCCTGGTGGGGCCCAACCAGGAGTCCATGGAGGGCGGCCCACTGACTGTTGCGGCTCCCGGATCCTTCCAGAGTGGCAGTGTGAGGGGAGGAGTCATTTTCTCTTGTTCTTTGTGGGGTCTCCTGGGCTGTAAATCACAATCACTCCTGGGGTATGGGTTTATGTGCTGCAGACTGAGACATCGTGGGGTCCCTGTCCCAGCCCGGTGAGGACAGGCCAGCTGCTGTGATGAGAAGAACCCACCCTGAGGGAACCTGCATGTGTGTTTCTCATGAGTTGGGCCCTCCTGGGACCCCATTGTCTGAGGCCCCCGGTGAGGAGAAGACGGTGGTGGCTTGTTGTCCAAGATTGCTGTATTGTCACTGGTGACTTTCTCCCTGTTCCTCTGGTCCTCGTGCAGGGGAAGATGCCCAGTCAAGCAAGCAGAAGAGTGTTTTCTCCTCTGGCCACCAAGAAGGCACCTTCTGCTTCCGGCTGTAGGAGTGCTTGCACCCACTTCTTGCTCAGGGATTCCACCCACACAGGTGAGATTCAGAGGCTCTCAGGAGGAAGGGGCTGGGTTGGCTGAGATACTGAATGGCACAAACCGGGCAAGCATGGAATCCAGTCACATACCCTAGTAGAAGACATAGCAATGGCAAAGTCCCAAGGGCCAGCCTTGTAACCAAGCCAGACCCAATGAACAGTGTAACCCTTTGTCACCCAGCACATGGGCAAACGTTCAACCGAATGATGATGCTCGGGACCAGGGAGTGCATGAGGACATGACACCCTTGCCTGTGGTTGGTGGAGTGGAAACAGGGGAAGCCTTTGTGGAAGGCCGTTTGCTGGCATGTGTCAGCACGTCGGGCATGTGTCATGTGCACTGGGCCGCCTCCTGCATGGTTCTGCAGTGAGTGTGTGGTCACATGGGCTGGCTATATTGGCAGAATGAGTTTTCCCTTCCCTTCCATCAGGAGGGAAGCATCAGTAAATTGTGGGACCCCCGACAATGGGAGGTGTAAACAGACACCATGTAAGGGTGAAAACAGACACATGAATTTTGCAGACGTGGAGGAGTGTGCTCGAGGTGCCGGGAGTGGAGAAGCCATCCCCCATTCCCCCCTTACCCCTGTGGAGAGATGTCCCGACAGACCTGACCCTCTGGCTTCATTTGCCAGCAGTCACATCAGAATTGCACCGGGTGGCTCATACTAGGAACCGTGTTGGTTCAGGAGGCTCGGCAGCCGAGGTCAAGATGTCAGCTGACGTTGGCTCTCATGAGGGCTGTGGAGTCTGTCCTATGTCTCCCCCCTCACTTCCAGGGCATTGCTGGCCTTGGTGGGTGTGTCTGGGCTTGGAGAGCTCCGCCTTCCTCTTCACCCCAGTTTCCCCGTGTTCCTGTCTGTCTCTAAATATGTCCTTTGTATGGGGACAGCCATCCTGTTAGAGGAGGGTCCATCCTAATGAGCTCCCTTGACCCCCATCAGCTCTGTGAAGACCTTTCCTTTGTCTGTAAGGTCACACTGAGGTGCGATGTGAGTCCTCACACCCTGCAAAGGGTCTGAGGTAGGAACACACTGGAATGTTCCAAGGATGGAAGGATGGCCTTCTTGGCTACCAGAGGTGAATCCAGGGGCGAGGAGAGCAGGCCAGTAGGGTAGGAGCCAGATCATGTGGGACCTTGTGGGCCTGTGAGAACTGTGGCTCTGCTGTGCCAAATGAAGGAAAGGCCCAAAAGGCCCTGGGTTGGGTGCCCCTGGGACCTTGTTCCTGTCCTCATAGCCATGTGGAAATGGAGGCCCCTTGCGAGGTGCTGAGACCCTGCTGAGGTTCAGGCTCATGGCTCTGCTCCTCTGCCTCCAGCTCCCTCCAGTGAACGGGGACCCCCCTCCAGGTACAGGGAAAGAAGTGCGAATGGAGATGTGTGTGTTCAGGTCCCCTGCAGTCTATGCCTCAGTGCCACCTCAGCCATTGAATGAGGTGATGGTAACCTAGTGTATTATTTGAGGTCTGAATTCTGTGATACCTGAATGGTGCCGTCCCAGGCCCTGGTAATGACATGGAGTGCACCCATCCCATTAGTTCCTGTTCTCCTTGGTTCTTTCTCGAGGCTCTGGGCAGGGGCCGGGGCATCTGCTGATAGTGGAGGCAGTGGTATGGGAAGGGCTAGGAGGAAGGTGGCTCCTAAAGGCATGGGGAAGACACCTGGCAGGGCCATCTGAGGTCCAGGGTGCCCCAGGGCCGAGTCCAGATTGGTTAGCATGGATATGCCCTTAGCATCCCTGGGCTAAGATGGGGGATCTTCAGAGCATGGGCAGTGACGGGGTTATGGAGCTGAAGGGTGGGGTGGTGGCAGGGAGTGGGGGAAGCCAAGCCCAGGACAATGCCTGTCTGTGCCGGGAGAGGACCAGAGCCCTCTGGGCTGTGAAACCAGGGGGCTGGCCCTCCCTCTTCAGTGCTCGCAGGGTGTCAGGGCTCTCTGTCTTGGAACTCACCTTGTGCCTCTCTCCCACTGTCCCACCCTCCTTGCTGACCTCCCCACAGACTGCATGTAATGGATGGGTCCTCTGGGTCACCACCCCCCTATCAGTGGACTGTGTGGAGACGAATGGAATGAGCCAGCTCTCTCTGACCCCTGCGTTCTGTGTCAGCAGATTTGGAGGATGCTCGGGCTCGTGGGGCTGAGGTCCAGCCCAGGGCTCTGAGCTTGCAGGCCTCTGAATCACACTCCTGACTTTTGTGGTTTTGTGTTTCCGCAGCCACATGAGGCCCTGGCAGCCCTAGGAGCCCTGGGAGATGAAGTTCGGCCATCTGTTCTTCCGACAGCCTTATTCAGGTTTCGTTTTAAACAGTGTCAAGAACCTGGAGATGCCATGGTGGCCCGTGCTACATGGACACTGGCACTGTACCCTGGCCATCCACATGGTGTACCACGACTGGAAAGACTCGGCCTAGTGGGAGCTGCTGGAGCAGAGGCTCAGAATGAGCCCCACCCAGATCCAGGCCTTGCCGGGGAAAAGTTCGGCCATGGAGTGATCGTGGGTAAGTGACACCCTGCCCCATGCTGCCCATATGGGCCCTGGCACTGCCCTGGATCTCAGCTGGGTTGTACTTGTTTGTTTTCTGTTGAACTAGTTGGTGGGGTTGGGCGTGGGGGCTGAGGTTTCTTCAGAGGGACAGCAAGGGTCCATGGGCTGGGAACAGGTGGCACAAGGTGCCTGATCACCACTCTGGGCCTCAGTCCCCATTTGTGCTTGAGGCAGAGGCGCATTCAGGACTGCACATGGCACTTGTCTATGTGTATGTGTGTGTCCCCACATGTGTGTCTGTGTGCCTGGCAGAGACCATGAGAAGCAGTAAAGCACCCAGCCTGGGTTCCATCCCCACATTGCCTGAAGCTGGGCCTGAGCAAGTCCCTTGACTCCCCAGGGGTGAGGCCCCACAGCAACACCTGTCTGCTGGTAAATCCCTTGGGGACCTGATGTCTGCTGGCCCCTGCTGGGGCCCTCATGCTCTGTCCCTGCGGCCTGCAGTGGGCAGACTGAGAGCTGCCCATGTCCTAGTGGGTTCCTGGAGCACCAGGCCTCTCTGTTTCATTTCACTCCCTCCCTCGCTCGGCCTCGCCCCGAGTTTCCTTTGCCGAGGTGAGCCCTCAGCCAGAGAACCCAGTTCAACTCAGGTTCCCTCCATGATACAGTCTTAATCTCAGGAAGGTGCAACTTTGAATGACCTTGTTCTCATTCTGTGTCCTGTCTTTGCATGCAGGTCTTGTGGTCATTGGGGGCACTTTGGTGTGCCTAGAAAACCTAGGTCCCAACCAGGTGCAGGAGCTGGAGAATCAAGCCCTGCTACCCAACCTGCGACAGAAGTACATGACTGCGCAAGCCAACCCCCGCTGGCTGCTTCAGCCCGTCCCTGGGAGAGGCAGGAAGGACATCTTCCAGGTGGACATCCCCCAGCACCTGATCCCCTTTGGGCAGGAGGCCTGTCCAGACTGGGCTTTCGAGAGGAAAATGACCAAGAGACCAGCACAGGGTAATACCATGCAGTCAGCACCACACTCTGGACTTGCCCATCTGGTTGTGTCTGAATTGGCCCTGCACTGCAGTGCCCAGTTGGTGCGGGGCTGGGGGCAGGGACTCCCCTTGCATGATGCTGCTCTGGACTCAGTGAGAGACTCCAGGATTCTGAGCTCTACGAATTGATGCTGTTGCCACTCATTTTGGCCCTGCTGAGCCTGGGTGGTTGAGAGAAATGTGTTGTTAGGAAACTGGTTAGTGTTTTTCCCTCTCTGTTCTGGTGCAAATTCCTAATGTTGGAACAGTGTCCAGGGGATGATAGGGGAAGGCGGGGGGCGGGGCTGAGCATAAGCAGGCAGAGAGGCCTGCAGACCCAGAAACAGGCCATGGTTTGTCCTTGCGTGTGACACTTGTCCTACTGTAAAGTGTTCCTTGGCTCTCAAATTATGTGTGTTGGACACAGTGCCTGGCCACCTCACATCAAAAGATAGGCTTTTTTTTTTTTTTAATTTTATTTTATTATTAAAATTTACATAATTGTATAATTTTTGCCAAATATCAAAATGAATCCGCCACAGGTATACATGTGTTCCCCATCCTGAACCCTCCTCCCTCACCATACCATCCCTCTGGGTCGTCCCAGTGCACCAGCCCCAAGCATCCAGTAAAGATAGGCTTCTAAATACAGCCGTGAGGGCAGAGTGACAAGGGCTGGTGTTCACCTTGTGGAAACCTTGTACTTGTCTTTGGCTTTGGGGTAATGTGTTTGCAAGGCACTTAGAGGCTGGGGTGACCCTGCTTTCCAGTGAGCCTCTTGAGGAGGCCCCTGGATAGGGAGCTGAGATGCTCAGCTGCTGATCAGAAACTTGTGGCATCACTGGGGGATCCTTGAGGAGCCTCTTCTGCTGCAGGGTGTATGACTCATGGAAGGTGACACACCCAAGGTCAGGAGCCCAGCTGAGCCATCTGCTGAGCAGCAGGCAAGGCCCAGGGACCAGTCCATCCTGGGTTCGCCTCAGCACTTGGCTCATGGGTCAGACCCTTGGATGAGCCTGTGAAATGCTGCTGTTTCAGATGAAAATGGACCATGGGGACAAGACTGAAGATTGCCTGGGGCATGGGCTTCCAGCCTCTTCGAGCTCACCCTGTTCCATGCGTGAATACAATGGACAGATAGAAAGAACACAAACTCATAGTTCTCGTTTGATTGTTTATTTACTCCAAAGGAGTTTTGCTTGACTTTATTAGAGCCAGAAATCTATTTTTAATTATAAGAGAGTGCTTTTGAGTGTCCCTAGAGATCTGGCAGCTCAGGGATTGGGCTTGTTCTTGAGCTGCTCACAGAGGGCACACTTATAATCTGAGGACTCTCCCTGCTCATCCTCTGCCTCAGGGGCCTCATCTGGTGCCATGACTAAAAGGCCCGCCATCAGGATGGAGTAACAGGTGTTGTACAAAGTCATCACCGATTTGTAATCTGGGTACACCGGGGGGCTCTCGGGCAGTTTCCCTGGGCTGTCCCTTTCAGCAGTAGCCAAGGGCACAGGTATGGCATTGCTGGATGTGCCCTCTACAGCTGCCCTGCTGGGACTGCCCTGCTCAATGGGGAGATGGTTTCCCCCGGCCCACTTGGCTACACTGCCCACAGACCAAAGGTCAGAAAACACAAATGAGCACTGGCTGGGGGTTCTGCGAGCAGTTGGCATCCCCTTCTGGACTTTGTTGCCAGCCTTTTGGGTGAACTCGTGGTGGAATTGAGGAGAGTGTCTGGTTGCCACCACTCGCTTCTTTCTCTTTGGAGTTGTTGTTGTGCCAGTGGCAGGCTGAGAAGTTGTTCTGGGGTTGCCTCTCCTCTGGATGTTCTGCAGAAGCAGAGGCTTGTCTCTCTGAAAATTGGAGTTTCGATAGATCTGAAAGGAAATGAATCACTTTAGGCATGAGAGGGGAGAAGAGCTCTTCCTCACCACCCTCCTCCCCACAACAGTCCGGGCCATGCCTAAGTATGAAGACAAGATCTCTTCATTCCTGGCAGCTTATGAGGCCCTAGCATGTTGCTCCCTAGAGCTCGCCCAGGGCTGTCTTCACTTGAGGTGTTACTGGCCCTCCCTGACATCAAGTGGCCCCTCAGTGTCTGGAGTCACCCCCATGGATCCTGTCTAAGAGGGGTGGTGGAACACAACAGATCCTGCTTTCTCTTCTTTCCTTAACCACCCTCTCATGAGAACAACATTCTCCTGGGAAACGAAACCCGTCCAGCATTCAGCTCATCTAGTCTAGTCTCCACAAAAGGGCTTTCTACGTTACCATGAGCTTCTTCCCTGCAGTGTGACTCGAAGGGCGGACTTTCCTGAACCCGTACTGGTTCAGTTCACGGATGAAGCTCTTGATGCTGTGTGTCTCGAAGACCTGGTCCGTGCCTCTGCGCTGGAGTACCTCCATCTGGAAGAGATCTGCCTCGATGACCACTGTATCTCCCTCATTGTTCAGTGCACAGAGGTGAAGGCTGCATCCTCCACAATCCTCCAGAGCTTCCTGGGGAAGGACAGCCCGAGGATGGCATTGTTCTCTTCCTCTTTGGCCATTTCAGGGTTCAGGGGCTGTGGGTGCAGATTGTCATGGAGGCCTGGATCTGGGCTCTTGGGCTAGTCACACTGCTTCTCCAAAGCCTCCCCTGAATCCAGGGTTGGATCTGGGGAGGAATCACGGGTGTCCCCTGCTGCAGGCTCCCCTTCAGTTGATAGGATCAGCAGGGCTGCCTGTGACTCATGGGAACTCTGACTAGCCATGGAGCCAGTCTAGCTAAGGAGCATTATCTATCCAAGCAGCAAGTGCTCAGGGAAAACGGGCCTCAGACCATGGTCGGGGTGCCCCCTAAATACTCTCTGGAGATTCTAGAATCTGGGTCTTAGGACAGGCAGCCAATTAAGTGGTCAGCTTCCTTAACTGTTTCATGATGTCACAGAGGTTATGTGGAGAGGCAGCCCTAGACCTGTGTCAGGGAGGGGGTCTGGGGATGGAGATGGGATCCCCAGCTTGTCTGTTCTCTGACAGTACAGAAAAAGTATTTTTCAGGTTGCCTACAAGGGCTCCCTTCTGCTGCCAGGCACATTGTTTCAGGGGCCAGGCCCTGGCTGGGTTGACAAATGTGTCCCTAACTTCACTCCCCTCACTAACAACATACAGGCCTGTGGCTGGCTTCTGCTGAAGGACCAGGCCCTAGCGAGTCCTAGGTCTGCTACCACCAAGAGAGATCCCAGGAGTCAGATGGGCCCCTGGTGACTGTCCCTCCCAGAAGATGGGGTCCGTAGCAGGCTGATTTGCCTTACCTGAGTTGGTGGCTCCCCCATCCTTCCCCCTCTTCTAGCTTTGTTGTCTTCTGGCTGTTGCTGCTGGTTGGTTGGTCCCACTCAGTTGGCCCCAAAGTCAGAGTCCTGTTGTCCTGCCCCCACCGCCCCCCAGGTCGAGCTCTCCCCATAGTAGGGCTGTGCTCGAGCACAATGGAGCAACCTCATATTCCACTTGAATGTTCCCAAGCACCTGAGACACAGATTCCCCAGGATGTCTTGTGGGAGGGCAAAGCTAGGTGCTCCGCTGAGCTCACAGCCTCCTGAGCTCTGCCCACCCACAGGTATCATCCCACTGCAAATGATAGACTGTTGTCTTCAGTTTCCATTTTTTCCCATAAACACCACTCTGGTGGCCCTAGAGTATTCTCTTTGGGAACACCTCTATGTGCTTTTCCCATCCCCTTCCCAGAGCCTCAGATTCAGCCTCCCTGCAGGCTGTTTCAAAAGCCCTGTTTCCTTTCCTCAGTGGGGTGGTTGGGCTTCTGCTACCCCTGGTCCTGGCAATCCATGTCCAATTTGGGTCACTTTGGGCACCTTCCCTTTGAAGGACTTGATCGGGGGCTCAAGGTACAGCCAGTTCTGTTGACAACAGCCACTTCACTGGTCCTCTCCAAGGCCAGCTCTTATCTTCCCCACCCCTGCCCCTGTCCCCACCACCACTGTGGACCTGTTCTCTGTTACCCAGATGGCAGGCCCATCGAATGATTTTATGGGTTAGGTGCTTTTCAAGGGCCATCCTTTACACACTCACTCCAAGGAACATGTCTAAGTTGTTGAGCTGGATGTGACCAAAGAAAGCCCCCGTCAACCTGTGTTTGAAAAAGTATGAGAATCCGGGTGTGGGACTGGATGAAACCTGAGTGAGTCACCGGTCTATACCACATGTGGGCAGTAGAGCAGTGGGTTTGGAGATGCGTGTTCTCTGGTATTTGTGGGCCACTGTTCTTGAAAATCACTGTGTAGGAAACAGACTGGTACCTTGGAAAGGCCCGTATTTGAGGACCCTAGGGCATTGTCTCCCAGTTCTGCCAGTAGCAGGGTCATTTTCCCTTTGTGAGGACCGCAGCCTGGTATCTGAAAGGGGAGAGCTAAGAGGGTGTGGAAGAAGCTCTCCCAGAGGCCTTTCTGCCTAATGACTGGCGGCATGGATGAGATTCAGGCTTCGACTTGGGCTTCTTCATGGACTTTCTGCTTAAAAGCAGGTTGACAAAGCTTTGCTTCCAGCCAGTTCATCTGACTGGGACATGACTCTGGAGGCTATAAACGTTGGTGGGGGCCTCTGGTGGCTCCTCTGAAGGCGACAGAAGGTCCTGGTATCTGTGGGCAGCCTGACTAGCTGGTCTTTCTTGCTCCCTCCCACGCTTTGGGCCCCTCCTCACCCCTTGGGTCCTGAGGGAGCTGCCTTTTCTGGTCCACCTCCTCCAGGAAGCACCCAGGCCCTGGCAGTGTGTTTGTGTGTCGCCAAGGGGGTCTTTGTCAGCCGTGGCTCGGGACACTTGTGTTGTGCGCACACAAGCTCTCCTGACGTCCAAGGCCTGCCTTTCTCTGCCTCACTCTCCTGCCCCTGTGCTTAGTGTCCACTCCCTGGTTTCCCCAGCCCTGCTCCCCTCCCTCACTGCAGCTTGGGAGACCTGGAGCCTCAGGGATCCACCTGTGTTCCCTTCCCTCCCATATCGGAGGAGCCTCCTGTAGAGTCTTATCCCAGTGGGAACTGGGACCATACAGTCAGGCTTTCCCTCCCTCCTTCTCAGTGATGAGCTGGTCAGCCTGGCAGGTTCAGTTGGGCAGGAGGCCCCATGGCAGCAGAAGGGACAGGGCGCAACCCTCAGGCTGGAGGCGCTGGGACTGGACAGAGATGCCGGCCCCGAGCAGAGTCAGTTCTCAGCAAGGCACAGAGCAGCCCCACAGGGCTTCTGATTCTCCTTGTCCCCTTCCTTCCACAGGCCTGATTTTTGTCACCTCAGAGGCATCGAGTAGCACTGAGAAGAGGAATGTATGAGAAGTCGCAAGGTCAGGTGGTGGCCTGGGGTGGGCGGGAAAGGTGGGGGCTCCAGAGGAATAGAGAACAGGGCTTTGAGCCCACTGCGGCCCTCACTAGCACGTGATCCTGGGAAGATGGCCAAGCCCCGTGGCCTCAGTTCTTCATGTGGGAGGCGAGCGGGTGTGAGGAGCCCCGTGTATTGGGCTGCAGGATGGACATAAGGGATGAGACAGAGCTCGCAGGGCCTGGCAACAGTTGACCCTGTGATAACAGGGCAGGAATCTTTCACACTGTTGCCCCCAGAAAATCCTCCACTGTCCACTGGATGGGGTTGGCTACTTTGTGGTCCAGGGAAGGTTAGAGAATATGCACCTCAATAGGATGTGGAATTCCTAATTAGCCAAACAGGATGTTTCATAAATAAAACTAAGAAACTTTTCCACTTAGACTGTAGTGGACCATAGTGTTAGTCGCTCAGTCATATCTGATTATACAACTCCATTGACTATAGATTGCCAGGATCCTCTGTCCATGGAATTCTCCAGACAAGAATAGTGGAGTGAGTTGCCATGCCCATCTCCAGGGGGATCTTCCTGACCCAGGGATTGAACCCAGGACTCCCACAATGCAAACAGATTCTTCATTGTATGGGCTATCCAGAAAGGCCCATTTCCAGTTAGAGGACCTGTAAAATTTGGGTGTGGAGGAGTGTTCCAGCAGGACCCAAGCAGCTCCAGGAAACAGAAGCAGGAACCACTCTTTGCATGAGTCCCAGGTGGTTTTGCATCCAAACACTTACCTTCCGTCATTGCACCACCAATAAATGTTGAGTCTTTGATTACAATGCTCAATTAAAATGAAAATAATTGAAAGCTAGTTAACACCTTGAATTCTGGGCCCCCAGGACCAGGAAAGAGAGGGTCAGTCCGTGGATTTCTGGGCATCACTTCAAGGGAGTGAGATGGCAGTTCTTCGGGATTCCTAGCAGATAATGGGTAGAAAACACCTGTGCCATCCTTGTGGTCAGCAGCAAAGTGACAAGAGCTAGGACCCCTTCCATGCTTCCCCAAAAAGAGATCTCTCTGGGCTTTATTCAAGAGCCAAAAGGACACCTTACAGCAATGTCCCATTTCCCCTCCCTCCCATGAGGCACCTCATGTGACTGTGGCTCCTAGACCATCGCTCTAGGTATGGGAGTGTCCTGCTTCTCCCAGTGTCCCCACTGCTAACACAGGGCCTTTCATGGAGCAGAGGCTCCATAAAGGTCTTTTCAATAAATGTGCCAGTGAGGAGGGGGCTGCTTGACACAGATGAATTGCTACTTCTTTTGATAACCCAGGAAAATCCACATAAACTGAGATCCCTTAGCTGTACCAAATGAACACACCCAAGGTATAAGAAAGAATTCACTACTATCACTTTTTATTTTCTAATTTTTCCACCACCTGTATCACTGCTAAATAGATTCATATTTCCAAAATCATTCTAAATCTAATTCCATGTTATCTTGTGCAGGACCACAGAATAAAATGGAAGTGTTCCTACTCTCACAGAACAGGAAAACTCTTCATCTTGAACTGGTTAAGTACAAACACAGTGTGATGATCAACGTCATTGACATTGTTAGATACTGGAATGCATTGTCTTCTATAAAAAAGAATAACATTTGAAAGATTCCTAAAGAAAACAAAGATGAGCCTCCATGTCATTGTAGAGAACAGGAACACAAAGATGCTACACACCGGGTTCCCCCAACGGGCCCGGACCTTCACTGCTGAGAAGGCTGACTGTTTCCTCTTCAATATCAAAGGGAAGAATCAGCCTCCTTTCCTGCCCCCTAGGACAAGCTGTTGGACATGGGCCTGGAAGGAGCCTGGCTGCTGCTCTGGCTCAGAGTCCTCCTTCCTCCTCCCTCGCAGCCTTTGCAGAGGGGTTGGAAAGAGCTGGGACCCCTTCAACCAACTCTGTCCAGATATTCCAGCTCTTTAAACTTGCTGGTCTCCACATAGCCCTTGGGACCCCACAGGAACTCATAGCAAGCAGGGTCTTCATCAGGCACCTGCTGGTACACCAGGTACCCCTCCCGCACCCACACTTGGGTGAGCAGCTCCCTGGGCTCCCCATAGATGAAGTGTTCTTACCGAGACACACCCTCATCCTGCTGAGTGCTCCCCAGATCTCCTCCTCAGGGGCATGGCCATCCTCCACAGCGATCAGGCACAGGATCACCACCAGGAGGCCAGCCTTGGGCAACCTCTGCCCATTGCTCAGCATCTCACTGAGGGTGAGGCCCAGGGAGGGGACCAGGATATCAGAGTGCTCACTGGGGTCCACCTCCTTCACCTCCAAGCCAAAGACCAGCTGCAAATACTCTGAGGCTTGACCGAAGACCACCAGGAAATGGTCCTGGTAATCTTTGAGCACACTGTTCAGCACTTCTGCCTTTGTGATCGGCTCCTTAGCAAGACACCTGCTGAGCAGGAATTGCACCAGCTCATTTTTCTTCACCCGCAGTGCATCTCAGAGCCAGGATCTGGCATCTTCCTGGTCACGTGAGCTGCTTAGCACTTCATCTTGCCTGCTGAGGTCATGCTCTTCATATTGGCTCCCGGAGTAGCAGCCATGGCATTGGGAGAGGGCCAGACACCCAGAGGGCTCTGGGGGAGACTGGGCGTTGCAGCAGCAGCCACTTCCTCCAGGGTACCCCAGACCAGGAGAAGGAGAAGGTAGCTTCATCTCCTTCCTCTACTTGCTCCTCCTCCCTCCACCTGCTGCTGCTGCTGGTCCTCCTCCTCCTTCTCCACATTCTGCTCCTCTTCATCCTCCTCCTCCACCTCCTTCTCCTCACCCCAATGAACTGTGCCTCCATCAGGCCCTCTTCCTTTCTTGGATCCTGAAAGACTCTCTCAGGCTGGCAGAGCCCATGCATCCCTTGCATGATGACCAGGGTTGAGGTGCAGACAGGAGTGAAGCAGGGGGACAGATGGGGATCCTGGGCCTGCGGGAGAGGGTGGTTGTGAGCGTCCTCAGGTGAGAAACCCACCCTGGGCGGTCTGATTCAGGCCACTTACAAGTCTCCCCTTGAGGGGTGTTCTCAGGCCTCATAGAGGAGCTCCTCCTAAGCGGCCTAACCCCTGGCTACCTGAAGTAGGATGTGAGGTGGCTCACCAGTGTGCAGTCAGCACAGCTTGAGGTTGTGGTGCTGACATGATGGGGAGGATTAGGGCCTTTTGGTGTCCCCACTGTTCTGGGATGTGGAGTCCCTGGTGCACACTCAGGGTAGCCAACTCACCTTGACTCTTGGCACTGCCTGGACCTCCTCATCTCTCTGCCCTATGGACTCGGGCTTAAGACATCTGCCTTCGCCTGCTGGCTCCTGGAGCCCCTGTGAGAGAAATGGAGGGACAACTCGGGAGTAGATTGTGGCACAGACTTGGGCTTTCTGTGCTGGTAGGAGGGGTGGACACTGTGAGGCCCCCACATGCCATCACCCACAGGGTGGGTGGTCCTCTTAGGGCTTTCTTGTAGTGCCCCCTTTCCCCTGGCATGGCCTGTACCCTCCCCTATGGGGACTTGCAAGGTAGTGACGCTGTGAGGGAACAAGAGGTCTCAGACCAAAAGGTATGTTTAAGCAGGGCAGGAGACGCTACTGATGGTGATGGCACAGATGGCACGTTGGAGGTGGCCTGGATCTCTGTAAGCAGCCAGCCTAGAGATTTGTTCCTTTTGTTATTTTTCTAACCAGAACATGCTCCTCTTGTCCCTCTGTGGCAAGGGTTGCAGTGCTGGGAGAGGGGAGTGTACATACTTGAGGAGACACAGCCAGATCTGGCCTGACATTCAGGGCTTCTGCTCCAGAAACTTGGAATCCCACCCTGCCTCCAATAGGACAGTGAAAGCCAATGAGGAAAAGGAAGTCTCTGCCTCACATCTGGCTTCAGACCTGGTACCACTGAACTTCCCAGCCATAGGCGCTGGCACACCCTAAGACAAGATGTGACTTGTGGTCCATCAAATCCAGCCCCATCCCCACCCCCACCCCCCTCTGATGATGGTACAGACTTTACAGTGATGCTCCCCCACAAGATCACCCCTTCAAGACCATAATAGATAATTGATGTACTTAAATGCAGATAGGCAGAGAAAAATGGGAAGACAGAAGGACTGGTCTCCACTGAAAAACTGAGAGGAAGTCAGTTCAGTTTGTCAGTCGGGTCTGATTCTTTGCAACACCATGAATCGCAGCACCCCAGGCCTCCTTGTCCATCACCAACTCGAGGAGTCCACCCAAACCCATGTCCACTGAGTTGGTGATGCCATCTATCCATCTCTTCCTCTGTCGTCCCCTTCTCCTCCTCCGTCAATATTTCCCAGCATAAGGGTCTTTACCAATGAGTCAGCTCTTCGCATCAGGTGGCCAAAATATTGGAGTTTCAGTTTCAACATCACTCTTTCCAATGAACACTCAGGACTGGTATCCTTTAGGAAAGATTGGTTGGATCGCCTTGCAATCTAAGGAACTCTCAAAGTCTTCTCCAACACCGCAGTTCAAAAGGATCAATTTTTGGCACTCAGCTTTTTTATACTCCAACTCTCAATCCATACCTGACCACTGGAAATACTATAGCCTTGACTAGACAGACCTTTGTTGCCAAAGTCATGTCTCTGGTATTTTTTTTAATATAAATTTATTTAATTTAATGGGAGGTTAATTACTTTACATATGGTATTAGTTTTGCCATACCTCAACATGAACCTGCCACAGTTATACATGTGTTCCCCATCCTGTACCCACCTCCCACCTCCCTCCCCGTACCATCCCTCTGGGTCATCCCAGTGCACCAGCACCAAGCATCCTGTATCATGCATCAAACCTGGACTGGCGATTTTTTTCATATATGATATTGTACATGTTTCAACGCCATTCTCCCAAATCACCCCACCTTCTCCCACAGAGTCTCTGCTTTTTAATATTCTGTTTGTCTACTCATAACTCTACTTCCACGGACTAAGCTTCCTTTACTTTCATGGCTGCAGTCACCATCTGCAGAGATTTTGAAGCCCAGAAAAATAAACTCAGCCACTGTTCCCCCATCTTCTTCCCATGAAATGATGGGACCAGATGCCATGATCTTCGCTTTTTGAATGTTGAGCTTTAAGCCAACTTTTCCACTCTCTTCTTTCACTTTCATCAAGAGGCTCTTTAGTTCTTTACTTTCTGCCATAACGGTGGTGTCTTCTGCATATCTGAGCTTATTGATACTTCTATCGGCAATGTTGATTCCAGCTTGTGCTTCCTCCAGCCTAGCGTTTCTCATGATGCACTCTGCATATAAATTAAATAAGCAAAGTGACAATACACAGCCTGGATGTACTCTTTTTCCTACTTGGAACCAGTCTGTTGTTCCTTGTCCAGTTCTAGCTGTTGCTTCCTGACACGCATAGAGGTTTCTCAAGAGGCTGGACAGATGGTCTGGTATTCCCATCTCTTTCAGAATTTTCCACCGTTTACTATGATCCACACAGTCAAAGGCTTTGGCATAGTCAATAAAGCACAAATAGATATTTTTTATGGAACTCTCTTGCTTTTTCCATGATCCAGTGGATGTTGGCAATTTGATCTCTGATTCCTCTGCCTTTTCTATAACCAGCTTGAACATCTGGAAGTTCATGATTCACATATTGCTGAAGCCTGCTTTGGATAATTTTAAGAATTACTCTACTGGCATGTGAGTTGCGTGCAATTGTGCGGTAGTTTGAGCATTCTTTGGCGTTGTCTTTCTTAGGAATTGGAGTAAAAATTGACTTTTTCCAGTCCTGTGGCCACTGCTGAGTTTTCCAAAATAGCTGGCATATTGAGTTCAGCACTTTAACTGTATCATCTTTCAGGATTTGAAATAGCTCAACTGGAATTCCATCACCTCCACTAGCTTTATTCCTAGTGATGCTTATAAGGCCCACTTGACTTCACATTCCAGGATGTCTGGCCCGAGGTGTGTGATGACAAAATCATGATTATCTGTGTCATGAAGATTTTTTTGTGTGTGTGTACAGTTCTTCTGGGTACTATTTGCGGCTCTTCTTAATATCTTCTGCTTCTGTTAGGTCCATAGCATTTCTGTCCTTTATCGAGCCCATCTTTGCATGAAATGCTCCCTTGCTATCTCAAATTTTCTTGAAGAGATATCTAGTCTTTTCCATTCCGTTGTTTTCCTCTACTTCTTTGCATTGATCACTGAGGAAGGCTTTCTTATGTTTTCTTGCTATTTTTGGAACTCTGCATTCACATGCTTATATTTTTCTTTGTCTCCTGTGCTTTTCACTTCTTTTCTTTTCACAACTATTTGTAAGGCCTCCCCAGACAGCCCTTTTGCTTTATGGCATTTCTTTTCCATGGGGATTGTCTTGATCCCTGTCTCCTGTACAATGTCATGAACCTCCGTCCATAGTTTATCAGGCACTCTATTTGTACGGTCTAATCCCTTAAATCTATTTCTCACTTCCACTGTATAATCATAAAGGACTGGATTTATGTCATACCTGAATATTCTAGTGGTTTTGCCTACTTTCTTCAATTTACATCTGAATTTGGCAATAAGGAGCTCATGATCTGAACCACAGTCAGCTCCCAGTCTTATTTTGCTGACTTTATAGAGCTTCTCCATCTTTGGCTGCAAACGATATGATCAATATGATTTCAGTGTTGATCATCTGGTGATGTCCATGGGTAGAGTCTTTTCTTCTATTGTTGGAAGAGGGTGTTTGCTATGACCAGGGTGTTATCTTTGCAAAACTCTATTAGCCTTTGCCCTGCTTCATTCCATACTCCAGAGCCAAATTTTCCTGTTACTCTGGGTGTTTCTTGACTTCCTACTTTTGCATTCCAGTCCACTATAATGCAAAGGACATCTTTTTTGGGTGTTAGTTCTAAAAGGTCTTTTCAGTCTTCATAGAACCGTTCAACTTCAGCTTCTTTTTCATTGATTGTTGGGGCATAGACTTGGATTACTGTGATATTGAATGGTTTGCCTTCGAAACAAACAGAGATCATTCTATAGTTTTTGAGATTGCATCCAGCTAATGCATTTTGGACTCTTTTGTTGACCATGATGGATAATCCATTTCTTCTGAGGGATTTCTGTCCGCCATACTAGATATAATGGTCATCTGAGTTAAATTCACCCATTCCATTTCATTTTAGTTCACTGATTCTTAGAATGTTGTCATTCAATCTCGCCATCTCCTGTTTGACCACTTGCAATTAGCCTTGATTCATGGACTTAACATTCCAGGTTCCTATGCTATATTGCTCCTTATAGCATTGGACCTTTCTTCTGTCACCAGTCACATCCACAACTGGGTATTGTTTTGCTTTGGCTCAAACCCTTCATTCTTTCTGGAGTTATTTCTCCATCAATCTCCAGTAGCATATCGGGCACCTACTGACATGGGGAGTTCCTCTTTCAGTATCCTATTGTTTTGTCTTTTCATACTGTTTTTGCGGATCTCAAGGCAAGAATACTGAAGTGGATTGCCCTTCCCTTCTCCAGTGGACCACATTCTTTCAGACCTCTCCACCATTACCCGCCCAACTTGAGAGGCCCCACAGGGCCTGGCTTAGTTTCATTGAGTTAGACAAGGCTGTGGTTCTAATGTGATTAGATTGACTAGATTTCTGTGATTATGGCTTCCGTGTGTCTGCCCTCTGTTGTCGTCTTGCAACACCTACCGTCTTACGTGTGTTTCTCTTACTTGGACGTGGGGTATCTCTTCATGGCTGGTCCATGAAAGCGCAGCCACTGCAACTTACCTTGGACGAGGTATATCTCCTCACTGACACCACTCCTGACCTTGAACGTGGAGTAGCTTCTCTAGTCCCTCCTGAGAACATGCAGCCACCACTCCATGGACGTGTGATATCAGTCCTGATTATTCACTAGAAAGACTGACGCTGAAGCAGCAACTCCACTTCTTTGTCCACCTGATGCAAAGAACTGTCTCATTGGAAAAGATCCTGATGCTAGGAAGGAATGAAGGCCAAGGAGAAGAGGATAAGAGAGGATGAGATGTTTGGATGGCATCGGGGATTCAATGGTCTTGAGTTTCAGCAAGCTCTGGGAGTTGGTGATGGACAAGGAATCCTGGTGTGCTGCAGTCCATGGGGTTGCACACAGTTGGACACAACTGAACAAATGAAATGAACTGAAGGCTATAGGGAGAATGCTTTGAACACAAGTTCTTAACGTGTCTCAAAATGGAACAGCAAAAGATATTTCCTTAACATGATAGATAAGGAGCGTGCACAGCAACGATGTGTGTGTGTGTAAGTGTGTGTGTGTGTGTGTGTGTGTGTGTGAGATGGGGAAAGAGGTGGGGATGAATGAACAGACAGCCTGATGGAGCAGTTTGAAAAGAAGTGTTTCTTTCTGTAGTGAGCTGATTTTTAGAAAAGCTGTTAAAGGAGTCAGAATTGCCTGAATCTTAGAGCTTTCTCAAGCGTGGGGGAAAGCTGAAGTTCAGAGCAGAGAAGCATGGCTATTGTTTAGCCAAGCCTAGTCAGTGGGTATGTTATGGATGACTGTGAGCACTTGGCCAGTCTCTGATGTTGTTTAAAATAGGCCAAGTCAGCCTTTCGACAGTATGGTTGTTATCAAAACTGCAAATTAATGTGCTTGATGCAGAATGAGGCCCATCAGAACTAAATGTTAGAGTTTGGAACAGTGAAAGGTTTATTACAGATTCATACAAATATGTGTGTGGCTCTTTCCCTAAGAACTCAAAGTAAATGAAGTTTTTCAGTTAAGTATATTTAAAAGCACATGTCAGAGAGAGTTGTGGTAAATTGTTGCAGACTTCTTATTGTCACATCCCTTGTGCTCAAAGTTAGGTCATGGTCAGGTAAGAATGTTCCTATGTATCTCTACCAGATGAATGTTATTTTCTGTCATTCTTCCCCTGTCAAGAGAGAGCAAAGTCTCAAGGCACAACTTTCACTTGAAATGACCCATCCTGGATAACCATAAAGAGATCTCATTTGGCAGCTCCTTAGGGGCAAGGTTCCCACATTCTGCCCAGCTCTCATCCTTGATGGAGCCAGGCACCCAACCCAATAGGTCCTGTCTCCTCAGGCTGTCCAAGTGAGGAGACCAGTTCTCAGAGACTGAGGCCCAGGGAGATGGCCACTGCTAGTAGGTTGCAGAGTCAGGGATGGGGGAGAGGTTCACCGCTCCTCAAGGCCTGGGGCAAGGCTACTGGAGGGCAATAGTGAGGGCTCTGGAGCACTACAGGATGTCCTCCCCAGTCAATTCCCTGGGACCTCCAGCTCACCCACTGGCCCAAGGCTGGGTGATCTCCAGGTCCTCCAAAGGAATGCCTGAATTTGCCTCTTCTCTCACTTTCCAGCTGATGACCACCATATCACCCTTCCTTAATCACTCCCCCAGTACTCCATTCTTGACAGTAACTGGGGGGTAGGGCCCACTGTGGTGCTGATCAATAGCTGAGCAGGGCAATGAATGGTCACTCATTGACAGTTGGCTGCTTGTGAATGGGGCCATCTGATGCACCAAGCAAGGCTGAGCTACACCTGTTGCCTAGGAACAGGGTGGTTTGAAATGAAACACATCAATGGCTAACTGCATAGGGCTGTGCTCACTCTGCTCTGTTACATTGTGAATAGAATAAGAATCACTGTAAGGATAAGGTATGTTAAAGAAGTTCTCAAGGTGGTCTGGCTTTGACATTCTTGTTGGCTTTGACATATTAGCTAAAATATATGCGGCACATGCAATCAAGTGGCAGCTGTTGGAGGGGCATATTGATAAGCACTGTTGACTGCCATGTTTACTGGCATTCCCAGTGCATGACTGGGAATACAATGAAAAGAAAGATGTACAAAAGTTAAACAAGCATGTGAAATCAAAATCTGCCGTGGGAAAGAAGTCCGTCAAAAAGATTAAAGCACTCTAGACCCAACGTATCCTTATGGAACAGAGCAGCATGAGCACAGCCATTAGCAGGTAGCCATTGCTTTGCCGTATTACTCCACATCCTGTTACTAAGCATCAGGTATTGCCCAGCAATTGGACAGTGCATCGCTCGACCCTGCCAATAATCAACCAAGTATCAGTGAAATACCTGCTGGTACTTCTCCTGCTCAGCTATTGTTCAGCTCCACATTGGGCCCTACCTGATGATAACTGTCAATGAGGGACCACTGGGGAAGTGATTCAGTCAAGAGACAGTGCTGCATTGGTCATCTGATCCTGACCTTTGGACAAATTACTAGTTTTTGTTTGTTTGTTTTAATCGGGAATGTATTTCTGGTAGATGGGGCAAGTTGAGTTTCCCTACTCAATATGACAGCTCAAGTGTCCCCAACAATATTAGTGGAAGAGACATGTATGACTTTCTTGGCTCTGATGTGTAATTTTATGGAGATGGTGTATAGACCCTGGGGCAACAGACTGAGGATTCACCAAGTCTTGGGGTCTCTACAGTCATTGGAGTAGCAAAAACATCCAAGCTGCTATTAACTACCTTTATCCATGTTAAGTTCTTGGTTTTAAGTTCCTTAAGCCCCTCCAGAACCCCCACTAGGAAGAGAGTGGGCGAAAGAGGAAATGACAAGACAACTCTGGGGAACACATTTGGAATGAAAAGTGTTTGGTAGAGGTTCATACAGGGATGGAGGAGGCAGGAGTGTTGAAGGGGGACATATAAATCAAAAAATAAAGGGCACTGAAGGAAAGTCTGAGGGTCATGAGAAGAAACACCATGCCCCTGAAACACCACTCCCCAGAATCAGACACACAGAGGTGTCGGGGTTTGAAGGTTGTATCATGGCCTCCCTCAGAACCCGCTAACCCATGTTGATGGGCACAGTGGTACATTGTGATGTCTAAGACCCCAAAGCCACCATTGGCTGGGGGAGTGCCCAGCTTACCAATCGGATTGAAGGGTGTGGCTCCTCATTGTCCTGAGAAGGTATATATAGGGAGGTCCGAGGCAAAGATTCTGGGTTAGGCCATTTCATGCTATCATCATAAGGTAACCAGGAAGCCACGGCAGCCAAGAAGAGCTCCAATGCGGTGTGCTTCAAGGGTGAAAGGAAGAAAGAAGACCCTTTGTCCACAGAGATACAGAGGCAATGGGAAGGTAAGATTGTTTCATCTATGCTCCCCACGTTTTCCATTGACTTTGCTGCCTAAGACCTCTACACTGTCCTTGCCTGCCAAAAGCCCTCATCAGCCCACATCCCTTTTCATGAAGTCTCCCTTCCAACTCAGATGTTACACTCTTTCTCAAAATTAATACACTTATCTTGTCTTTCAAGGCACGGAATATGACCTTGAGGGTCAGAAGACCTCTAAAAGGAACCTTGAGAAAGAAAATCCGATCATATGCCACTCTGTCGAAGAAGGTAAAGAAAACAAGAAAACCAAACTGTTTTTTCTGCTGCTGTGCACATAAGAAACTGAATGAAAGCCGAAAAGGGTACCAAAATATGAGGCAGAGTCAAAGAAGGAGGCAGAATCAAAAGAAAAGGTAAGCTCAGCCACCACAGAATGAGAAACCCTGGAGAAGTATAAGCTGGGCAGACAGTAACTGAATAGAAAAGGTCAGACAGTTTACAATTGTGTCTCCAGAGGTCTGCTTTCTTTGAAATGGCCAACCAGGAAAAGACTGACTCTCACACTAACATAGTAAACTGAAGGCTGTGATTAAAATACACATCAAATGGTGAAAAGATATTTGCATGTGTGTGAATTTTCTGATGGGATGGGAGTGAAGGAAGAAAAGAGGTGGACACCTGAATGGGAAGGGATATGGGGTCCCAAGAGCTGCGGGAAAAGACCCTCAGGTCCCAGTTAGCCAGAGAGTAGAGGTCCGACTGGGTCAGGAGTCTGCACTGAAGGTGAACAACCCTGCTTAACCATTGATCTCAGCGGCAAGGAATTTTGGTGCAGTGTTACTGCCATTGTTTGGGGTGTGCAGTGATATCAGGGTCTAGATTGCCACAACCCAGATGAGAAGAGGGCTTCACATGGGGATGGTGAATGTCAGACTTCCCCTAAATTAGGCAGGCAGACATCACCTCCTGGCCATTTACGTCTTAATGGGCTTTGTTGCATCACTCACCTATGCTGTCAGCTAAAGATGCTCAGGAGGCACAAAATGCTGATGCAACTAAAACCCACCGTTAGCACTCCCAAAGATTAAAATAATGTTTGGAGGAATCAGACCAAATATCAATTAGGCCACTGTAATCTTAAGAAATTTGGGAGAGCACTATGATCCCAAGGGCAGGGCAGTGGAGGTGGCCAAATCCCGGTGCAGATGAATAACAGGATCACGACACACAGATAATGTTTTTGGGTATGGGGCACCATGCAGTTTGTGGGATCTTAGTTCCCTGACCAGGGATTGTACAAGTTCTGCTTCTACTGAAAGCATGGAGTCCAAACCACTGGACAGCCAGAGAAGTCAGGACAGAGACTTTTGATAAAATATTAATATAAGACTGTGTAAAAGCTGGTATTTATTTATCACCATGCCCTGGTATTTCTAAATAACTACAGTCATAAAACATTCTTCCCCAATAACCTCTTCTGTTAGTTCAACTTCTGCAAGTTTTCGTGGTTTAAAAAAGAAGAGTTTCGAATATTTAATTTGGTGTTCACTTTAGTTTTGAAGTGTTTGAATAGTTTCAAGGAGTAGTCAATCAAATATGGAGATATATAAAGCCAAGTCTCTACCAGAGGAAGCCCGTGTGTTTTCAGAAAACTTTTTAGAAACAATTAAAACAGAGATTCACCATCAGCATCAAAAGAGCTGAGTTCAGATTTTAAGTAAATGCTACGGTATCTTTTATCTGGGATTCAGCTCCCTAGTTAAATCTTTCTGGCACTTTAACTCCTGAGAGACACAGTTGATGATTGAAAGTCAGTCACTGAATGTGATTTAAAATCATTAAGAGTGAAGGAGACCCTGGGTTTGTTGTCCTTTCAAAGGAAGTAGGAGAACTATCAACTCTGCCTGTGAAGATTAGTCAGGTAAGCAGATATCAGCATGATATGGACAGAGAACCCTGATAGGCGGGTGCTGTGATTCCAGATCTGTATATATTATCACCATTTAACACTATCACACTTTAATGCCCTGTTGTAGGACTGACTGAAATAATTGCTGTTAGGGGAAGGTAACAGATTACTAGGCCTGAAGAGCTGAAACTGAAAGTTACTCAGTCGTGTCTGACGGTTGGTTACCCCATGGACTATATAATCCATAGAATTCTGCAGGCTAAAATACTGGAGTGGGTAGCCTTTCCTTACTCCAGGGGATCTTCCCAAACAAGGGATAAAGCCCAGGCATCCCAAAGTGAAGGAGGATTCTTCACCAGCTGAGCCACAAGGGAAGCCAAAGAATGCAAGCGTGGGTAGCTTATCCCTTCTCCAACAGAGCTTCCCTACCCAGGAATTGAACTGATGTCTACAACTTTGCAGGCAGAATCTTTCCCAACTTAGCTATCAGGAAAATCCTGAGGTGGACCAAAAGTGGAGGTTAGAGGGCCTTGTTTCCCTAAAGTCGCACTGGTATATATTTTAATATCCGTGGATAAACTGCCACCTTGCAGAAAGAATTGAGGATGCATAAAGTTTAAAAAGGATCCAAAGACTCTTAGAGTTAAAAGAGAAAAACATAAACATTAAGTCATGAGTTGAGAAAGGGTATATCCATTTAGATCAACAACAATAAATCAATATCAGAAGTCTGTAGCTGTCCTGGAAAAGGACAGTATATTGTGATTCAAACATGACAAGTCCTATTGCAAACGCTGTGTTGTATGCGGGTTGGGGGTTTGCTCATTAGCACTCACAAAGAGTAGTAGAAACTCTTTATACTTCCACTTATACAGGTTCGCTATGAAGAGATTGCAACTGACCCCTCTATCTGTGGCCATAACAACCTCTATTGATTGATACAATGATTTCCCTAAGACCTTCTAATTTCCTCTATGCCTGTGTCCATCCTATCCTGTGACTCAGAAACTAGCAACCATCTGAGGCTAGCCTAATAGTCACCTCCCAAGCAAATGTTCTTAATCATTCTCTTGTGTATTAATATTTTCACGTTCTCTAATCACTTGTAGTTCATTACATGCAGTTTGTAGGATAGATTTTTGAGTATGTATCTTCTCAGAAATGCATGCTAGAGAGGTAAACGGATTAGAAATCAACAGTGTGGTGATATAAAATATTATCAAAAGTTGGATTTTCTAAGACTGTAAGGGAGAGAATCACTCTCTTCTGCCAAGTATGTCCAAGAATCTGTTTGAAAATATAGTAAAAACCATGAACTAGAGAGGGGATCAGAAGTCAAAGGAACTTAAATGAGAAGCTTATTTTTTCAGTAGTCAAGAGGAACTCTATGTCTTTGTATTAAGACCACCCATTTACATGACACCAAATGCAAAAGCCAAAGCAGTGCCCATGGACTCATGATGAGTGCAGAATCCTGCTGGCCCAGCGGCTTCTCTTGATTGGCAGAGGTCAATATTAAGTCTATTTGCCTAGGGTCAGAATGTATTGCCTAGGGTCAGAACGTATGTGCCCAGGATCACATCCACGGATCAGCGGGAATCAAGTGGGATTCCCCAAACTTTACATGCCCCTGGCCAAGTCCCTTACTCCAGTGCCTTTCCTACAGGCTTGTCACTCATTACTGCCTTGAGATGAACATGATTAAGTTTCCCCTCACCATCTCTTCAATTACCTGCCGTGTGTAACTAGAAATCTGAATGCAAAAGATTGAAAGAGGACCCTTACCTTATACCTAATAATAAACTAAACTCAGAGTTGATTAAAGGTTTAAATGCAAGATCTGAAACTGTAAATAAACTAGAAGAAAACATCCTGGAGAAGTTGTAAACATTGGTTTTAATAGTGATGTTATATATGTGACACCAAAATCATAGGCAACAAAAGCTAAAATAGAAAAGTAGGACGACTTCAAACGATTAAACAGCCTCCCCCAAAGAACATCAAAAACACATCTAAAGAGAAGGTAAGCTGATGCTTACCAAATGGCAAGTTGGGGCGAGGGGAGGAATTGGGAGTTGGGGATTAACATATATATAGACACCACTATATATAAAATAGATAACCAGCAAGGACCTACTACAAAACCACAGGCAACTCTGCTAGAAATTCTGTAACATTAATGGAAAAATAATTTGTAAAGGAATAGATATATGGATGTGTGCCTGTGCAAACTCAGTTGATTTAGATGTTCCCTACTCATTGTGACCCTATGGACTGTAGCCTGCTAGGCTTCTCTGTCCATGAGATCCTCCAGGCAAGAATACTGGAGAGGCTCGTCATGTCCCTCTGAGCATATCTTCCCTACCCAGGCATTCAACCCAAATCTCCTTCATTGCAGGATGATTCTTTAACAACTAAGCCAAATGGGAAGCCCAAATATATGTATATGTAAAGCCGAATCACTTCGCTGGACACCTGAAACACAACATGGTAAAATCCTATACCCTGGAATGAAAAAAAAAAAAAAAAAAAGGATCCATCAAAATGTAGAACAATTAGCTCCAAAAACTGATTGGAAAATGCAGAAAGATTCCAAACTTACTCTCAAAGAAAGATCCACAGGGAATAGGGTATGAAGAGAAAAGGATGATTCAAGTCCTGACGTGTATCCATGGGAGAGGTCTCAGAAAATGAGGGAGATTACACGTTTGGAGATATGTCCTGGGTGTGAGTGTTTCGAGCCATATATTGGACACACAAGTCATGGGGTCTGACACAGGGAAGTGAAACACCCTTAAATGCTTGCAGGGCTATGTGGACTAACAGGAGGTCTGTGGGAAGCCCGGACTCCCCCTCCAGGAGCATGTGCTCAGGGGCTTGCTCCCAAGCCACAATGAAGAGGACAGATTGAGACCGCATTTGTGGCTACCTGTTTTCCCAACAACTGCCCACACTTAAACACTCCCTGCTTACTTGTGTGGTCGATCTGCACTGGAGCAGGGGCTGCCATGGCCAGGCAGACAGCTGGGATGTGGGAAACAGAGGTGCATCTGCCCCAGGGCAGCATGTCAGTGGAAGTTCTTGGGTCATGCTCCTGAAGGTCACTTATATAGGCGGCATATTAGGAGAAGTCCTGATCTCTGATAGAGGCCAAACTGCCACAGCAGATGATTCAGTAGGTTCCAAGAGCCCAAGAGGGCCTCACCTGCCCAATAGCACCCCTCTTCAACAGGGCAGGGAAAGCAGAAGCTGGGGGAAGTGATCAGCTGTGAGGAACCAATAGGTCTCAGACCAGAAGGTATGTTTAAGCAGGGCAGGAAACGCTACTGATGGTTATGGCACAGATGGCATGTTGGAGGTAGCCTGGATCTCTGTAAGCAGCCAGCCTGAAGATTTGCTCCTTTTGTTATTTTTCTAACCAGAACATGCTCCTCTTGTCCCTCTGTGGCAAGGGTTGCAGTGCTGGGAGAGGGGAGTGTACATACTTGAGGAGACACAGCCAGATCTGGCCTGACATTCAGGGCTTCTGCTCCAGAAACATGGAATCCCACCCTGCCTCCAATAGGACAGTGAAAGCCAATGAGGAAAAGGAAGTCTCTGCCTCACATCTGGCTTCAGACGTGGTACCACTGAACTTTCAAGCCATAGGTACTGGCACACCCTAAGAAGAGTTGTGACTTTTAGTCCATCAAATCCAACCCCACCCCCACCTCACCCCAGGGTGACTATGGTACACACTGTACAGTGATGCTCCCCCACAAGATCACCCATTCAAGACCATCATAGATAATTGATGCATTTAATTCAGAAAGACAGAGACAAATGGGAAGACAAAAGTACTGGTCTCCACTGAAAGACTGAGAGGAAGTCAGTTCAGTTTCTCAGTCGTGTCTGATTCTTTGCAACACCATGAACCGCAGCACACCAGGCCTCCCTGTCCATCATCAACTCGTGAAGTTCACCCAAACCCATGTCCATTGAGTTGGTGATGCCATCTAACCATCTCTTCCTCTGTCGTCCCCTTCTCCTCCTGCCATCAATATTTGCCAGCATCAGGGTCTTAACAATGAGTCAGCTCTTTGCATCAGGTGGCCAAATATTGGAGTTTCAGTTTCAACATCAGTCTTTGCAAAGAGCACTCAGGACTGATATCTTTTAGGATGGACTGGTTGGATCTCCTTGCAGTCCTAGGCACTCTCAAGAATCTTCTCCAACACCACAGTTCAAAAGCATCTATTCTTTGGTGCTCAGCTTTTTTATAGTCCAACTCTCAATCCATACCTGACCACTGGAAAAACCATAGCCTTGACTAGACAGACCTTTGATGCCAAAGTAATGTCTCTGCTTTTTATTTTTTATTTTTAATATAAATTTATTTATTTTAATGGGAGGTTAATTACTTTACATATGGTATTGGTTTTGCCATATATCCACATGAACCTGCTTCAGGTGTACATGTGTTCCCCACCCTTTACCCCCCTCCTACCTCCCTCCCCATACCATCTCTCTGGGTCATCCCACTGCACCAGCCCCAAGCATCCTGTATTATGCATCGAACCTGGACTAGCAATTCGTTTAATATATGATATTATTCATGTTTCAATGCCCTTCTCCCTAATCACCGCACCCTCTCCCACAGAGTCATTGTTTTTTATATGCTGTCGAGGATAGTCGTAACTCTACTTCCAAGGAGTAAGCTCCCTTTAATTTCATGGCTGCAGTCACCATTCTGCAGTGATTTTGGAGCCCAGAAAAATAAACTCAGCCACTGTTTCCACTATTTCCCCATATACTTCCCATATAGTGATGGGACCAGATGCCATGATCTTCGCTTTCTGAATGTTGAGCTTTAAGCCCATTTTTTCACTGTCTTCTTTTACTTTCAACAAGAGGCTCTTCAGTTCTTCTTCACTTTCTGCCATAACGGTGGTATCATCTGCATATTTGACCTTAATGATATTTCTCCCAACAATCTTGGTCCCAGCTTGTGCTTCCTCGAGCCCAGCATTTCCATTATGCACTCTGCATATAAATTAAATAAGCAGAGTGACAATATACAGCCTTGATGTACTCTTTTTCCTACTTGGAACCAGCCTGTTGTTCCATGTCCAGTTCTAACTGTTGCTTCCTGACCTGCATAGAGGTTTCTCAAGAGGCAGGTCAGGTGGTCTGGTATTCCCATCTCTTTCAAAATTTTTCAGTTTCTGTGATCTACACAGTCAAAGGCTTTGGCATAGTCAATAAAACAGAAATAGATATTTTTTATGAAAATCTCTTGCTTTTTCCATGATCCAGCGGATGTTGGCAATTTGATTTCTGATTACTCTGCCTTTTCTATAACCCTCTTGAACATCTGGAAGTACATGATTCTCTTATTGCTGAAGCCTTTTTTGGAGATTTATAAGAATTCCTTGACTGGCATGTGAGATGAGTGATATTGTGTGGTAGTTTGAGCATGCTTTGGCGGTGCCTTTCTTGGGGATTGGAGTGAAACCTGACCTTTTCCAGTCTTGTGGCCACTGCTGAGTGGTCCAAGTTAGCTGGCATATTGAGTGCAGCACTTTCACTGCATCATCTTTCAGGATTTGAAATAGCTCAACTGGAACGCCATCACCTCCACTAGCTTTGTTCGTAGTGATGCTTTCTAAGGCCCACTGGACTTCACATTCCTGGATGTCTGGGCATAGGTGCGTGATCACACCATCATGATTATGTGGGTCATGAAGATTATTTTTTTCTATAGTTCTTCTCAGTATTCTTAGCACTTCTTCTTAATATCTTCTGCTTCTGCTAGGTCCATGTCATTTCGGTCCTTTATCGAGCCCATCTTTGCATGAAATGTTCCCTTGGTATCTGCAATTTTCTTGAATAGATATCTAGTCTTTTCCATTCCGTTGTTTTCCTCTACTTTGCATTGATCACTGAGGAAGGCTTTCTTATCTCTTCTTGCTATTCTTTGGAACTCTGCAATCAGATGCTTATATCTTTCCTTTTTTCCTGTGCTTTCTGCTTTTCTTCTTTTCACAACTATTTGTAAGGCCTCCCCAAACAGCCCTTTTGCTTTTTGGCATTTCTTTTCCATGGGGATGGTCTTGATTCCTGTCTCCTGTACAATGTCACGAAGCTCCGTCCATAGTTCATCAGGCACACTGTCAGGTCTAATCCCTTAAATCTATTTCTCACTTCCACTGTATAATCATAAGGAATTGGATTTACGTCATACCTGAATGGTCTAGTGCTTTTCCCTACTTTCTTCAATTTACATCTGAATTTGGTAATAAGGAGCTCATGATCTGTGCCAGAGTCAGCTTCCATTCTTGTTTTGCTGACTGTATAGACCTTCTCCATCTTTGGCTGCAAGTGATATAATCAATCTGATTTCAGTGTTGACCATCTGGTGATGTCCATGTGTAGAGTCTTTTCTTGTGTTGTTGGCAGAGGGTGTTTGCTATGACCAGTGTGTTCTCTTTGCAAAACTCTATTAGCCTTTGCCCTGCTTCCTTTCATACTCCAGAGCCAAATTTTCCTGTTACTCCAGGTGTTTCTTGACTTCCTACTTTTGCATTCTAGTCCACTATAACGTAAAGGACACCTTTTTTGGGTGTTAGTTCTAAAAGGTCTTGTCGGTCTTCATAGAACCATTCAACCTCAGGTTCTTCATCATTACTTGTTGGGGCATAGACTTGGATTACTGTGATATTGAATGGTTTGCCTTGGAAACGAACAGAGATCATTCTATAGTTTTTGAGATTGCATCCAGCTACTACATTGTGGAATCTTTTGTTGACCTGATGGCTAATCCATTTGTTCTGACGGATTTCTGCCCACTGTAGTAGATATAATGGTCATCTGAGTTAAATTCACCCATTGCAGTCCATTTTAGTTCATTGATTCCTAGAATGTTGACGTTTACTCTTGCCATCTCCTGTTTGACCACTTCCAATTTGCCTTGATTCATGGACTTAACTTTCCATATTCTTATGCTGTATTGCTCTTTCTAGCACTGGACCTTTCTTCTGTCACCAGTCAGATCCACAAATGAGTATTGTTTTTGCTTTGGCTCAATCCCTTCATTCTTTCTGGAGTTATTTCTCTACCAATCTCCAGTAGCATATTGGGCACCTACTAACCTGGGGATCTCCTCTTTCAGTATCCTATCATTTTGCCATTTCATACTGCTCATGCGGATCTCAAGGCAAGAATACTGAAGTGGTTTGCCCTTCCCTTCCCAGTGGACCACATACTGTCAGACCTCTTCACCATGACCCAACCAACGTGGGAGTCCCCACAGGGCCGGGCTTAGTCTCATTGAGTTAGATAAGGCTGTGGCTCTAGTGTGATTCAATTGACTAGATTTCTGTGATTCTTGTTTCAGTGTGTCTGCCCTTTGATGCCGTCTTGCAACACCTACCATCTTACATGGGTTTCTCCTTACCTTGGACATGGGGTATCTCGTCAAGGCTGCTCCAGCAAAGCGCAGCCACTGCTCCTTACCTTGGACGAGGTATATCTCCTCACTGCCACCACTCCTGACCTTGAACGTGGAGTAGCTCCTCTAGTCCCTCCTGTGCCCATGCAACCAGCACTCCATGGATGTGTGGTATCAGTCCTGATTATTCACTAGAAGGACTGACAATGAAGCTGCAACTCCAGTACTTTGTCCACCTGATGCAAAGAACTGTCTCATTGGGAAAGATCCTGATGCTAGGAAGAAATGAAGGCCAAGGAGAAGGGGATGAGAGAGGATGAGATGTTTGGATGGCATCGGGGATTCCATGAACTTGAGTTTCAGCAAGCTCTGGGGTTTGGTGATGGACAAGGAATCCTGGTGTGCTGTAGTCCATGGGGTTTCACACAGTCGGACACAACTGAACAATTGAAATGAACTGATTGCAATAGGGAGAATTCTTTGAGCACAAGTTCTTAAAGTGTCTTAAAATGGAACAGAAAAAGATATTTTGTTAACATGGAAGATAAGGAGGGTGCACAGCAACTATGTGTGTGTGTGTAAGTTTGTGTATATGTGCGTGTGTGTGTGTGTGTGTCTGTGTGAGTGAGATGGGAAAGATGTGGGATGGATGAACAGACAGCATGATGGAGCAGTTTGGCAAGAAGTGTTTCTTTCTGTAGTGAGCTGATTCTTAGAAGGAGCTGTTAAAGGAGTCAGAAATGTCTGACTCTTAGTGCTTGCTCTAGCGTGGGGGAAAGCTGAAGTTCAGAGGAGAGAAGCATGGCTAAAATTTAGCCAAGCCTAGTCAGTGGGAATGTTATGGATGGCTGTGAGCACTTGGCCAGTCTCTGCTGTTGTTTAAGAGAGGCCAAGTCAGCCCTTCCACCGTATGGTTGTTATCAAAATTGCAAATCCATGTGCTTGATGCAGAATGAGGCCCATCAAAACGAAATGTTAGAGTTGGAACAGGAAAAGGCTTTTTACAGATCCATACAACTATATGCGTGGCTCTTGCCCTAAGAACTCAAAGTTACTGAAGGTTTTCAGTTAAGTACATTTAAAATAAATTTCAGAGAGAGTTGTGGTAAGTTGTTACAGAATTCTTGCTGTCACATCCTTTGTGCTTAAAGTTAGGTCATGGTCAGGTAATAATGTTCCTATATATCTCTACCAGATGAATGTTGTTTTTTATCATTCTTGCCCTGTCAAGAGAGGGCAAAGTCTCAAGGCAGAACTTTCACCTTGAAATTTCCCATCTTGGATAAGCAGAAACAGATCTCATTTGGCAGATCCTTCAGGGCAAGGTTCCCACATTATGCCCAGCTCTCATCCTTGATGCAGCCAAGCACCCAACCCAACAGGTCCTGACCCCTCATGCTGTCCAAATGAGGAGACCAGTTCTCAGAGACTGAGGCCCAGAAAGATGGCCACTGATAGTAGGTTGCAGAGACAGGGATGGGGGAGAGGTTCACTGCTCCTCAAGGCCTCGGCCAAGGTTACTAGAGGGACTTAGTGAGGGCTCTGGAACACTACAGGATGTCATCCCTTGTCTTTACCCTGGAACCTGCAACTCACCCACTGGCCCAAGGCTGGGTGATCTCCAGGCCCTCCAAAAGAATGCCTGAATCTGCCTCTTCTCTCACTTTCCAGCTGATGACCACCACACCATCCTTACTTAATCACTTCCCCAAGACTACCTTCTTGAGCGTAACTGGGGGCAGAGCCCACTGTGATGCTGATCAATAGCTGAGCAGGACAACGAATGGTCACTCATTGACAGTTGGCTGCTTGTGAATGGGGCCATCTGAGGCACCAAGCAAGGCTGAGCTACACCTGTTGCCTAGGAACAGGGTGGGATGAAATGAGGCACATCAATGGTTAGCTCCATAGGGCTGTGCTCACTCTGCTCTGTTACACTGTGAATAGAATAAGAATCACTGTGAGGTTAAGGTTTGTCAAAGTAGTTCTCAAGGTGGGCTAGCTTTGACATTTTTTATGGCTTTGAAATATTAGCTATAATATGTGCGGCACATGCAACCATGTTGCAGCTGTTGGAGTGGCATATAGATAAGCACTGCTGACTGGCATGCCTGGGAATACAATGAAAAGAATGATGTACAAAAGTTAAACAAGCATGTGAAAGAAAAATCTGAGGTGGGAAAGGAGTCAGTCAAAAATATTAAAGCAGGAGGAGGAGCTAAGATGGAGGAGGAATAGGAAAGAGAGAACAATTTCTCCCCCTCAAATTTATCAAAACAACATTTAAACGACGAGTAAATTCCACAAAACATCTTCTGAATGCTGGCAGAGGATGTCAGGCACCCAGAAAAGCAACCCAAGTCTTCTAAAGGAGGTAGGAAAAAATATAAAAGACAAAGAAAGAGACAAAAGAGGGATGGATGAACTTCCGTCCCGGGAAGGGAGTCTTAAAAAGAGAGAAGTTTCCAAACACCAGGAAACCTTCTCACTGCCGAATCTGTGCCGAGCCTTGAAAGCACAGAGGGCTACATAACAGGGAGGAAAAATAAATAAACAATTAAAACCCGCACATTGCGAGCCCTACGGTTACTGCCCCAGTGAAGAAGCAGCACAGAGGCCTGCATCTGCCATTAGCAAGTGGGGGCTGGGCAGGGAGGCACGGGGCGGACTGCATCACAAGGATCTGGCCTGAATACCCTGAGCGCTATCTGAGCGAAATAATTTGGGCTAGCAAACCAGACTGTGGGATATCTACCACGCGAAAAGCCAGCCCTAACCTAAGACACTGCCAGGCCCATGCATGGAACAAAGGACTGAACAGAGATAGCAGGCGGCAGACCATCCCCCTCCAGTGATAGGCAGCCAGAGCTGGAAGGGGACAATCGCAGCCCCAGAGAGACATTATCTATAAAACCGTAAGCAGGCTTCTTTGCTAACTAAAACTTCTTGGGGTTCTGGACGGTCAACATTGGCCTGAGAAGGTGCGCCGGTGGACACCTAGATAACCGAGCGGCAGGGAGGCGAAAAGTCGCAGCAATCGCACGCGCCAAACACCTCATCACCTGAGCTGCTGGGATTTGGGAAGGGCACAAAACGCAGGCCCTACCAAGAGTCTGCGCCTCTGAGGACTACCCGAGTGCCTGAACCTGAATGGCTTGGACCTGGAAGTGCAGGCAGCCCAGGGCTGGCCACGGATGGCTCCTGGCAGAGCAACCTAGAGCCTGAGCAGAGTGGGCAGGGAGGCTACATGCACTGTGAATGGGGGACACACCCAGTGTGGCTGAGGCACTGCGAGCACACGCCAGTGTTATTTGTTTGCAGCATCCCTCCCTACCTCCCCTCAGCGCGACTGAATAAGTTAGCCTGAAAAAACAGTGTCCTCCACCGTCCCCTTTGTATCAGAGCCGAAACCATACACTGAAGAGATCAGCAAACAGAAGAAGCTATAACAGAGGGAACTGCCTTGGAAGCTACAGGCAATAGATTAAAACCCTGTGGTTAGTACCAACTATATAGGAAGGGGCCTATAGATCTTGAGAAATATAAGTCGGACCAAGGAACTAGCCAAAAATGAACTGAACCCGCAATACTCACAACAAAACCAGAGAAAATCCTAGATATATTTTTACTATTTTTACGATCATTCTTTCTTTCCATTTTTTTATTATTTTTTTTTTAATTTTAAGTCCCCTATTATTCCTTTAATTTTCACTTTGATATCCGATTACTTTGAAAAAAAAAAAAGACACATTTTTTTAAATCACATATCATATATATTTATATATATATATATTACCTTTTTTTTTCCTTCTTTTCTTTAACATTGTATTTTTGAAATTCCAAACTCTACTGTAGATTTTTAATTTTAGCTTTTTGGTATTTGTTATCAATTTTGTACCTATAGTTTTTTTTTTATAACTTCTGTGACCCATTTATTTTCTCTTTTTCTTGTTCTCTGTTTCTTTTTCTTCTTCTTTTAAATATCATTATATATCTGAAATTCCAAACTCTACTCTAGATTTTTAATTTATGCTTTTTGGTATTTGTTATCAATTTTGTACCTGTATTTTCTTAATAATTCATGCAACTTTGTTTGTTCTTGTTTTTTTTTTTTTCTTCATCTCTTTTTTTTTCCTTCTTTTTTTAACATTGTATTTTTGAAATTCCAAACTCTCCTCTAGATTTTTAACTTTTGCTTTTTGATATTAGTTTTCAATTTTGTACCTATATTTCCTTTATAATTTTCACGACTTTGTTTGTTTATGTTTGTTCATTTATTCTCTCTTTCTTTTCCTTCTTCTTTTCTTTAACATCGTATTTTTGAAATTTAAACTCTACTCTAGATTTTTAATTTTTGTTTTTATGTATTTGTTACCAATTTTGTACCTTTAAGAACCCAATCTTCAGTACCCATTTATCACTAGGGAGCGAGATTACTGGCTTAACTGCTCTCTCTCCCTTTGGACTCTCCTTTTTCTCCACCAGGTCCGCTGTGTCTCCTCCCTAACCCCTCGACACTCTACCCAACTCTGTGAATTTCTGTGTGTTCCAGATGGTGGAGAACACTTAAGGAACTGATTACTGGCTGGATCTGTCTCCCTCCTTTTCACTCTCCTTTTTTATCCTCCTGGCCACCTCTGTCAACTTCCTCCTTCTTCTCTTCTCTGTATAATTCCATGAACAACTCTGAGTGGACCAGTTGAGGAGTGCACATAAGGAAGAGATTACTGGATAGCCCACTCTCTCCTCTTTTGATTTCACCTCATCTCATTCGGGTCATCTCTAACTCCCTCCTCCCTCTTCTTTTCTCCATATAATGCTGTGAACCTCTCTGGGTGACCCTCATGGTAGAGAAACTTTTCATCTTTAACGTAGATGTTTATCAATGGTGCTGTATAGAAGGAGAAGCGATGAAACTACTGTAAAAATAAGACTGATAACTGGAAGCAGGAGGCTTAAGTTCAAACCCTGACTCCAGGGAGCTCCTGACTCCAAGGGACATTAATTGACAGGAGCTCATCAAATGCCTCCGTACCTGCACTGAAACCAAGCACCACACAAGGGCCAACAAGTTTCAGGGCAAGACATACCAAGCAAATTCTCCAGCAACAAGGAACACAACCCTGAGCTCCAAGATACAGGCAGCCCAAAGTCACCCCAAATCTATAGACATCCCATAACTCATTACTGGACATTTCATAGCACTACAGAGAGAAGAAATACAGCTCCACCCACCAGAATTCTGACACAAGATTCCCTAACCAGGAAACCTTGACAAGCCACCTGTACAAACCCCAAAAGAGCGAGGAAACACGAAAATAAAGAGAACTCCACAAACTGCCAGAATACAGAAAGGATCCCCCAAACTCAGCAATTTAAACAAAATGAAGAGACAGATGAATACCCAGCAGATAAAGGAACAGGATAAATGAACACCAAACCAAACAAAAGAGGAAGAGATAGGAAATCTACCTGATAAAGAATTCCAAATAATGATAGTGAAATTGATCAAAAATCTTGAAATCAAAATGGAATCACAGATAAATAGCCTGGAGACAAAGATTGAGAAGATGCAAGAAGGGTTTAACAAGGACCTAGAAGAAATAAAAGAGTCAATATATGATGAAAATGCAATAAATGAAATTAAAAACACTCTGGAGGCAACAAATAGTAGAATAAGAGAGGCAGAAGATAGCATTAGCGAATTCGAAGACAGAATGGTAGAAATAAAAGAATCCGAGAGGATAAAAGAAAAACGAATTAAAAGAAATGAAGACAATCTCAGAGACCTCCAGGACAATAGTAAACACTAAAACATTCGAATCATAGGGGTCCCAGAAGAAGAAGACAAAAAGAAAGACCATGAGAAAATACTTGAAGAGATAATAGTTGAAAACTTCCCTAAAATGGGGAAGGAAATAATCACCCATGTCCACGAAAACCAGAGAGTCCTAAACAGGATAAACCCAAGGCGAAACACCCCAAGACACATATTAATCAAATTAACAAAGATCAAACACAAAGAACAAATATGAAAAGCAGCAAGGGAAAACAACAAATAACACACAAGGGAATTCCCATAAGGATAACAGCTGATCTTTCAATAGAAACTCTTCAAGCCAGGAGGGAATGGCAAGACATACTTAAAGTGATGAAAGAAAATAACCTACAGCCCAGATTATTGTACCCAGCAAGGATCTCATTCAAATATGAAGGAGAAATTAAACGCTTTTCAGGCAAGCAAAAGCTGAGGGAATTCAGCACCACCAAACCAGCTCTCCAACAAATACTAAAGGATATTCTCTATACAGGAAACACAAAAACGGTGTATAAAATCCAACCCAAAACAATAAAGTAAATGGCAACAGGATCATACTTATCAGTAATTACCTTAAACGTAAACAGGTTGAATGCCCCTACCAAAAGACAAAGGCTGGCTGAATGGATACAAAAACAAGACCCCTACATATGTTGTCTACAAGAGACCCACCTCAAAACAGGGGACACATACAGACTGAAAGTGAAGGCCTGGAAAAAGATTTTCCATGCAAATAGGGACCAAAAGAAAGCAGGAGTAGCAATACTTATATCAGATAAAATAGACTTTAAAACAAAGGCTGTGAAAAGAGACAAAGATGGTCACTACAAAATGATCAAAGGATCAATCTAAGAAGAAGATATAACAATTATAAATATATATGCACCCAACACGGGAGTGCCGCAATATGTAAGACAAATGCTAACAAGTATGAAAAGAGAAATTAACAATAACACAATAATAATGGGAGACTTTCATACCCCACTCACACCTATGGATAGATCAACTAAACAGAAAATTAACAAGGAAACACAAACTTTAAACGATACAATAGACCAGTTAGACCTAAATGATATCTACAGGACATTTCATTCCAAAACAATGAAATTCAACTTTTTCTCAAGCACACATGGAACCTTCGCCAGGTTAGATCACATCCTGGGCCATAAATCTAGCCTTGGTAAATTCAAAAAAATAGAAATCATTCCAAGCATCTTTTCTGACCACAATGCAGTAAGATTAGATCTCAATTACAGGAGAAAAACTACTAAAAATTCCAACATATGGAGGCTGAACAACACGCTGCTGAATAACCAGCACATCACAGAAGAAATCAAAAAAGAAATCAAAATTTGCATAGAAACTAAGGAAAATGAAAACACAACAACCCTAAACCTATGGGACACTTTAAAAGCAGTCCTAAGGGGAAAGTTCATAGCAATACAGGCATACCTCAAGAAACAAGAAAAAAGTTAAATAAATAACCTAACCCTGCACCTAAAGCAACTAGAAAAGGAAGAACTGAAGAACCCCAGGGTTAGTAGAAGGAAAGAAATCTTAAAAATTAGGGCAGAAATAAATGCAAAAGAAAAAAAAGAGACCATAGCAAAAATCAACAAAGCCTCAAGCTCGTTCTTTGAAAGGATAAATAAAATTGACAAAGCATTAACCAGACTCATCAAGAAACAAAGGGAGAAAAATCAAATCAATAAAATTAGAAAAGAAAATGGAGAGATCACAACAGACAACACAGAAATACAAAGGAACATAAGAGAATACTATCAACAATTATATGCCAATAAAATGGACAACGTGGAAGAAATGGACAAATACTTAGAAAAGTACAACTTTCCAAAACTGGACTAGGAAGAAATAGAAAATCTTAACAGACCCATCACAAGCATGGAAGTTGAAACTGTAATCAAATATCTTCCAGCAAACAAAAGCCCAGGTCCAGACGGCTTCACAGCTGAATTCTACCAAAAATTTAGAGAAGAGCTAACACCTATCCTGCTCAAAGTCTTCCCGAAAATTGCAGAGGAAGGTAAACTTCCAAACTCATTCTATGAGGCCACCATCACCCTAATACCAAAACCTGGCAAAGATCCCACAAAAGAAGAAAACTACAGGCCAATATCACTGATGAACATAGATGCAAAAATCCTTTACAAAATTCTAGCAATCAGAATCCAACAACATATTAAAAAGATCATACACCAGGACCAAGTGGGCTTTATCCCAGGGATGCAAGGATTCTTCAATATCCACAAATCAATCAATGTAATACACCACATTATCAACCTGAATAATAAAAACGATATGATTACCTCAATAGATGCAGAGAAAGCCTTTGACAAAATTCCACATCCATTTAAGATAAAAACTCTCCAGAAAGCAGGAATAGAAGGAACATATCTCAAAATAATAAAAGCTATATATGACAAACCCACAGCAAACATTATCCTCAATGGTGAAAAATTGAAAGCGTTTCCTCTAAAGTCAGGAACAAAACAAGTGTGCCCACTTTCACCATTACTATTCAACACAGTTTTGGAAGTTTTTGCCTCAGCAATCAGAGCAGAAACAGAAATAAAAGGAATCCAAATTGGAAAAGAAGAAGTAAAACTCTCACTATTTGCAGATGACATGATCCTCTACATAGAAAACCCTAAAGACTCCACCAGAAAATTACTAGAACTAATCAATGATTAGAGTAAAGTTGCAGGAGATAAAATCAACACACAGAAATCCCTTGCATTCCAATACACTAATAATGAGAAAACAGAAAGAGAAATTAAGAAAACAATTCCATTCACCATTGCAACGGAAAGAATAAAATACTTAGGACTATATTTATCGAAAGAAACTAAAGACCTATACATAGAAAACTATAAAACACTAGTGAAAGAAATCAAAGAGGACACTAATAGATGGAGAAATATACCATGTTCATGGATTGGAAGAATCAATATAGTGAAAATGAGTATACTACAAAACCAATTTATAGATTCAATGCAATCCCCATCAAGCTACCAACAGTATTCTTCACAGAGCTAGAACAAATAATTTCACAATTTGTACGGAAATACAATAAACCTCGAATATCCAAAGCTATCTTGAGAAAGAAGAAGGGAACTGGAGGAATCAACCTACCTGACTTCAGGCTCTATTACAAAGCCACGGTTACCAAGACAGTATGGTACTGGCACAAAGACAAAAATACTGATCAATGCAACAAAATAGAAAGCCCAGAGATAAATCCACGCACATAGGGACATCTTATCTTTGACAAAGGAGGTAAAAATATACAATGGATTAAAGACAATCTCTTTAACAAGTGGTGCTGGGAAAACTGGTCAACCACTTGTAAAAGAAGAAACTAGAAAACTTTCTATCACCATACACAAAAAGAAACTGAAAATGGATTAAAGATCTGAATGTAAGATCAGAAACTTTAAAACTCCTAGAGGAGAACATAGGCAAAACACTCTCCAACATTCATCACAGCAGGATCCTCTATGACCCACCTCCCAGAAAATTGGAAATAAAAGCAAAAATAAACAAATGGGACCTAATTAAACTTAAAAGCTTCTGCACAACAAAGGAAACTATTAGCAAGGTGAAAAGGCAGCCTTCAGAATGGGAGAATGTAATAGCAAATGAAGCAACTGACAAACAACTAATCTCGAGAATATACAAGCAACTCATACAACTCAATTCCAGAAAAATAAAGGACCCAATCAAAAACTGGGCCAAAGAACTAAATAGACATTTCTCCAAAGAACACATACAGATGGCTAACAAACACATGAAAAGATGCTCAACATCACTCATTATCAGAAAAATGCAAATCAAATCCACTATGAGGTAGCATTTCACGCCAGTCAGAATGGCTGCTATCCAAAAGTCTACAAGCAATAAATGCTGGAGAGGATGTGGAGAAAAGGGAACCCTCTTACACTGTTGGTAGGAATGCAAACTAGTACAGCCACTATGGAGAACAGTATGGAGATTCCTTAAAAAACTGGAAATAGAACTGCCTTATGATCCAGCAATCCCACTGCTGGACATACACACTGAGGAAACCAGAATGGAAAGAGACACATGTACCCCAATATTCATCGCAGCACTGTTTATAAAAGCCAGGACATGGAAGCAACCTAGATGCCCATCAGGAGATGAATGGATAAGAAAGCTGTGTTATATACACAATGGAGTATTACTCAGCCATTAAAAAGAATACATTTGAATCATTTCTAATGAGGTGGATGAAACTGGAGCCTATTATACAGAGTGAAGTAAGCCAGAAAGAAAAACACCAATACAGTATACTAACGCATATATATGGAATTTAGAAATATGGTAACAATAACCGTGCGTAAAAGACAGCAAAAGAGACACTGATGTATAGATCAGTCTTATGGACTCTGTGGGAGAGGGAGAGGGTGGGGCGATTTGGGAGAATGGCATTGAAACATGTTTAATATCATGTATGAAATGAGTCGCCAGTCCAGGTTCGATGCACAATACTGGATGCTAGGGGCTGATGCACTGGGACGACTCAGAGGGAGGGTATGGGGAGGGAGGAGGGAGGAGGGTTCAGGGTGGGGAACACAGGTATACCTGTGGCTCATTCATTTCGATATTTGGCAAAACTAATACAGTATTGTAAAGTTTAAAAATAAAATAAAATTAAAAAAAAATTAACTAGGGAGCAGCAGTCCAGATAAAAGATACCATAGCATTGACTTAAAATCTGAACTCAACTCTTTTGATGCTGATGGTGAAACTCTGTTTTAATTGTTTCTAAAATGCTTTCTGAAAACAAACGGGATTCCTCTGGTAGAGGTTCTGCCTTATATATCTCCATATTTGATTGACTACTCCTTAAAACTATTCAAACACTTCAAAACTAAAGTTAACACCAAATTAAATATCCGATACTCTTCTTGTTAAACCACAAAAACTTGTATAACTTGGACTAACAAAAGAGTTTATTGGGGAAGAATGTTTTATGACTGTAGTCATTTAGAAATACTAGGGGATGGTGATAAATATAAGACCAGCTTTTACACAGTCTTATATTAATATTTTATCAAAAGTCTCTGTCCTGACTTCTCTGGCTGTCCAGTGGTTAGGACTCCATGCTTTCACTAGAAGCGGAACCGGTTCAATCCCTGTTCAGGGAACTGAGATCCCACAATCTGCATGGTGCCCCCCACCCAAAATTGTTATCTGTGTGTCGTGATCCTGTTAGTCATCTGCACCAGGATTGGACCACCTCCACTGCCCTGACCTTGGGAACACACTGCTCCCACAAATTTCTTAAGATAACTGTGGCCAAATTGATCTTTGGTCTGATCCCTCCAAACATTATTTTAATCTTTGGGAGTGCTAATTGTGGGTTTTATATGTATCAGCATTTTATGCCTCCTGAGCAACTTTAGCTGACAGCATAGGTGAGTGATGCAACAAAGCCCATAAAGATGTAAAAGGCCAGGAGGTGATGTCTGCCTGCCTAATTCAGGGCAAGTCTGACATTCACCATCCCCATGTGAATCCCTCTTCTCATCTGGGTTGTGGCAATCTAGACCTTAATGTCACTCCACACCCCAAACAATGGCAGTAACACTGCACCAAAACTCCTTGCCGCTGAGATCAATGGTCAAGCAGGGTTATTCACCTTCAGTGCAGACCCCTGACCCAGTCGGACCTCTACTCTCTGGCTAACTGGGACCTGAGGGTCTGTTTCCGGAGCTCTTGGGACCCCATATCCCTCCCCATTCAGGTGTCCACCTCTTTTCTTCCTTCGCTCCCATCCCATCAGAAAATTCACACACACGGAAATATCATCTTTTCACCATTTGATGTGTATATTAATCACAGCCTTCAGTTTACTATGTTAGTGTGAGAGTCAGTCTTTTCCTGGTTGGCCATTTCGAAGAAAGCAGACCTCTGGAGACACAATTGTAAACTGTCTGACCTTTTCTATTCAGTTACTGGCTTCCCAGCTTGTACTTCTCCAGGGTCTCTCCTTCTGGGGTGGCTGAGCTTACCTTCTCTTTTGATTCTGCCTCCTTCTTTGACTCTGCCTCATATTTTGGTACCCTTTTCGTCTTTGATTCAGTTTCTTACGTGCACAGCAGCAGAAAAAAACAGTTTGGTTTTCTTGTTTTCTTTACCTTCTTCGACAGAGTGGCATATGATCGGATTTTCTTTCTCAAGGTTCCTTTTAGAAGTCTTCAGACCCTCATCATCATATTCCGTGCCTTGAAAGACAAGAGAAGGGTATTAGTTTTGAGGAAAGGGAATAACATCTGAATTGGGAGGGAGACTTCATGAAAAGGAATATGGGCTGATGAGGGCTTCTGGCAGGCAAGGGCAGTGTACAGGTCTTGGGCAGCAAAGTCAGTTGAAAACGTGGGGAGCACAGATGGAATCATCTTATCTTCACATTGCCTCTGTATCTCTGTGGACAAAGGGTCTTCTTTCGTCCTTTCACCCCTAAAGCACACCGCATTGGAACTCTTCTTGGCTGCCGTGGCTTCCCGGTTACCTTATGATGATAGCAGGAAATGGCCTAACCCAGAATCTCTGCCTCTCACCTCCCTATATATACCTTCTCAGGACAATGAGGAGCCACACCCTTCAATCTGATTGGTCAGCTGGAAACTCCCCCAGCCAATGGTGGCTTTGGGGATCTTAGACATCACAATGTACCACTCTGCCCATCAACATGGGTTAGTGGGTGCTGAGGGAGGCCATGATATAACTTTTTCACCCCTGACACCTCTGTGTGTCTGATTCTGGGGAGTGGTGATTCAGGGGCATGGTGTTTCTTCTCATGACCCTCAGACTTTCCTTCAGTGCCCTTTATTCTTTGACTTATATGTTCCCCTTCAACACTCCTGCCTCCTCCATCCTTGTATGAACCTCTACCAAACACTTTTCACTCCAAATCTGTTCCTCAGAGTTGTCTAGTCATTTCATCTTTCACCCACTCTCTACCTAGTGGGGGTTCTTGAGGGGCTTAAGGAACTTAAGAGCAAGCACTTAACATGGAAAAAGGTAATTAAGAACAGCTTGGATGTTTTTCCTACTTCACTGAGCTTTAGAGACCCCAAGACTTGGTGAATCCTCAGTCTGTTGTGCAGAGGTCTATACACCGTCTCCATAAAATTACACATCAGAGCCAAGAAAGTCATAAATGTCTCCTCCACTAATATTGTTGGGGACACTTGAACTCTCATATTGAGTAGGGAAACTCAACTTACACCACCTACCAGAAATTCATTCCCGATTAAAAATAATAATAATAGTAATTTACCCAAAGGTAAGGGTCAGATGAACAATGCACCACTGTCCCTTGAGTAAATCACTTCCACAGTGGTCCCTCATTGACAGTTATCATCAGGTAGGGCCCAATGTGCAGTTTACCAATAGCTGAGCAGGAGAAATACCAGCAGGTATCTCACTGATAGTTGGTTGCTTATTGGCAGGGTCGAGCGATGCACTGTCCAATTGCTGGGAAAGACCTGATTCTTAGTAACAGGATGTGGAGTAATATGTCAAAGTAAAGGCTACCTGCTAATGGCTGTGCTCATGCTGCTCTGTTCCATAAGGATACGTTGGGTCCAGTGGGCTTTAATCTTTTTGACGGACTTCTTTCCCACCACAGATTTTGATTTCACATGCTTGTTTAACATTTGTACATCTTTCTTTTCATTGTTTTCCCAGTCATGCCAGTCAACAGTGCTTATCTATATGCCCCTCCAACAGCTGCCACTTGATTGCATGTGCCGCATATATTTTAGCTAATATGTCAAAGCCAACAAGAAAGTCAAAGCCAGCCCACCTTGAGAACTTCTTTGACAAACCTTATCCTTACAATGATTCTTATTCTATTCACAATGTAACAGAGCAGAGTGAGCACAGCCCTATGCAGTTAGCCATTGATGTGCTTCATTTCTATCCACCCTTTTCATAGGCAACAGGGGTAGCTCAGCCTTGCCTGGTGCCTCAGATGGCCCCATTCACAAGCAGCCTCATGTCAGTGAATGACCATTCGTTGTCCTGCTTAGCTATTGATCAGCAGCACGGTGTGCCCTGCCCCCCAGTTACTGTCAAGAAGGGAGTTTTTGGGAAGTGATTAAATAAGGCTGGTGTGGTGGTCATCAGCTGGAAAGTGATAGAAGACGCAAATTTAGGCATTCTTTTGGGTGACCTGAATATCATCCAGCCTTGGGCCAGTGGGTGAGCTGGAGGTCCCAGGGAATAGACTGGGGACGACATCCTGTAGTGCTCCAGAGCCCTCACTAAGGCCCTCCAGTAGCCTTGGCCCAGGCCTTGAGGAGCGGTGAATCTCTCCCCCATCCCTGTCTCTGCAACCTACTAGCAGTGGCCATCTTCCTGGGCCTCAGTCTCTGAAAACTGGTCTCCTCACTTGGACAGCCTATTGAGACAGGATCTTTTGGGTTGGGTGCCTGGCTCCATCAAGGACGAGAGCTGGGCAGAATGTGGGAACCTTGCCCTGAAGGAGCTGCCAAATGAGATCTGTTTCTGCTTTTTCAGGAAGGGACATTTCAAGGTGAAAGTTGTGCCTTGAGACTTTGGCCTCTCTTGACAGGGCAAGAATGATAGAATATAAGACTCACCTGGTAGAGATAGATAGGAACATTATTACCTGACCATGACCTAACTTTAAGCACAAAGGATGTGCCACCAAGAAGTCTGTAACAACTTACCACAACTCTCTCTAACTTTTGCTTTTAAATGTACTTAACTGAAAACGTTCAGTAACTTTAGGTTCTTAGGGCAAGAGCCACCCACATCGTTGTTTGAATCTGTAATAAAACTGTCCCTGTTCCAAACTCTAACATTTAGTTTTGATGGGCCTCATTCTGCTTCAGGCACATGGATTTGCAATTGTGATAACAACCATACTGTCGAAGGGCTGACTTGGCCTCTCTTAAATAACAGCAGAGACTGGCCATGTGCTCACAGTCATCCAAATATACCCAATAACTAGGCTTGGCTACACTTTAGACATGCTTCTCTTCTCTGAACTTCAGCTTTCCCCCACGCTTGAGCAAGAGCTAAGAGTCAGACATTTCGGACTCCTTTAACAGCTCCTTCTAAGAATCAGCTCACTACAGAAAGAAACGCTTCCTGTCAGACTGCTCCATCATGCTGCCTGTTCATCCATCCCCAACTCTTTCCACATCTCACACACACACACACACCCATACACACACGCAGACTCAAACTTACACACCTACACATAGGTGCTGCGCACCCTCCTTATTTTCCGTGTTAACGAAATGTCCTTTTCTGTTTCATTTTGAGACACGTTAAGAACTTGTGTTCTAAGCATTCTCCCTATTGTAATCAGTTCATTTCATCTGTTCAGTAGTGTCCGACTGTGTGCAACCCCATGGACTGCAGCACACCAGGATTCCTTGTCCATCACCAACTCCCAGAGCTTGCTGAAACTCAAGTCCATCGAATCCCCGATGCCATCCAACCATCTCATCCTCTCTCATCCCCTTCTCCTTGGCCTTCATTCCTTCCTAGCATCAGGATCTTTTCCAATGAGACAGTTCTTTGCATCAGGTGGGCAAAGTACTGGAGTTGCAGCTTCAGCGTCAGTCTTTCTAGTGAATTCAGGATTGATACCACATGTCCATGGAGTGGAGGCTGCAATAGCACAAGTGGGACTAGAGCAGCTACTCCACGATCAAGGTCAGGAGTGCTGGCAGTGAGGAGATATACCTAGTTCAAGGTAAGGAGCAGTGGCTGCGCTTTGCTGGAGCAGCATTGAAGAGATACCCCATGTCAAAAGTAAGAGAAACCCACGTAAGATGGAAGGTGTGGCAAGACGGCATCAGAGGTCAGACACACTAAAACCAGAATCACAAAAATCTAGTCAATCTAAACACACTACCACCACAGCCTTGTCTAACTCAATGAAACTAAGCCAGGGCCTGTGGGGCCTCCCAAGTTGGCCGGGTCATGGTGGAGAGGTCTGACAGAATGTGGTCCACTGGAGAAGGGAAGGGCAATCCACTTCAGTATTCTTGCCTTGAGATCCATCCACATGAATAGTAAGAAAAGGCAAAATGATAGGATACTGAAAGCGGAACTCCCCAGGTCAGTGGGTCCCCATATGCTACTGGAGATAGATGGAGGAATAACTCCAGAAAGAATGAAGGGATTGAGCCAAAGCACCAACAATACCCAGTTGTGGATGTGACTGGTGACAGAAAAAAGGTCCAATGCTATAAAGAGCAATATAGCATAGGAACCTGGAATGTTAATTCCATGAACCACGACAAACTGGAAGTGGTCAAACAGGAGATGGCAAGAGTGAACATCAAAATTCTAGGAAACAGTGAACTAAAATGGACTGGAATGGGTGAATTTAACTCAGATGACTATTATATCTACTACGGCGGGCAGGAATCCCTCAGAGGAAATGGAGTAGCCATCATGGTCAGCAAAAGAGTCCAAAATGCAGCAGCTGGAAGCAATCTCAAAAACTATAGAATGATCTCTGTTTGTTTCCAAGGCAAACCATTCAATATCACAGTAATCCAAGTTTATGTCCCAACAAGGAATGATGAAGAAGCTGAAGTTGAACGGTTCTATGAAGTCCGACAAGACCTTTTAGAACTAACACCCAAAAAAGATGTACTTTACGTTATGGTGGACTGGAACACATAAGTAGGAAGACAATAAACACCTGAAGTAACAGGAAAATTTGGCTCTGGAGTATGAAAGGAAGCAGGGCAAAGGCTAATAGAGTCTTCCAAAGAGAACACACTGGTCATAGCAAACACCCTCTTCCAACAACACAAGAAAAGACTCTACACATGGACATCACCAGTTGGTCAACACTGAAATCAGATTGATTATATCGTTTGCGGCCAAAGATGGAGAAGCTCTATACAGTCAGCAAAACAAGACTGGGAGCTGACTGTGGCTCAGATCATGAGCTGCTATTGCCAAATTCAGATTTAAAATGAAGAAAGTAGGGAAAACCACTAGACCATTCAGGTATGAAGTAAATCCAGTCCCTTATGATTTTGCAGTGGAAGTGGGAAATAGATTTAAGGGACTAGACCTGACAGATATAGTGCTTGATGAACTATGGACGGAGGTTCGTGACATTGTACAGGAGACAGCGATCCAGACCATCCACATCGAAAAGAAATGCCAAAAAGCAAAATGGCTTTCGGGGGGGGGGGGCGGGCGGGGGGTCTTGCAAATAGTTGTGAAAAGAAGAGCAGCATAAAGCACAGGAGAAAAGGAAAGATATAAGCATCTGAATGCAGAGTTCCAAAGAATAGCAAGAAGAGATAAGAAAGCCTTCCTCAGTGATGAATGCAAAGAAATAAAGGAAAACAACGGAATGGGAAAGACTAGACATGTCTTCAAGAAAACTCGAGATACGAAGGGAACATTTCATGCAAAGATAGGCTCGAAAAAGGACAGAAATTGTATGGACCTAACAGAAGCACAAGATATTAAGAAGAGGTGGTAAGAATACCCAGAAGAATTTTACAAAAAAAAATCTTCATGACCAAGATAATCATGATGGTGTGATCACACACCTAGGGCCAGACATCCTGGAATGTGAAGTCAAGTGGGCTTTAGAAAGCATCACTATGAACAAACTAGTGGAGGTGAAGGAATTCCAGTTGAGTATTTCAAATCCTGAAAGATGATGCAGTGAAAGTGCTGCATTCAATATGCCAGCTAATTTGAAAAACTCAGCAGTGGCCACAGGACTGCAAAAGGTCAGTTTTCCCTCCAATCCCCAAGAAAGGCAACACCAAAGAATGCTCAGACTACCACACAATTGCGGTCATCTCAGAGGCCAGTCAAGTAATTCTTAAAAATCTCCAAATCAATTCAGCAATATGTGAATCATGAACTTCCAAATGTTCAAGCTGGTTATAGAAAAGGCAGAGGAATCAGAGATCAAATTGCCAACATCTGCTGGATCATGGAAAAAGCAAGAGATTTTCATAAAAATATCTATTTCTGCTTTATTGACTATGCCAAAGCCTTTGACTGTGTGGATCACAGTACACTGTGGAAAATTCTGAAAGAAATGAGAATACCAGACCACCTGACCTGCCTCTTGAGAAACCTCTATGCAGGTCAGGAAGAGCAGTTAGAACTGGACATGGAACAACAGACTGGTTCCAAGTAGGAAAAAGTGTACATCAAGGCTGTATAATGTCACTCTGCTTATGTAATTTATATGCAGAGTGCATCATGAGAAACGCTAGGCTGTAGAAAGCACAGGCTGGAATCAAGATTGCTTGGAGAAATATCAATAAGCTCAGATATGCAGATGACACCACCATTATGGCAGAAAGTGAAGAAGAACTTAAGAGCCTCTTGATGAAACTGAAAGAAGAGAGTGAAAAATTGGCTTAAAGCTCAACATTCAGAAAGCAAAGATCATGGCATGTTGTCACATCACTTCATGGGAAGTAGATGGGGAAACAGTGGAAACAGTGGCTGAGTTTATTTTTCTGGGCTCCAAAATTACTGCAGATGGTGACTGCAGCCATGAAATTAAAGGAAGCTTACTCCTGTAAGTAGAGTTATGACTACCCTAGACAGCATATTAAAAAGCAGAGACTCTGTGGGAGAGGGTGGGGTGATTTGGGAGAATGACACTGAAACATGTATAATATCATATATGAAACGAATTGCCAGTCCAGGTTCGATGCATGATACAGGATGCTTGGGGCTGCTGCACTGGGATGACCCAGAGGGATGGTACAAGGAGGGAGGTGGGAGGGGGGTACAATATGGGGAACACATGTACACCTGTGGCAGGTTCCTGTGGATGTATGGCAAAACCAATACCCTATGTAAAGTAATTAACTTCTCATTAAAATAAATAAATTTATATTAAAAATAAAAAATAAAACATAGACATTACTTTGGCAACAATGGTCTGTTTAGTCAAAGCTATGGTTTTTCCAGTGGTCAGGTATGGATTGAGAGTTGGACTATAAAAAAGCTGAGCGCCAAAGAATTGATGCTTTTGAACTGTGGTGTTGGAGAAGACTCTTGAGAGTCCCTTGGACTGCAAGAAGATCCAACCAGTCCACCCTAAAGAATATCAGTCCTGAGTGTTCATTGGAAAGACTGATGTTGAAACTGAAACTCCAATATTTTGGCCACCTGATGCGAAGAGCTGACTCATTGGTAAAGACCCTGGGTCTGGGAAATATTGAGGCCAGGAGGAGAAGGGGACAATAGAGGAAGAGATGGTTAGATGGCATCACCAACTCAATGGACATGGGTTTGGGTGGACTCCTCTAGTTGGTGATGGACAGGGAGGCCTGGTGTGCTGCGGTTCATGGTGTTGCAAAGAATCAGACACGACTAAAAACTGAACTGACATCCTTTCAGGCTTTCAGTGGAGACCAGTCCATCTGTCTTCCCATTTGTCTCTGCCTATCAGAATTTAAGTGCATCAATTATCTATTTTTATCTTAAAGGGGTGATCTTGTGGGGGAGCCTCACTGTACAGTCTGTACCATAGTCAGCGGGTTTGGGGTTCCGGATGGGGCTGGATTTGATGGACCACAAGTCACATCTTGCCTTAGGGTGTGCCAGCACCTATGGCTGGGAAGTTCAGTGGTACCTGGTCTGAAGCCAGATGTGAGGCAGAGACTTCCTTTTTCTTAGTGGCTTTCACTGTCCTATTGGGGGCAGGGTAGTATCCCAAGTTTCTGGACCAGAAGCCCTGAATGTCAGACCAGATCTGGCTGTGTTCCCTCAAGTATGTACTCTCCCCTCTCCCAGCACTGCAACCCCTGCCACAGAGGGACAAGAGGAGCATGTTCTGGTTAGAAAAATAACAAAAGGAGCAAATCTCTAGGCTGGCTTCTTAAGAGATCCAGGCTGCCTCCAACGTGCCACCTGTGCCATCACCATCAGTAGTGTGTCCTGCTCTGCTTAAACATACCTTCTGGTCTGAGACCTCTTGGTCCCTCACAGCTGGTCACTACCCTGCAAGTTCCCATAGGGGAGGGTCCAGGCCATGCCAGGGGAAAGGGGGCACTACAAGAAAGCCCCAAGTGGACCACCCACCCTGTGGTTGGTGGCCTGTGGGGGCCTCACAGTGTCCACCCCTCCTACCAGCACAGAAGGCCCAAGTCTGTGCCACAATCTACTCCCGAGTTGTCCCTCCATTTCTCTCACAGGGGCTCCAGGAGCCAGCAGGCGAAGGCAGATGTCTGAGGCCCGAGTCCATAGGGCAGAGAGCTGAGGAGGTCCAGGCAGTGCCAAGAGTCAAGGTGAGTTGGCTACCCTGAGTGTGCACCAGGGACCCCACATCCCAGAACAGTGGGGACCCAAAAGGCCCTAATCCTCCCCACCATGTCAGCCCCACAACCTCAAGCTGTGCTGACTGCACACTGGTGAGCCACCTCACGTCCTCCTTCAGGTAACCAGGGGTTAGGCCGCTTAGGAGGAGCTCCTCTATGAGGCCTGAGAGCACCCCTCAAGGGGAGACTTGTAAGTGGCCTGAATCATACCGCCCAGGGTGGGTTTCTCTCCTGAGGACGCTCACAACCAGCCTCGCACGCAGGCCCAGGATCCCCATCTGTCCCCCTGCCTCACTCCTGTCTGCACCTCAACCCTGGTCATCATGCAAGGGATGCATGAGCTCTGCCAGCCTGAGAGAGTCTTTCAGGATCCAAGAAAGGAAGAAGGCCTGATGGAGGCACAGTTCATTTGGGGTGAGGAGAAGGATGTGGAGGAGGAGGATGAAGAGGAGCAGAAAGTGGGGAAGGAGGAGGAGGACCAGCAGCAGCAGCAGGTGGAGGGAGGAGGAGCAAGTAGAGGAAGGAGATGCAGCTACCTTCTCCTTCTCCTGGTCCGGGGTACCCTGGAGGAAGTGGCTGCTGCTGCAACACCCAGTCTCCCCCAGAGCCCTCTGGGTGTCTGGTCCTCCCCCAATGCCATGGCTGCTAGTCCAGGGATCCAATATGAAGAGCATGGCCTCAGCAGGCAAGATGAAGTGCTAAGCACCTCACGTAACCAGGAAGATTCCAGATCCTGGCTCTGAGATGCCCTGCGGGTGAAGAAGAATGAGCTGGTGCAATTCCTGCTCAGCAGGTGTCTTGCCAAGGAGCTGATCACAAAGGCAGAAGTGCTGAACAGTGTGCTCAAAGATTACCAGGACCATTTCCTGGTGGTCTTTGGTCAAGCCTCAGAGTATTTGCAGCTGGTCTTTGGCTTGGAGGTGAAGGAGGTGGACCCCAGTGAGCACACCAATATCCTGGTCCCCTCCCTGGGCCTCATCCTCAGTGAGATGCTGAGCGATGGGCAGAGGTTGCCCAAGGCTGGCCTCCTGGTGGTGATCCTGTGCCTGATCGCTGTGAAGGACGGCCATGCCCCTGAGAAGGAGATCTGGGGAGCACTCAGCAGGATGAGGGTGTGTCTCGGTAAGAACACTTCATCTATGGGGAGCCCAGGGAGCTGCTCACCCAAGTTTGGGTGCAGGAGGGGTACCTGGTGTACCAGCAGGTGCCTGATGAAGACCCTGTTTGCTACGAGTTCCTGTGGGGTCCCCAGGGCTATGTGGAGACCAGCAAGTTTAAAGACCTGGAATATCTGGACAGAGTTGGTTGAAGGGGTCCCAGTTCCTTCCAACCCCTCTGCAAAGGCTGCGAGGGAGGAGGAAAGAGGACTCTGAGCCAGAGCAGCAGCCAGGCTCCTTCCGGGCCCATGTCCAACAGCTTGTCCTAGGGGGCAGGAAAGGAGGCTGATTCTTCCCTTTGATATTGAAGAGGAAACAGTCAGCCTTTTCAGCAGTGAAGGTCCGGGCCCGTTGGGGGAACCCGGTGTGTGGCATCTTTGTGTTCCTGTTCTCTACAATCACATGGAGGCTCATCTCTGTTTTCTTTAGGAATTTTTCAAATGTTATTCCATTTTATAGAAGACAATGCATTCCAGTATCTAACAATGTCAATGACGTTGATCATCACACTGTGCTTGTACTTAACCAGTTCAAGATGAAGAGTTTTCCTGTTCTGTAAGAGAGAGTAGGAACACTTCCATTCTATTCTGTGGTCCTGCACAAGATAACATGGAATTAGAATTAGAATGATTTTGGAAATATGAATTTATTTAGCAGTGATATAGTTGGTGGAAAAATTAGAAAATAAAAAGTGATAGTAGTGAATTCTTTCTTCTTATACCTTGTGTGTGTTCATTTGGTACAGCTAAGGGATCTCAGTTTATGTGGATTTTCCTGGGTTATCAAAAGAAGCAGCAATTCATCTGAGTCAAGCAGCCCCCTCCTCACTGGCACATTTATTGAAAAGACCTTTATGGAGCCTCTGCTGCATGAAAGGCCCTGTGTTAGCAGTGGGGACACTGGGAGAAGCAGGACACTCCCATACCTAGAGCGATGGTCTAGGAGCCACAGTCACATGAGGTGCCTCATGGGAGGGAGGGGAAATGGGACATTGCTGTAAGGTGTCCTTTTGGCTCTTGAATAAAGCCCAGAGAGATCTCTTTTTGGGGAAGCATGGAAGGGGTCCTAGCTCTTGTCACTTTGCTGCTGACCACAAGGATGGCACAGGTGTTTTCTACCCATTATCTGCTAGGAATCCTGAAGAACGCCCATCTCACTCCCTTGAAGTGATGCCCAGAAATCCACGGACTGACCCTCTCTTCCCTGGTCCTGGGGGCCCAGAACTCAAGGTGTTAACTAGCTTTCAATTATCTTCATTGTAATTGGGCATTTTAATCAAAGACTCAACATTTATTGGTGCTGCAATGACGGAAGGTAAGTGTTTGGATGCAAGACCACCTGGGACACATGCAAAGAGTGGTTCCTGCTTCTGTTTCCTGGAGCTGCTTGGGTCCTGCTGGAACACTCCTCCACACCCAAATTTTACAGGTCCTCTAACTGGAAATGGGCCTTTCTGGGTAGCCCATACAATGAAGAATCTGTTTGCATTGTGGGAGTCCTGGGTTCAATCCCTGGGTCAGGAAGATCCCCCTGGAGAAGGGCATGGCAACTCACTCCACTATTCTTGTCTGGAGAATTCCATGGACAGAGGATCCTGGCAATCTGTAGTTAATGGAGTTGTATAATCAGATATGACTGAGCGACTAACACTATGGTCCACTACAGTCTAAGTAGAAAATTTTCTTAGTTTTATTTATGAAACTTCCTGTTTGGCTAATTAGGAATTCCACATCCTATTGAGGTGCATATTCTCTAACCTTCCCTGGATCACAAAGTAGCCAACCCCATCCAGTGGACAGTGGAGGATTTTCTGGGGGCAACAGGGTGAAAGATTCCTGCCCTGTTATCACAGGGTCAACTGTTGCCAGGCCCTGTGAGCTCTGTCTCATCCCTTATGTCCATCCTGCAGCCCAATACACGGGGCTCCTCACACCCGCTCGCCTCCCACATGAAGAACTGAGGCCATGGGGCTTGGCCATCTTCCCAGGATCACGTGCTAGTGAGGGCCGCGGTGGGCTCAAAGCCCTGTTCTCTATTCCTCTGGAGCCCCCACCTTTCCCGCCCACCCCAGGCCACCAACTGACCTTGAGACTTCTCATACCTTCCTCTTCTCAGTGCTACACGATGCCTCTGAGGTGACAAAAATCAGGCCTGTGGAAGGAAGGGGACAAGGAAAATCAGAAGAACTGTGGGGCTGCTCTGTGGTTTGCTGAGAACTGACTCTGCTCGGGGCCGGCATCTCTGTCCAGTCCCAGCGCCTCCAGCCTGAGGGTGGCGCCCTGTCCCAGCTGCTGCCATGGGGCCTCCTGCCCAACTGAACCTGCCAGGCTGACCAGCTCATCACTGAGCAGGAGTGAGGGAAAGCCTGACTGTATGGTCCCAGTTCCCACTGGGATAAGACCCTACAGGAGGCTCCTCCGATATGGGAGGGAAGGGAACACAGGTGGATCCCTGAGGCTCCAGGTCTCCCAAGCTGCAGTGAGGGAGGGGAGCAGTTGGAGGGCCTTTGGGCTGGGGAAACCAGGGGATGGACACTAAGCACAGGGGCAGGAGAGTGAGGCAGAGAAAGGCAGGCCTTGGACGTCAGGAGAGCTTGTGTGTGCACAACACAAGTGTCCCGAGCCACGGCTGACAAAGACCCCCTTGGAGACACACAAACACACTGCCAGGGCCTGGGTGCTTCCTGGCGGAGGGGGACCAGAAAAGGCAGCTCCCTCAGGACCCAGGGGGTGAGGAGGGGAACAAAGCGTGGGAGGGAGCAAGAAAGACCAGCTAGTCAGGCTGCCCACAGATACCAGGACCTTCTGTCGCCTTCAGAGGAGCCACCAGAGGCCCCCACCAACGTTTATAGCCTCCAGAGTCATGTCCCAGTCAGATGAACTGGCTGGAAGCAAAGCTTTGTCAACCAGCTTTTAAGCAGAAAGTCCATGAAGAAGCCCAAGTCGAACCCTGAATCTCATCCATGCCGCCAGTCATTAGGCAGAAAGGCCTCTGGGAGAGCTTCTTCCACACCCTCTTAGCTCACCCCTTTCAGATACCAGGCTGTGGTCCTCACACAGGGAAAATGACCCTGCTACTGGCAGAACTGGGAGACAATGCCCTAGGGTCCTCAAATACGGGCCTTTCCAAGGTACCAGTCTGTTTCCTACACAGTGATTTTCAAGAACAGTGGCCCACAAATACCAGAGAACACGCATCTCCAAACCCACTGCTCTACTGCCCACATGTGGTATAGACCGGTGACTCACTCAGGTTTCATCCAGTCCCACACCCGGATTCTCATACTTTTTCAAATACAGGTTGACGAGGGCTTCCTTTGGTCACATCTAGCTCAACAACTTAGACATGTTCCTTGGAGTGAGTGTGTAAAGGAGGGCCCTTGAAAAACACCTAACCCATAAAATCATTCGATGGGCCTGCCATCTGGGTACCAGAGAACAGGTCCACAGTGGTGGTGGGGACAGGGGCAGGGGTGGGGAAGATCAGAGCTGGCCTTGGAGAGGACCAGTGAAGTGGCTGTTTTCAACAGAACTGGCTGTACCTTGAGCCCCCAATCAAGTCCTTCAAAGGGAAGGTACCCAAAGTGACCCAAATTGGACATGGATTGCCAGGACCAGGGGTAGCAGAAGCCCAACCACCCCACTGAGGAAAGGAAACAGGGCTTTTGAAACAGCCTGCAGGGAGGCTGAATCTGAGGCTCTGGGAAGGGGATGGGAAAAGCACATGCAGGTGTTCCCAAAGTGAATACTCTAGGGCCACCAGAGTGGTGTTTATGGGAAAAATTGGAAACTGAAGACAATAGTCTATCATCTGCAGTGGGATGATACCTGTGTGTGGGCAGAGCTCGGGAGGCTGTGAGCTCAGCGGAGCACCTAGCTTTGCCCTCCCACACGACATTCTGGGGAATCTGTGTCTCAGGTGCTTGGGAACAGTCAAGTAAAATATGAGGTTGCTCCACTGTGCTCGAGCACAGCCCTACAATGGGGAGAGCTCGACCTGGGGGGCGGTGGGGGCAAGACAACAGGACTCTGACTTTGGGGCCAACTGAGCGGGACCAACCAACCAGCAGCAACAGCCAGAAGACAACAAAGCTAGAAGAGGGTGAAGGATGGGGGAGCCACCAACTCAGGTAAGGGAAATCAGCCTGCTACAGACCCCATCTTCTGGGAGGGACAGTCACCAGGGGCCCATATGACTCCTGGGATCTCTCTTGGTGGTAGCAGACCTAGGACTCGCTAGGGCCTGGCCCTTCAGCAGAAGCCAGCCACAGGCCTGTATGTTGTTAGTGAGGGGAGTGAAGTTAGGCACACATTTGTCAACCCAGCCAGGGACTGGCCCATGAAACAATGTGCCTGGCAGCAGAAGGGAGCCCTTGTAGGCAACCTGAAAAATACTTTTCTGTACTGTCAGACAACAGCCAAGCTGGGGATCCCATCTCCATACCCGGACACCCTCCCCCACACAGGTCCAGGGCTGCCTCTCCACATAACCTCTGTGACATCATGAAACAGTTAAGGAAGCTGACCACTTAATTGGCTGCCTGTCCCATGACCCAGATTCTAGAATCTCCAGAGAGTATTTATGGGGCACCCCGACCATGGTCTGAGGCCCGTTTTCCCTGAGCACTCGCTGCTTGGATAGATAATGCTCCTTAGCTAGACTGGCTCCATGGCTAGTCAGAGTTCCCATGAGTCACAGGCAGCCCTGCTGATCCTATCAACTGACGGGGAGCCTGCAGCAGGGGACACCCGTGATTCCTCCCCAGATCCAACCCTGGATTCAGGGGAGGCTTTGGAGAAGAAGGGTGACCAGCCCAAGAGCCCAGATCCAGGCCTCCATGACAATCCGCGCCTACAGGGCCCGAACCCAGAAATGGCCAAAGAGGAAGAGAACAACGCCATCCTTGGGCTGTCCTTCCCCAGGAAGCTCTGGAGGATTGTGGAGGATGCAGCCTTCACCTCTGTGCACTGGAACGATGAGGGAGATACAGTGGTCATCGAGGCAGATCTCTTCCAGATAGAGGTACTCCAGCGCAGAGGCATGGACCAGATCTTTGAGACAGACAGCATCAAGAGCTTCATCCGTGAACTGAACCAGTACGGGTTCAGGAAAGTCCACCCTTCGAGTCACACTGCAGGGAAGAAGCTCCTGGTAACGTAGAAAGCCCTTTTGGGGAGACTAGACTAGATGAGCTGAGTGCTGGACGGGTTTCATTTCCTAGGAGAATGTTGTTCTCATGAGAGGGTGGTTAAGGAAAGAAGAGAAAGCAGGATCTGTTGTGTTCCACCACCCCTCTTAGACAGGATCCATGGGGGTGACTCCAGACACTGAGTGGCCACTTGATGTCAGGGAGGGCCAGTAACACCTCAAGTGAAGATGGCCCTGGGCGAGCCCTAGGAAGTGACATGCTAGGACCTCATAAGCTGCCAGGAATGAAGAGATCTTGTCTTCATACTTAGGCATGGCCCGGACTGTTGTGGGGAGGAGGGTGGTGAGGAAGGGCTCTTCTCCCCTCTCATGCCTAAAGTGATTCATTTCCTTTCAGATCTATCGAAACTCCAATTTTCAGAGAGACAAGCCTCTGTTTCTGCAGAACATCCAGAGGACAGGCAACCCCAGAACAACTTCTCAGCCTGCCACTGGCACAACAACAACTCCAAAGAGAAAGAAGCGAGTGGTGGCAACCAGACACTCTCCTCAATTCCACCACAACGAGTTCACCCAAAAGGCTGGCAACAAAGTCCAGAAGGGGATGCCAACTGCTCGCAGAACCCCCAGCCAGTGCTCATTTGTGTTTTCTGACCTTTGGTCTGTGGGCAGTGTAGCCAAGTGGGCTGGAGGAAGCCATCTCCCCAATGAGCAGGGTGGCCCCAGCAGAGCGGCTGGAGAGGGCACATCCAGCAATGCCATATCTGTGCCCTTGGCTACTGCTGAAAGGGACAGCCCAGGGAAACTGCCCGAGAGCCCCCCAGTGTACCCAGATTACGAATCAGTGATGACTTTGTACAACACCTGTTACTCCATCCTGATGGCGGGCCTTTTAGTCATGGAACCAGATGAGGCTCCTGAAGTGGAGGATGAGCAGGGAGAATCCTCAGATTATAAGTGTGCCCTCTGTGAGCAGCTCAAGAACAAGCCCAATCCCTGAGCTGCCAGATCTCTAGGGACACTCAAAAGCACTCTCTTATAATTAAAAATAGATTTCTGGCTCTAATAAAGTCAAGCAAAACTCCTTTGGAGCAAATAAACAATCAAACGAGAACTACGAGTCTGTGTTCTTTCTATCTGTCCATTGTATTCACACATGGAACAGGGTGAGCTCGAAGAGGCTGGAAGCCCATGCCCCAGGCAATCTTCAGTCTTGTCCCCATGGTCCATTTTCATCTGAAACAGCAGCATTTCACAGGCTCATCCAAGGGTCTGACCCATGAGCCGAGTGCTGAGGCGAACCCAGGATGGACTGGTCCCTGGGCCTTGCCTGCTGCTCAGCAGATGGCTCAGCTGGGCTCCTGACCTTGGGTGTGTCACCTTCCATGAGTCATACACCCTGCAGCAGAAGAGGCTCCTCAAGGATCCCCCAGTGATGCCACAAGTTTCTGATCAGCAGCTGAGCATCCCAGCTCCCTATCCAGGGGCCTCCTCAAGAGGGCTCACTGGAAAGCAGGGTCAGCCCAGCCACTAAGTGCCTTGCAAACACATTACCCCAAAGCCAAAGACAAGTACAAGGTTTCCACAAGGTGAACACCAGCCCTTGTCACTCTTCCCTCACGGCTGTATTTAGAAGCCTATCTTTGGATGTGAGGCGGCCAGGCACTGCGTCCAACACACATAATTTGAGAGCCAAGGAACACTTTACAGTAGGACAAGTGTCACACCCAAGGACAAACCACGGCCTGTTTCTGGGCCTGCAGGCCTCTCTGCCTGCTTATGCTCAGCCCCACCCCCGGCCTTCCCCCATCACCCCCTGGACACTGTTCCAACATTAAGAATTTGGACCAGAACAGAGAGGGAAAAACACTAACCAGTTTCCTAACAACACATTTCTCTCAACCACCCAGACTCAGCAGGGCCAAAATGAATGGAAACACCACCAATTCGTAGAGCTGAGAGCCCTGGAGTTTCTCGCTGAGTCCAGAGCAGCATCAGGCAAGGGGAGTCCCTGCCCCCAGCCCCGCACCAACTGGGCACTGCAGTGCAGGGCCAATTCAGACACAACCAGATGGGCAAGTCCAGAGCGTGGTGCTGACTGCATGGTATTACCATGTGCTGGTCTCTTGGTCACTTTCCTCTCGAAAGCCCAGTCTGGACAGGACTCCTGCCCAAAGGGGATCAGGTGCTGGGGGATGTCCACCTGGAAGATGTCCTTCCTGCCTCTCCCAGGGATGGGCTGCAGCAGCCAGCGGGGGTTGGCCAGCGCAGTCATGTACTTCTGTCGCAGGTTGGGTAGCAGGGCTTGATTCTCCAGCTCCTGCACCTGGTTGGGACCTAGGTTTTCTAGGCACAGCAAAGTGCCCCAATGACCACAAGACCTGCGTGCAAAGACAGGACACAGAATGAGAATCAGGTCATTCAAAGTAGCACCTTCTTGAGACTAAGACTGTATCATGGAGGGAACCTGAGGTGAACTGGGTCCTCTGGCTGGGGGCTCATCGCGGCAAAGGGTACTCGGGGCGAGGCCAAGCGAGGGAGGAAGTGAAATGAAAGGGAGAGGCCTGGTGCTCCAGGAACCCACCAGGACATGGGCAGTTTTCAGTCTTCCCACTGCAGGCCGCAGTGACAGAGCATGAGGGCCCCAGAGGGGAACAGCAGACATCAGGTCCCCAAGGGATTTACCAGCAGACAGGTGTTGCAGTGGGGTCTCACCCCTGGAGAGTCAGGGGACTTGCTCAGGCCCAGCTTCAGGCAATGTGGGGATGGAACCCAGGCTGTGTGCTTTACTGCTTCTCATGGTCTCTGCCAGGCACACAGACACACATGTGGGGACACACACATACACACAGACAAGTGCCATGTGCAGTCCTGGATGCACCTCTGCCTCAAGCACAAACGGGGACTGAGGCCCAGAGTGGTGATCAGGCACCTTGTGCCACCAGTTCCCAGCCCATGGACCCTTGCTGTCCCTCTGAAGAAACCTCAGACCCCATGCCCAACCCCACCAACTAGTTCAAATAAAACAAACAAGTACAACCCAGCTGAGATCCAGGGCAGTGCCAGGGCCCATGTGGGCAGCATGGGGCAGGGTGTCACTTACCCACGATCACTCCATGGCCGAACGTTTTCCCAGCAAGGCCTGGATCTGGGTGGGGCTCATTCTTAGCCTCTGATACAGCAGCTCCCACTAGGCCGAGTCTTTCCAGTCCTGGTACACCATGTGGATGGCCAGGGTACAGTGCCGGTGACCATGTAGCACGGGCCACCATGGCATCTCCAGGTTCTTGACACTGTTTAAAACGAAACCTGAATAAGGCTGTCGGAAGAACAGATGGCCGAACTTCATCTCCCAGGGCTCCTAGGGCTGCCAGGGCCTCATGTGGCTGCGGAAACACAAAACCACAAAAGTCAGGAGTGTGATTCAGAGGCCTGCAAGCTCAGAGCCCTGGGCTGGACCTCAGCCCCACGAGCCCGAGCATCCTCCAAATCTGCTGACACAGAACGCAGGGGTCAGAGAGAGCTGGCTCATTCCATTCGTCTCCACACAGTCCACTGATAGGGGGGTGGTGACCCAGAGGACCCATCCATTACATGCAGTCTGTGGGGAGGTCAGCAAGGAGGGTGGGACAGTGGGAGAGAGGCACAAGGTGAGTTCCAAGACAGAGAGCCCTGACACCCTGCGAGCACTGAAGAGGGAGGGCCAGCCCCCTGGTTTCACAGCCCAGAGGGCTCTGGTCCTCTCCCGGCACAGACAGGCATTGTCCTGGGCTTGGCTTCCCCCACTCCCTGCCACCACCCCACCCTTCAGCTCCATAACCCCGTCACTGCCCATGCTCTGAAGATCCCCCATCTTAGCCCAGGGATGCTAAGGGCATATCCATGCTAACCAATCTGGACTCGGCCCTGGGGCACCCTGGACCTCAGATGGCCCTGCCAGGTGTCTTCCCCATGCCTTTGGGAGCCACCTTCCTCCTAGCCCTTCCCATACCACTGCCTCCACTGTCAGCAGATGCCCCGGCCCCTGCCCAGAGCCTCGAGAAAGAACCAAGGAGAACAGGAACTAATGGGATGGGTGCACTCCATGTCATTACCAGGGCCTGGGACGGCACCATTCAGGTATCACAGAATTCAGACCTCAAATATTACACTAGGTTACCATCACCTCATTCAATGGCTGAGGTGGCACTGAGACATAGACTGCAGGGGACCTGAACACACACATCTCCATTCGCACTTCTTTCCCTGTACCTGGAGGGGGGGTCCACGTTCACTGGAGGGAGCTGGAGGCAGAGGAGCAGAGCCATGAGCCTGAACCTCAGCAGGGTCTCAGCACCTCGCAAGGGGCCCCCATTTCCACATGGCTATGAGGACAGAAACAAGGTCCCAGGGGCACCCAACCCAGGGCCTTTTGGGCCTTTCCTTCATTTGGCACAGCAGAGCCTCAGTTCTCACAGGCCCACAAGGTCCCACATGATCTGGCTCCTACCCTACTGGCCTGCTCTCCTCGCCCCTGGATTCACCTCCGGTACCCATGAAGGCCATCCTTCCATCCTTGGAACATTCCAGTGTGTTCCTACCTCAGACCCTTTGCAGGGTGTGAAGACTCACATCGCACCTCAGTGTGACCTTACAGACAAAGGAAAGGTCTTCACAGAGCTGATGGGGGTCAAGTGAGCTCATTAGGATGGACCCTCCTCTAACAGGATGGCTGTCCCCATACAAAGGACATACTTAGAGACAGACACGGACACGGACAAACTGGGGTGAAGAGGAAGACGGAGCTCTCCAAGCCCAGACACACCCACCAAGGCCAGCAATGCCCTGGAAGTGAGGGGGGAGACATAGGACAGACTCCACAGCCCTCATGAGAGCCAACATCAGCTGACATATCAACCTCGGCTGCCGAGGCTCCTGAACCAACACGGTTCCTAGTATGAGCCACCCGGTGCAATCCTGATGTGACTGCTGGCAAATGAAGCCAGAGGGTCAGCTCTGTCGGGACATCTCTCCACAGGGGTAAGGGGGGAGTGGGGGATGGCTTCTCCACTCCCAGCACCTAGAGCACACTCCTCCATGTCTGCAAAATTCATGTGTCTGTTTACACCTCCCCTTGTCGGGGGTCCCACAATTTACTGATGCTTCCCTCCTGATGGAAGGGAAGGGAAAACTCATTCTGCCAATAGAGCCACTCCATGTGACCACACACTCACTGAAGAACCATGCAGGAGGCGGCCCAGTGCACATGACACACACCCGAGGTGCTGACACATGCCAGCAAATGGCCTTCCACAAAGGCTTCCCCTGTTTCCACTCCACCAACCACAGGCAAGGGTGTCATGTCCTCATGCACTGCCTGGTCCCGAGCATCATCATTCGGTTGAACATTTGCCCATGTGCTGGGTGACAAAGGGTTACACTGTTCATTGGGTCTGGCTTGGTTACAAGGCTGGCCCTTGGGACTTTGCCATTGCTATGTCTTCTACTAGGGTATGTGACTGGATTCCATGCTTGCCCAGTTTGTGCCATTCAGTATCTCAGCCAACCCAACCCCTTCCTCCTGAGAGCCTCTGAATCTCACCTGTGTGGGTGGAATCCCTGAGCAAGAAGTGGCTGCAAGCATTCCTATGGCCTGAAGCAGAAGGTGCCTGCTTGGTGGCCAGAGGAGAAAACATTCTTCTGCTTGCTTGACTGGGCATCTTCCCCTGCACAAGGACCAGAGGAACAGGGAGAAAGTCACCAGTGACAATACAGCAATCTTGGACAACAAGCCACCACCGTCTTCTCCTCACCGGGGGCCTCAGGCAACGGGGTCCCAGGAGGGCCCAATTCATGAGAAACACACGTGCAGGTTCCCTCAGGGTGGGTTCTGCTCATCACAGCAGCTGGCCTGTCCTCACCGGGCTGGGACAGGGACTCCATGATGTCTCAGTCTGCAGCACATAAACCCATACCCCAGGAGTGATTGTGATTTACAGCCCAGAAGACCCCGCAAAGAACAAGAGAAAATGACTCCTCCCCTCACACTGCCACTCTGGAATGATCCGGGAGCCGCAACAGTCAGTGGGCCGCCCTCCATGGACTCCTGGTTGGGCCCCACCAGGAGGGGAACTGTGGACAAGCAGCTGAGCCCTGCAGGGTCAGAGAGGGGAGGGGGGCGACTTCCAGCGGGAGGGTGGGGCTAGCGTTAGGTCATAGTCCAGGGGCGGGGTAAGAGGTTGGATGGCAGGTCTGGGGCATCTTCCCATGTGTCCTGGGGCATTGCTGGGATGCACACGTGGAAAGAAAGCAGTGGTGGGGGGGGGTACTGTGACTGTGGAGGGGGTCAGAAGGTCCAGCTTGGCCTCCTGGCATGCACTCCTGGTCCCAGAACCTGGAAGCCCATGCCTGGAGGTACCATCTAGGCACGAGGCAGGTCCCGCCTTCCTGCAGGCAGAGCGAGTCGTGGGCACTTTGGGATGGTTGGGCTGCGGCCACCAGGCAGGACAGTGGTCCGCCACTAGGACCGAGACAGCTGACAGCACTGGCTGGCTTCAGTCGCATGTGCCCACAAACAGGGACACCTGTCATTTCCGGTGTGTATGGCTGCCCTTTCTCACGTAGGCACGCAGTTACATAGACACACATGTACGAACAAAGGTGCATTCCTTCACCGGCCCTGTCCGCTAGGAGACAAACTAAGATCCGTCACGCTCTGAGGCACCTGGAAGGTCAGGCCGGGAGGAGCCTCGAGACCAGCAGCCTGAAGCAGGACCCAGAGGAGGACCAGGAAGTGAGCGGCCTGGTGGAAGAGAGGGGGAGGAGGTGGGAGGAGCAGTGTGGGAGGAAGAGTGTGGGAAAGACGGAGCTGAGGTGGAGATTCTGGAGAAGGACTCAACTCAGGGCTGGGGCAGGGCGGGACTGGGACACAAAGGGGCTTGGCTGGGGCTGGGGTGGGGTTTGGGCATGGCTCTGGGTGGGGTGGAGCCACCAGAGGCAGGGCGTGGCTGACAAGGATGGAGCTGTGGGCCCAGGAAACCCACGGAGAGTGGGCCTGTCCAGCTTCATGGCAGAGGCCAGACTGTGCCCTTTTGAGTCCTTGCCATAGGCGTCCAGTCCGTGAGAATCGGCGAGAGTCAAAGTGACCGTGACCCAGTGTCCTCAGTGACTGCATCTGAGCTTCAGAGTGGACCCCAGGGGCCAGGGAGGCAGACAGAGGCACGACCTCTGGGTAGAGTCCCCCATCTCTGGGCTGAAAACCCGGGCTGTCTCCCCTCCAAGCCACCCTGGGACTGTTGGCCCAGTGCTGAGCAACAGTCTATCTGTTTTTTTGCAGATGCTGAAGAAAATCCTCCCTGTGTTACCTGCTGCCCCTGGGACTTGAGATGTCTCAGAGAAAGGCAGCTTTGCCTTCAAAACTGTTTCCTGAACTCTTCCTCTTGTCTGGGGGCTCAGCCCACCCAGGGCAACCACCTGACTCTGCTCCTGACCGCCACCCTGGCTGCTGTGTCCCTGCCTCCCATGTGCCTGATCACAGTAAATGCTCCTCTTCCTGTCCCCACTGCTACTTGTTGAGCTCAGGCCTCATGGCCTGGGGCCAGTGCTGTCAGCCTAGGCTCCCCCCACCAGCTTGGACCCCTCTTGTCTCTCCTCTTCCACCAAGTGTTGCACACACTATCGATTCTGTCGATGTGTGTCACACCGCACACACATCTGTCCTCAACCCTGGATGGGAAGTACAGCTGAGCCCAAGCCCCAACCCATCCATGGTGCCCTGGGGGGCTTCCTGTGGTCCCAGGTCTCCTTCCTCGTTTCCCAGCACTCTGGATGGCTGTGCTGGCCCTGGGCTCTGTGCAGAGTACATCTGGGACCCCACACTTCAGATCGTGCAGTTCCTGCCCCTGGACCGCTGGCTCCTCTTGTCCTGACAACCTAGTGTCCTCCTTCCAAGCACAGCTGTAACATCCCTTTTCTGTCTGCCCGAGTGTCATGTGCTTTCATCTGGTAGTTCTGGGGCACCGTGCATCTTCCTTTTGAAGCCTTTGCCCTGTTCTTCCATCCAGACTGTGTCTGCTGTGCACAAGTCTGGACTGCCAAGGGTTACCGAGTCCCAGGAAGGCAGGGTCGATGTCTCACTGGTTCCCGTTAGCCAGGTACCCATGCAACTGCTGACGTGGGAATGTTATTCCAAGCAGTACTTTCCCTTCTAGCATGCTCTCTCCTTGCAGAACTCTCCCGGCTATGAATTGAGGGGCAGAGGCTGCCTCCTGGATTTGAGGCCTCAGTGCTGCAGGGATCCGAGCTAATACCACACCCAACTCCCTCATGCTGGTGCCCTGATCCTTGCCTCAAGAGTGGTTATCAGCTACCTCCATACACCCCAGAACCTCCTGGTAGTGGTCTCAGATCATGAGGGAGCATCCTGTGAATGGTAGGTAGGCTGCTGCTGTTCTTTCTGCATCTTGGTTATGAACTAGACCTTGCCCAGTGAACTGGACACCTATGATGTGTGGCTGCTGATGGGGGCAGCTGTGAGGCCCTGCTCCATGGCATTTCTCCACACCAGTCCCATCCCTTCTGCTGGCACCAGTTCTCCTCACGTGCCCAGATGTGTAGACCAATCCACAGGGAGTGCTGCCTCCCACCCCGCCTGGGTCTCTGAGGCTTGGTGAGGGTTCTACTTTGCTCCTGTTGTGCATTTGCAGACAGCGCTGACCTGGAAGGGCTTGACACAGATTCTTGGTTTCCCTCATGTCCTCCTTGGCCAATGTGGTTTCCTCTCTGAAATGCCTGTTGCCCATATCTCCACTGAGCTGTGTGTCCTTTCTGTGCTGAGTTGTGGGCACTTCTTTTGGGGTCTGGGCACTCATCCCGCCCTGGTGTTTATATTGCAGATTCGTTCTCTTCTGTTTTCAGGCTAGCAATGGACTCAGTATTCGCCTGGTGTCTGGGAGCTGTAAGTGCCCCACAGGTCAGCATGTGTCTGTCAGGTCCTTCCACTGGGGGTTGCCATCCACCCCCAGGCTTGGCACCTGGGGCAAGCAGTCCTCAAGGAGATGCTGCCCTGGTGTCCAGCACTCTGCCCATGAGAGAGGCCTCCTTCACCTCCATGTCAGTTCCTCGGTCCCTACCCAACTTTGGTTCTGGGCCTTGGACTCCCACACGCGGGACAAACCCAGGGGCAGCTGTGTAGCTCCAGGAGGTCAACCAGACCTACTTCCCCTCTGTCCCCAGGGCAGTTCCCATTGACCACACCTCTTTGCATACTGCCCAGATGGAGGGGCCAGCCTGAGAACCGGACGAGTTTCTGATTTCATCTCACTTCTGCTGCAGTTCTTTGAGAGGACATGGCACACATATGACCTGTGGACACGGATGGCCACTCTGCTGCTGCTGCTCAGGGTACTGATTGCCTAGGGGATGGGGCACCACCCAGGGGGACCTGGGAAGCTTCTGTGAGCCTCTGTTGCTGCCCTGCTCTCATTCGCATCACAGGCCTTTACATCATGTTTGACACGGAAGTGGGAGATGCTGGTTTGCATGTGTTCATCACTCCCAAGCTCTGGGGTGTATGTGCTCTTCACTGTCCTCCATCTGGGCACGATGGCCACGACCCAGGTGCCACACCCACCAGCACTGGAGGGGACTCCAGACACCAGGCTGCGGCTCAAAGAATGGATCCAGCTGTTTAGTTTGCAAGGACAAGGAACAGGGAGGGCGGACTGGAGTGTGCATTGTTATCCCATACCCATGGTGAGAGGACTTCAGTGAGGGAATACTCACGCTCTGAGTGGGAGACTGTCCAGCTATCCTTTGAGTACTAGTGTGCCCACCATGGTGACTTGGCCAAGCACAGAGTGGGTGTGAGGGGTCAGGAGCAGAGGATGCCCATGAGTTGCCCCCAGAGGTGAGCAGGTTCTTCAGTTCATGAGCGGGGTGTGTATCCCCTTTTTCTGTGCATTACTCTTTTACACACTGGAGTTCATGCAGGGTTTCCGTTCAGCCTTACCCTCTTTTCCTTACATCACACGTTCCCCCAGGTTCTGAAGGAGTCCTCAACAGACGTCTCACTAAGCCCTGGGCCTGGCTTTGGGGGATATTGCATTCCAGGCCTCCAGGCCCTGGCAGCTCAAGACAGACTGATGAATCCTGGGGACTGGCCCTGTGTCCCTTGACCACTGAGCCCCTGTGCCCAGAAATCCCAGCCCAGGGGGTCGTCCCAAAGGGGCCACAGAGTAAGAGTTAACTGTGTCTCTCAAGTTCGTGTCAAGTTGACCCTGTGTCTGGCAACCTACTCTCCTCTGGTGGTCCCACCTCCCTGTGTGGGTTCACCATCTCAGTGCCCGAGGTCCCTTTGGGAGGGGCTGGGGTTGTTCCCATGTCTGTTTGCTGTGGTGCTGCAGTGTCCTTCTCCCAGGGACCTTCCCCATCCCTGTTCCTCAGTTGCAGACCTGAGAACTGGCTCAGGGGCCAACCTGGGCGAGGGATGTTGACCTGTTTACTCGGGTGGCTGCCTTTGGCCTCAGTGTCATTTTGGACTGTACCTTGGTTGGTTGCCCACCTATCAAAGCTCTGGGAGGCTGCGTTGTATGGACCACCTTCCCTCCTCTGTGGCTCCCGCCTCCTGGGAGGTGGTAGCCCTCATCATGGTCCCTGGCTCCTGGCAGCTCAGTGCAACCCCACGACCTCTGCTGCAGTCCCTGGGCAGCAAGGATGAATGGAGGGGTGTGTCGTCCATCTCCTCCATCACCAGGCCTGGTAAGCCTGACCTGTGTTGTACAGTGACTTCACTCTGCTTGGCGGCTGGGCAGTAGGTGACCAGCTCTTCCCATGCTTCCTTGGTTCTCATCATGGTAGTGCCTTGTGTCCTGCCACAGATCAGGGCAGCCAGCTCCCCTGCTTCCTGGGATGGAGGGCACCTGTGAGGGAGGCCTCTGGTCCGGTTTGCTCCCTTGAGGGTGGGGGCACCAGCTCTTTATGGGGTGGGAGAGGTGGGCTGCTGTTGCAGGCTCAGAAGTTCAGAGACGTCTTGGATGTCCCAGTCTTCTGGGGCCTGCCTCCCAGTCTCTCTGGCCTTCATGTCAGTGATGCATGTTTTCCCGAGAGGACATCCAATGCCAGTGGGTCAATCCTGCCTTGGTGGAACGTTCAGTGTCTTTGAGGTTCAGCCACAGCTGTTGAATCCTGGGCTGATGTTTGTCCACTGCCTAAAGCCTTGTCAGCTACTGGGAAGACTGCCCGCCCCAACATTGGTCCTCACTGTTCTTCATCCTAGGTTGGTCATCACCCTAGAGACAGCAAAGCAAAGAAGTCACTCCCCTCTATTCCACCCCCACCACATTCCACACACCTGGATCTTCTCAGTTGCCAGGGATTTCCTCTCCCCCTGCCAGCCCAGCACATGTTCTAGCATCTGGGCTGTGGCCTTGAGCCCAGGGCTGAGTGCACACAGGCTACTCCCAGGATGGGTCCTTATAACACGTGGGACAGGGGATATCAACCCTGTACCAAGGCCCCATCTTGCCACCTCTCCTCAGACCACCCCAGGGCCAGCTTTCTCAGGATGGGTCCTTTGTGAGGCTGTTCCCAGGGGGTGGGGAGGGTAGGGAGTTGGTGCTGGAGGCTGGCTGGGGACTTACCACCAAGGGGACAGGGAGAAGACATGGTTGGGCAGGGCATCCCATCACCTGCGATGTTGACCTGACAGTTCCTGCCAGCCCATCGGGAGGTGCAGAGCACAGACAGGCACTGGAGGTGTCCACAGTGGGACTTGGTGGTCGGGCCCTCACAGTGCCTGAGACCTCATGATTGCTATTGATGAAGCAGGAAAACTGAAATCAGGAATTTTTGCCCAAGCAGTGGCTGTGTATACACATAGGACACCAACTGCCCTTGCCCATGTGGTGCCATGCTCTGCACTGCACACAGCCCAGTGGGAGGAGGTCTTGGCATCTTTTGCATCAGACAACTGCTGGGTTGGGCAGAACTGCTTCCAGTGCACTGGCCACCCGGCCACCTGCTAGCCCTCATGTAAGCACAGCCTGATGGGAGAGGGCAGGTCTGGGTGCCAGACCTCACAAGACAAAGCGCATTCAAGTCCAAGGACACCCATCCTGCAAGAGGCTCCTCCACCGTGCAAGGCGTCACGTGTCCACTCACACCTGCATCACTCAGGGTGGAGGACTGGAAAGGCTGGAGCACATCTTCCAGACAGACCTGTAAAGCACAGAGCCTGAAACGAGGCAGAGTTTGGGAAACATGTAGCATGGGGAACCAACACCTGACTCACATCGAGGGACCATGGAGGGCTTTTCAGACGGGAGGGCCGTCTGCCCTGGGGCTTATAGTGAAGAGGGTCTCCTTGGCTGGGAAATGGGGGAGGGGCCCCCAGAAGTGTAAGACCCATGGAGGGAACTGAGCCCAGGTGTGTAGCTGGAGCAGGTGAGCTTGTAGAGGGCCCCCAGCCTGACACTATATGTATAGGTTCCCTGAGGGATTTTTGGCAAAGGATTTCTAGGGATTTTGATGTGCTGTGAAGTTTCATCCATTGCCTGCAGAGGCAATTCTGCGTGCCTGATAGGCTGGGCAGGCTCTGGTCCTCCACAGAGGCAGTGTAGGAGGAAGCAGACATTCTGCCCTGCCATCTCAAACCTGGATTGGTCCCTAGCACCACCATTGCTGGAGTGTGAGTCTCAGCAAATCACTCCCTCTCTGAGTCTCCATTTGTTTTTCTGAAGGATGAGCACGGTGTGAAATGTCCCCATTAGGAGTAATCCTATTTGTTGGTGTATCTGATGGGAGTGAGGCAATCACGGGTTGATTCACACAAAAGCAATCTGTAAACCAGAAAGCACCTACTCTGAGTAGTGGTTGAAGAGGCATCTCTTGCAAAGAGAGCTTTCCCCAGAATGAGTGGGAATGCAGGTGTGTACCTTGAAGTCTGCAGCTGGGAGACAGGGAGACAGTGAAGAGCCTCCAATTCGGAAAGGAGGATAACATGGACACCATTGGCCCCTAGTGCCAAAGGTTCTATAGGATGTGGCCTGGGTTGGGACTTGAGGGCCATCGGTGGATTTTGAGCAAAGATGTATATAGTGGCCCCTGAGTCAGAAGGCACTGTGAGCTGAGTCAAACTGCCAGGCTTTGTGAACTGGGGGCTGTAGCAGGACTAGGAATCCATGAAGCTGGGAGCCTCTTCCCTGAACTGTGCAGGAGACAACATCTGCCTGCTACCTCAGGTCCATGACCTGCTTTCCACCATTCCATCACCCAGAACACTTCAGCACCCAAGTATTTTCACCATCTTCACCTAAACACTTTTGGTAGTAAAACCAAAAATGGATGATACCAAGAAGCTATTTATAGTATCCCTAATTTTCCCTATGTAGCCCACTTGGTTCTTCTGTGTATTCTTTCCACCTCTTCTTAATACCTTCTGCTTCTCTTAGGTCCATACCATGTATATCCTTTATTGGGCCCATATTTTCATGAAATGTTCCCTTTGTATCTCTAATTTTCTTTAAGAGATCTCTAGTCTTTCCCATTCTGTTGTTTTCCTCTATTTCTTTGCATTGATCACCGAGGAAGGTTTTCTTATCTCTCCTTGCTATTCTTTGGAACTCTGCATTCAGATGCTTATTATCTTTCCTTTTCTCCTTTGCTTTTCACTTCTCTTCTTTTCACGGCTATTTGTAAGGCCTCCTCAGACAGCCATTGTGCTTTCTTGCACATCTTTTTCTTGGGGATGGTCTTGATCCCTGTCTCCTGTACATTGTCACGAGCCTCTGCCCATAGTTCATCAGGCACACTGTCTATCAGATCTAGTCCCTTAAATCTATTTCTCACTTCCACTGTATAATCATAAGGGATTTGATTTAGGTCATAACTGAATGGTCTAGTGGTTTTCCCTACTTTCTTCAATTTAAGTCTGGACTTGGCAATAAGGAGTTCATGATCTGAGCCACAGTCAGCTCCCAGTCTTGTTTTTGCTGACTGTATAGAGCTTCTCTGCTGGGAGCTAGCATGAGGAACTCCGCCTATGGTAAAGGTCATGAGGAATGAGGCTCGACATATGCAAAGGTGGGATCGAGCCTCAGGAGTCCCCCTGGAAATTCTCGAGCATCTACCCCCAAATCTAGAGTTTGCCTACTTTACTGCCTTGTGCTCTCACCTACACCTCTGACTTTACTGGAGGCTGTCCCCCACCACCTCTTTCAGAGAAGGAGTTAACATAAGAGCTCCAGTTAATAATAATTCCTGGGCGTGATAGGAGTGTTTCAACCTACAAACTCCTCTGAAGGTTCTCTAGCCTGCCTGACAGGCTTGTCCGGCCACATGTGATTGTTCACAGCCTCTCAACCTTGAGAGGCACGAGATGCTTTAAACCTTCTAAAAACAGGTTCTTCAGAGAAGTTAGAAAACTATTAGTATAGTATAGTGGGCTGATTAGAAATTGTATCGGTGAAGGGTTTTTCATTTGTTGAGCCAATGTTTGCTGCTAAGTCTCCACATCCCCTGCCCTTATACACATTAATGAATATATAGAAGAAATAAGTATTAACCTTTGATATTAATCACGTTAGACTTTGGCTAAGCAAATTCTTTCCTTAATTAAAACCCACTACACCCTCACCCTATAGGAATGTAACTTTATCTGGTACCTTCGGAAGGTGGCATCTGTTTTAAGAATAATCACCCCTGGAGAAATAAGTGTTCTGGTTGACTGACTGCTGTCACAAGGAGAGGGTCATAAATTGTCAGCAGGCCCCCTGGCCAGAAGATGATGCAATACCCCTAAGACCTCTGTATACATCTGTTGAAGCACCTGACTTTAATAAAACTCAGGACTGCTGACCCTGGGTGACTTTTGTATAACATCTCAGTGTATAAAAACAGACCCTGGAAAAATAAAAAAATGGGATCAGTTCCTCGAAAGACTGGTCTCCCCATGTCATTCTTTCTCTCACCTTCTGGCTGAATCCCCATCTGGAACGTGGAGGCTCGTCAAGCCTACTAATTATGCCTGGGCTTGTAAGATCTGACTGGGGAGGCCTTAGTGTCTCCTCTCCTTCAGGAGAATGGGAGGACGCCTGAGGCCTATGTAGGTGACATACATTCCTTATTTTGGAATTTTATTAGCTTTCTACATAAGCCAAGTTATTCAGCCTCTTTTCTCCACTGAATTTTCCTACTGAGCTATCCTTATTCTATTACTATTTATACCTCTAATTAATATTTAATTAAAGCTACTGTATCCAGTTCGCCGAAGCCGTCTCCCCTTCGAATTTCCGTGGATCCACCGGGACTGGACCCCGGCACTTTTCCATCTTTGGCTGCAAAGAATATAATCAATCTGATTTCAGTGTTGACCATCTGGTGATGTTCATGTGTAGAGTCTTCTCTTGTCTTGTTGGAAGAGGGTGTTTGCTATGACCAGTGAGTTCTCTTGGCAAAACTTTATTAGCCTTTGCCCTGCTTCATTCTGTATTCCATGGCCAAATTTATTGACTATGCCAAAGCCTTTGACTGTGTAGATCACAATAAATTGTGGAAAATTCTGAAATAGATGGGCATACCAGAACACCTGACCTGCCTCTTGAGAAATCTGTATGCAGGTCAAGGAGCAACAGTTAGAACTGGACATGGAACAACAGACTGGTTCCAAATAGGAAAAGGAGTGAGTACATCAAGGCTGTATATTGTCACCCTGCTTATTTAACCTATATGCAGAATATATTATGAGAAACGCTGGGCTGGAAAAAGCACAAGCTGGAATCAAGAGTGCCGGGAGAAATATCAATAACCTCAGATATGCAGATGACACCACTCTGATGGCAGAAAGTGAAGAGGAACTAAAAAGCTTCTTAATGAAAGTGAAAGAGGAGAGTGAAAAAGTTGGCTTAAAGCTCAACATTGAGAAAACTAAGATCATGGCATCTGGTCTCATCACTTCATGGGAAATAGATGGGGAAACAGTGGAAACAGTGTCAGAATTTATTTTGGGGGGCTCCAAAATCACTGCAGATGGTGATTGCAGCCATAAAATTAAAAGACACTTACTCCTTGGAAGGAAATTTATGGCCAACCTAGATAGCATATTAAAAAGCAGAGACATTACTTTGCCCACAAAGGTCCGTCTAGTCAAGGCAATGGTTTTTCCAGTGGTCATGTATGGATGTGAGAGGTGGACGGTGAAGAAAGCTGATCACCGAAGAATTGATGCTTTTTTTTTTAATTATAAATTTATTTATTTTAATTGGAGACTAATTACTTTGCAGTATTGTATTGGTTTTGCCATACATCAACATGAATCCACCACAGGTATACACGTGTTTTGAACTGTGGTGTTGGAGAAGACTCTTAAGAGTCCCTTGGACTTCAAGGAGATCCAACCAGTCCATCCTAAAGGAGATCAGTCCTGGGTGTTCACTGGAAGGATTGATGCTGAAACTGAAACTCCAATACTTTGGCCACCTCATGTGAAATGTTAACTCATTGGAAAAGACCCTGATGCTGGGAGGGATTGGGGGAAGGAGGAGAAGGGGACAACAGAGGATGAGATGGTTGGATGGCATCACTGACTCGATGGACATGAGTTTGGGTAAACTCCGGGAGTTGATAATGGACAGGGAGGCCTGGTGTCCTGTGATTCATGGGGTCGCAAAGAGTTGGACACGACTGAGTGACTGAACTGAACTGAGCCCACTTGGTATTAACAGTCACATGGTTCACTGCAGCCATGTCAGTGTTTGCCAGCCCCTGCCGGGGTGTTGATGATCTTTGTGTCCCTGTCAATGATTTCTTTCTTTTTTTTTTTTTTTTTTTTTTGCTTATCTGATAATGTGTTTTTTTTTTTTTAATTTTATTTTATTTTTAAACCTGAAACACTGTATTAGTTTTGCCAAACATCAAAACGAATCCGCCACAGGTATACATGTGCTCCTCTGTCAATGATTTCTAAATCTGTAAATTCTCGTGGCCCCCAAGGCTTTTGGACAAAGCATTAGGAACAAGTGATCCTAGTCCCTTAAGAGCGAACACTTTCAGAGGATGGCCAGAGGCCCAGGGGTAGAGGATGTGTTACCTTCCTCCAGCCTTCAGCCTAGAGTGATGCCCTTCCTGGGACAGGCAGGACCGAGGGCCAGCCCCAGGTCAACCTGGATAACTACACACCCCACCGTCTGCCAAACAGCCTCAGGATGTGGTGTCTTTTGGTACAAACCATGGTCTTCTGTGGTGGAAATGGGTGGAACCTAGAGCTGAAAAGAAGAAGGACCCTTGGCAAGCACGTGTATTCACTAGTTTGTAATTCTGGAAACCTGTCCACCATCTTGTTTCAGGACATCTGGAGCCCTGTGCAGTCTCCCAGTACAGCCCCAGAAAACCTTGTTCAACCCACATAATTCTGGAATGTTAACGTGATTCAGGAGTCTCTGGTTTTGAGATACAGGCAATGACACCAGAGGCTCAGCAGCATTAGGCTCACATGGTTGACTTGCTTTTATAGCACACTTCTCAGGGACCAATAGGAAATGCAGGTAGAGGAGATGAGCAGAAAGGGCTTTGTGCTGCTGCTGGTGCTTCTTGCCCTGCTGGGCAGCCTCCTCTGTCTCTGAGAAACCTGTGCATTAACTTTGGACAGGATGGAAAGCTGCCTTTAGGAAGTGGCAGTGGGGGCTCACTTGCTCCATGCTTGGTAGCTCATCAGTTTCTTAGGATTAACCTGGACCCTAAATTACAAAGGCCAGGTTTTCCCTGAGCAAAATTGTGGTTTCCGGTCAAGCTCTTGCTTGCCCACCCCAGCCGGCTTCTGTGTCCCAGTGACCCTTGAGGTACCCCAGTTATCCATGAGGGTATATGGCCATCAGCGTCACAGTGCAGGTCTGAGCAGTCCAGATAAGTGTCCTTGCCTGAGTTTGTCTTTAGCATTGTGGCATCGTGACTCAGAAGCCAGGGTTTTAGATCTTGAGCCAGCGATGACTCTTTTCATCAGGCTGACCCTTTTCAGCCTCAGGTTTCACATCTGTATGTTGAGTGTAGTAACAGTGCACAGTCACTAGGCAAGCAGGGAGGGTTCCGTGAGTTGAAAGGCTGGGATAAACTTGGTGCACAACGATGTTATGGAGAAGGCGACCAGGAAAATTATGCTGGGGTCTGTCATCTGCTTTTGGGACCTACCCTTGGCTGACAAGGGCAGAAGAAAGTGCTTCATTGTCACCAGCCTGCTATCATGTCCCTCTGGGGTTCTGGGGACTGTTTTTTAGCAGTTTGCTATTGGAATAGCAACATTGCTGGGAGAAATATCAATTACCTCAGATAGGCAGATAACACAAACCTTATGACAGAAAACAAAGAGGAGCTGAGGAGCATCTTGGTGAAAGTAAAAGAGGAGGGTAAAAAAGCTGGCTAAAAACTCCACATTCAAAAAAATAAGATCATGGCATCTGGGCCCATCATTTCATGGCAAATAGATGGGGAAACAATGGAACCAGTGAGAGATTTTATTTTCTTGGACTCCAAAAATCACTTCAGATGGTGACTGCAGCCATGAAATTAAAAGACACTTGCTCCTCAGAAGAAAAGCTATGACCAATCTAAACCACATAGTAAAAAGCAGAGACATTTTTTGCTGACATAGGTCTGTCTAGTCAAACTTATGATTTTGCCAGTAGTCATGTATGGATGTAAGAATTGGATCATAAAGAAGGCTGAAGGCTGAAGAACTGATACTTTTGAGCTGTGGTGTTGGAGAAGACTCTTCAAAGTCCCTTAGACTGCAAGGAGATCCAACCAATCAATCCTAAAGGAAATCAGTCCTAAATTCATTGTAAGGACAAATGTTGAAGCTGAAACTCCTGTACTTTGGCACCTGATACAAAGAACTGACTCTTTGGGAAAAAAAAAAAAAAAAAAAGCAAAAACAAAAACAAAACCCTGATGATAGGAAACACTGAAGGCAGGAGAAGGGGGTGACAGAGGATGAGATGCTTGGATGGCATCACTGACTCGATGGACATGAGTTTGACCAAGCCCTGGGAGTAGGTGATGGACAGGGAAGCCTAGTGTTCTGCAGTCTATGGGGTCACAAAGAGTTGGACAGGACTGAGCAATTTAACTCAACTGATGGGTCCAGATGCTATGCTAAGCAAATTACACATACTGAGTTGTTGCTATATATTTGAGTATACTAGTACACCCACTTAACAAATGAGGAAGCTAAGGTAACAGGTAGGAAAATCGTAGTGACAAGATTTATGCACAGAACCTGTTGACCTTTTTAGTCCTCTGACTGAGCATGAGACTCAGCCAAGTGACAGTGTCCCTGCTGCTCCAGGTCCCTGGCAGGCAACTTGAAGTGAGGTCAGCGGGTGCAAACCACAGGGAGTGAGGGGGCTAGAACACATGGAGAGGGCATGATCTAGCCCAGGAGGAGCTGGCACTCACAATAGGAGGGTGTGCAGCCCAGGCGCCAGGCCTTTTAATTTGTCCAGAATGGCCAAAAAAGCTGAAGTTCAGAAGAGATCTCCTGGTTTTTGAATGTTAGCTCTTTATTTTATAAAGGCACTCTCTATGCCAACCGACTACCTTTGCCACTCACTCAGAGCCTACAGGTGGCCCTCTCCTTTCTCCACAGCACTGGCTCCACACAGTGTGCCCCTTGCCAGGAGTTTGCTCTCAGACGCTGATCTTCTGTCTGCCAGTGCTCCCGCCTGGGCTCAATGTGTCTGCTCAGCTTCATGAACTCATGCTGTTAAAGAATGGAGAAAGACTCAGGGAACACGCCTGCTTCCATGTCTCCTCTTGTGGTTTACTCAGCTCAGTTTGGACTGCATCTCCGAGCTTTCCCACATCCTCTCTGTAGCAATCGGTGTCCTCTTGGCCAAAGTTCTCCCGAGGCATTGCACTGTGTCTGGCTATATCCTTTCTTCCTTTCACCTGGTCCATTTTTCCTCTCTCCCAGTTACACAGTCAGCCTCTTGGGACAAATCCAGTTCAGTTCAGTTCAGTCACAAATCCAGTTCAGTTCAGTTGTGCCCGAATTTTTGTGACCCCATGGACCACAGAATGCCAGGCTTTCCTGTCCACAACCAACTCCCACAATTTACCCAAAATCATGTCCACTGAATCAGTGATGCCATCCAACCGTCTCATCCTCTGTCTTCCCTTTCTCCTTCTGCCTTCAATCTTTCCCATCATCAGGGTCTTTTCAAATGAGTCAACCCTTTGCATCACGTGGCCAAAGTATTGGAGTTTCAGCTTCAACATCAGTCCTTTCAATGAACATTCAGGACTGATCTCCTTTAGGATGGACTGGTTGGACCTCCTTGCAGTCCAAATGACTCTCAAGAATCTTATCCAACACCACAGTTCAAAAACATCAATTCTTCGGTGCTCCACTTTCTTTATAGTCCAACTCTCACATCCGTACATGACTACTGGGAAAACCATAGCATTGACTAGATGGACCTTGTTTGTGAAGTAATGTCTCTGCTTTTTAATATGCTGTCTAGTTTTGTCATAACTTTTCTTCCAGCGAGTAAGTGTTTTTTAATTTCATGGCTGGAGTCACCATCTGCAGTGATTTTGGAGTTCCCAAAAATAAAGTCACCCACTGTTTCCACTGTTTACCCATCTATTTCCCATGAAGTGATAGGACCGAATGCCATGATCTTAGTTTTCTGAATGTTGAGCTTTAAGTCAACTTTTCCACTCTCCTCTTTCACTTTCATCAAGAGGCTCCTTAGTTCTTCTTCACTTTCTGCCATAAGGTTGGTGTCATCTGTGTATCTGAGGTTATTGATATTTCTCCCGGCAATCTTGATTCCAGCTTGTGCTTCTTCCAGCCCAGCGTTTCTCATGATGTACTCTGTATATAAGTTAAATAAGCAGGGTGACAATATGCAGCCTTGACATATGCTTTTCCTATTTGGAACCAGTCTATTGTTCCATGTCCAGTTCTAACTGTTGCTTCCTGACTTGCATACAGGTTTCTCAAGAGGCAGGTCAGGTAGAATGGTATTCCCATCTCTTTCAGAATTTTCCACAGTTTATTCTGATCCACACAGTCAAAGGCTTTGGCATAATCAATAAAGCAGAAGTAGATATTTTTCTGGAACTCTCTTGCTTTTTTGATGATCCAGCCGATGTTGGCAAATTGGTCTCTGGTTCCTCTCTCTTTTCTGAAACCAGCTTGAACATCTGGAATTTCACAGTTCACTTACTGCTGAAGCCTGGCTCAGAGGCTTTGGGGCATTACTTTAATAGCGTGTGAAAGGAGTGCAATTGAGCGGCAGTTTGAGCATTCTTTGGCATTCGCATTTTGGGACAAGTCAAAAGTCTTGCTAATTACCTCACTCTTCCCATCTTCTCCCAAGTCTGATCTCAGCGCTTAATAGGTTTACCTTTCTAATATTTGCTGAATTAAACATAAAAATTCAGAGGAGACCTGTGCATAGACCAAGACTCTGATTCCCTGTGTTCACTGAGGACGCCAGGCAAGGGGGTTAATTTGACAGGCTGGCCCAGGGTCCTCAGGAGTCCCAGTAGGCATGAAGTTGCATTCTATGGGACACTCTGTCTGGGGTGACTGGATCCTCTTGTTCCCACTGGAGGGGGCCTCCATGACCCTTTAGAGAAGGCTGCAGTCCCAAAACAGCCTGATGGCACAGATGCTTGTTGGGGGGCTACAGCATCCATGACACTGGGGGACACAGGGAACCACACATCTTCTCATGGGGGCCCCTCAACAGGCACCAGATTTCAGAAACTTTTTGTGGAAAAGATGTTTCAGCTGAAGAGGGTTAACAGCAGCAGGTTTCTGTCCATCACCAATGGCCAGAGTTTATTCAAACTCGTCCATTGAGTAGGTGATGCCATCCAACCATCTCATCCTCTGTTGTCCCCTTCTCCTTCCACCTTCAATCTTTCCTAGCATCAGGGTCTTTCCAAATGAGTCAGCTCTTCTCATCGGGTGGCCAAAGTTTTGTAGTTTCAGCTTCAACATCAGTTCTTCCAATGAATATTCAGGACTGATTTCCTTTAGGATGGACTGGTTGAATCTCCTTGCACTCCAAGGGACTCTCAAGAGTCTTCTCCAACACCACAGTTCAAAAGCATCCATTCTTCGGCACTCAGCTTTCTTTATAGTCCAACTCTCACATCCATACATGACTACTAGAAAAATCATACCCTTAACTAGACAGATCATTGTTGGCAAAGAAATGTCTCTGTTTTTAAATATGCTGTCCAGGTTGGAAATAACTTTCCTTCCAAGGAGTAAGCGTCTTTTTGTTTCATGGCTGCAGTCACCATCTGCAGTGATTTTGGAGCCCCCAAAAGTAAACCCTGAAAATGTCACTGTTTCTCCATCTCTTTGCCATGAAGTGATGGGACCAGATGCCATGATTTTTGTTTTCTGCATGTTGAGCTTTAAGCCAACTTTTTCACTCTCCTCTTTCACTTTCATCAAGAGGCTCTTTAGTTCTTCTATGCTTTGGTGTCGCAAAGAATCAGACAGACTGACACACTGACCTGACTTCCTCTCAGTCTTTCAGTGGAGACCAGTACTTCTGTCTTTCCATTTGTCTCTGTCTCTCTGAATTTAAGTGCATCAATTAGCTATTATGGTCTTGAAGGGGTGATCATGTCCGGGAGCATCACTGTACAGTCTGTACCATAGACCGCAGGGGGTGGGGGTGGGGTGGGGCTGGATTTGATGGACCACAAGTCACATCTTTCCTTAGGGTGTGCCAGCACCTATGCCTGGGAGTTCAGTGGTACCACGTCTGAAGCCAGATGTGAGGCAGAGACTTCCTTTTCCTCATTGGCTTTCACTGTCCTATTGGGGGCAGGGTGGGATCCCAAGTTTCTGGAGCAGAAGCACAGAATGTCAGGCCAGATCTGTCTGTGTTCCCACAAGTATGTACGCTCCCCTCTCCCAGCACTGCAACCCTTGCCACAGAGAACCAAGAGGAGCATGTTCTGGTTAGAAAAATAACAAAAGGAGCAAATCTCCAGGCTGGCTGCTTACAGAGATCCAGGCTACCTCCAACATGCCTTCTGTGCATTCACCATCAGTAGCGTCTCCTGCCCTGCTTAAACATACTTTCTGATCTGAGACTTCTTTGTCCCTCACAGCTGATCACTTCCCCCAGCTTCTGCTCTCCCTGCCCTGTTGAAGAGGGGTGCAATTGGGCAGGTGAGGCCCTCATATGCTCTGGACACATACTGGGTTATCTGCTGTGGCAGTCTGGCCTCCACCAGAGATCAGGGCTTCTCCTGATACGCTGCCTATGTAAGGTCCCTCCATGAGCATGACCCCGACTCTTCCACCCACATGCTGCCCTGGGCCAGATGCACCTCTGTTTCCCACATTGAAGCTGTCTGCCTGGTCATGGCAGCCCCTGCTCCATTGCAGATCGGCCACACGGACTAAGCAGGGCGTGTGTAAGGGTGGGCAGTTTTTGGGAAAACAGGCATCCACAAATGCGGTCTCAATCTGTCCTCTTCAATGTGACTTGGGAACAAGCCCCTGGGCACATGCTCCTGGAGGTGGGAGTCCGGGCTTCCCACAGACCTCCTGTTAGTCCACATAGCCCTGCAACCATCTAAGGGTGTGTTTCTCTTCCCTGTGTCAGACCCAGGACTTGTGTGTCCAATATATGGCTCCAACAACTCACACCCAGGGTATATCTTTAACCGTGTAATCTCCCTTATAATCTGAGTCCTCTCCCATGGGCACATGTCAGGACTTGAATCATCCTTTTCCCTTCATACCCTGTTCTCTGTGGATCTTTCTTTGAGAGTACGTTTGGGAATGTTTGTGCATTTTCCAATTAGTTTTTTGAGCTAATTATTCTACATGTTGATGGATTCTTTTTATTTTATTTTTTTTTTTTCATTCGAGTATATTTGATTTACCATGTTGTGTTTCAGGTGGCCAGCAAAGTGATTCAGCTTTACATATACATGTATTTGGGCTTCCCACTTGGCTCAGTTGTTAAAGAATCACCCTACAATGAAGGAGATTTGGGTTCAATCCCTGGGTTGGGAAGTTATGCTCAGAGGGACATGACGAGCCTCTCCAGGATTCTTTCCTGGAGAATCTCATGGACAGAGGAGTCTAGCAGGCTACAGTCCATAGGGTCATAAAGAGTAGGGCACATCTGAATCAAATGAGCTTGCACAGGCACACATCCATATATCTATTCCTTTACAAATCCTTTCTTCATTTATGTTGTTACAGAATTTGTAGCAGAATTGCCTGTGGTTTTGTAGTATGTCCTTGTTGGTTATCTATGTTATATATAATGGTGTCTATATATACGTTAATCCCCAACTCCCAATTCCTTCCCCCGCCGCAACTTGGAATTTGGTAACTATCAGCTTGGCTTCTATGTAGATGTGTTTTTAATGTTCTTTGGGGGAGGCAGTTTAATCGTTTGAAGTCATCCTACTTTTCTCTTTTTGCTTTTGTTGCCTATGCTTTCGGTGTCACATACATAAAATCTCTTCTAAGACCAATGTTTAGAACTTCTCCAGGATGTTTTCTTCTAGTTGATTTATAGTTTCAGATCTTGCATTTAAATCTTTAATCAACTCTGAGTTTAGTTTTTTATGTGCTATAAGGTAAGGGTCCGATTTCAATCTTTTACATTCTGATTTCTAGTTTCCCACGGCAGTTAATTGAAGAGATGGTGAGGTGAAACTTAATCATGATCATCTCAAGGCAGTAATGACTGACAAGACTGTAGGAAAGGCTCTGGAGTGAGGGACGTGGCCAGGAGCATGTAAAGTTTGGGGACTCTCAATTGATTCACGCTGATACATGGATGTGATCCTGGGCAGATGCGTTCTGACCCTAGGCACATAGACTTGCTCTTCGCCTCTGCCAATCAAGAGAAGCCTCTGGGCCAGCAGGATTGTGCATTCATCATGAGTCCATGGGCACTGCTTTGGCTTTTTCTTTTTGTGTCATGAAAAAGGGTGGTCTTAATCCAAAGGCATAGAGTTACTCTTGACTACTGATACAATAAGCTTTTCGTTTAAATTCGTTTGACTTCTGAACCACTCTCTAGTTTATGTTTTTTACTACATTTTCAAACAGATTATTGGATGCACTTGGCAGAAGAGAGTGATTCTCTTCCTTTCAGTCTTAGATAATCCAACTTCTGATAATATTTTATGTCACCACATTTTTGATATCTAATCCGTTTACCTCTCTGGCATGCATTTCTGATAAGATACATACTCAAAAACCTATCCTACAAACTGCATATAATGAACTGCAAGTGATTAGAGAACGTGAAAATATTAATACACGAAAGAATGATTAAGAACATTCCCTTGGGAGGTGACCATTAGGCTGGCCTCAGATGGTTGCTAGTTTCTGAGTGACAGAAGATAGGATAGACACAGGCATAGAGGAAAGTAGAAGGTCTTAGGGAAATCATTGTATCAATCAATAGGGATTGTATGGCCACAGCTACAGGGGTCAGTTGGAATCTATTCATAGCGAACATGTAAAAGTGGAAGTATAAAGAGTTTCTACTACTCTTTGTGAGTGCTAATGAGCAAACCCCCCACCCCCATACAACACAGCGTTTGCAATAGGACTTGTCATGTTTGAAAAACAATATACTTTCCTTTTCCAGGAGAGCTACAGGCGTCTGATATTGATTTATTGCTGTTGATATAAATGAATATACCTTTCTCAACTCATGACTTAGTGTTCATGTTTTTCTCTTTTAACCCTAAGAGTCTTTGGGTCTTTTTTCAACTCTATGCATCCTCAATTCTTTCTGCAAAGTGGCAGTATATCCACGGATATTAAAATATATACCAGCACTACTTTAGGGAAACAGGGCCCTCTAACCTCCACTTTTGGTCCACCTCAGGACTTTCCTGATAGCTCACTTGGGAAAGATTCTGCCTGCAGAGCTGTAGACATCAGTTCAATTCCTGGGTAGGGAAGCTCTGCTGGAGAAGGGATATGCTACCCACCCTAGCATTCTTTGGCTTCCCTGGTGGCTCAGCTGGTGAAGAATCCTCCTTCACTGTTAGATGCCTGGGCTTTATTCCTGGGTTGGGAAGATCCTCTGGAGTACGGAAAGGCTACCCCCTGCAGTATTCTGGCCTGGAGAATTCCATGGACTTTATTGTCCATGAGGTAACCAACCGTCGGACAGCACTGAGCTATTTTCACTTTCAGCTCTTCAGGCCTAGTAATCTGTTACCTTCCCCTAAGAGCCATTATTTCAGTCAGTCCTGCAACAGAGCATTAAAGTGTGATAGTGTTAAATGGTGATAATATATACAGACGTGGAATAACAGCACCATCTATAAGGTATCTCTGTCCATATCATCCTCGTAGCTGCTTACCTGACTAATTTTCAAAGCAGGGTTGATAGTCTCCCACTTACTTTGAAAGGACAACAAACCCAGCCTCTCCATCACTATTAATGATTTTAAAATACATTCAGTGACTGACTTTGAATCATCAACTGTGTCTCTCAGGAGTTAAAGTGCAAGAAAGATTTAACTAGGGAGTTGCAGTTCAGATAAAAAATACCGTAGCACTGACTTAAAATCTGAACTCAGCTCTTTTGATGCTGATGGTGAAACTCTGTTTTAATTGTTTCTAAAACATTTTGTAAAAAACACACAGTGCATCCTCTGGTAGAGACTCTGCCTTATATATCTCCATATATGATTGACTACTCCTTGAAACTTTTCAAACACTTCAAAATTAAAGTTACCACCAAATTAAATGTTCGATACGCTTCTTTTTAAACCATGGAAACTTGTAGAACTTGGACTAACAAAAGAATTTATTGGGGAATAATGTTTTACGACTGTAGTTATTTAGAAATACTAGGGGATGGTGATACATATAAGACCAGCTTTGACACAGTCTTATATTAATACTTTTATCAAAAGTCTCTGTCCTGAGTTCTCTGGCTGTCCTGTGGTTAGGACTCCATGCTTTCACTAAAAGTGGAACCGGTTCAATCCCTGGTCAGGGAAGTAAGATCCCACAAACTGCATGGTGCCCCCACCCAAAAGCATTATCTGTGTGTCATGATCCTGTTAGTCATCTGCACCTGTTAGTCATCTGCACCACTGCCCTGCCCTTGGGAACACACTGCTCCCACAAATTTCTTAGGATAACAGTGGCCTAATTGATATGTGGTCTGATCCCTCCAAACATTATTTTAATCTTTGGGAGTGCCAATTGTGGGTTTTAGTTGCTTCAGCATTTTGTGCCGCCTGAGCAACTTTAGCTGACAGCATAGGTCAGTGATGTAACAAAACCCATTATGACGTAAGTGGCCAGGAGGTGATTTCTGCCTGCCTCACTCAGGGGAAGTATGACATTCACCATCCGCATGTGAAGCCCTCTTCCCATCTGGGTTCTGGCAATCTAGACCCTAATGTCACTCCACACCCCAAACAATGGCAGGAACACCGCACCAATACTCCTTGCCACTGAGATCAATTGTTAAGCAGGGTTATTCACCCTCAGTGCAGACTCCTAACCCAGTCGAGACCTTTACTCTCAGGCCACCTGGGGACCTGAGGATCTGTTCCCTCAGCTCTTGGGACCCCACATCCCTCCCCACTCAGGTGCCCACCTCTTTGCTTCCTTCCCTCTTTTTCCATCAGAAAACTCATACACACACAAATATCATCTTTTCACCATTTGATGTGTATTTTACTCACAGCCATCAGTTTACTATGTTAGTATGAGAGCCAATCTTTTCCAGCTTGGCCATTTCTAAGAAAGCAGACCTCTGGAGACACAATTCTAAACTATCTGACCTTTTCTATTCAGTTCCTGGATGCCCAGGTTGTACTTCTCCAGGGTCTCTCATTCTTGGGTGGCTGAGCTTATATTCTCTTTTAATTCTGACTCCTTCTTTGACTCTGCCTCATATTTTGGTACCCTTCTCGGCTTTGATTCAGTTTCTTACGTGCACAGGAACAGAAAAAAACAGTTTGGATTTTCTGTTTTCTTCACCTTCTTCGACTGAGTGGCACATGATCGGATTTTCTTTCTCAAGGTTCATTTTAGAGGTTCTGACCCTCATGGTCATATTCCGTGCCTTGAAAGACAAGAGAAGGGTTTTAGTTTTGAGGAAAGGTTATAACATCTGAGTAGGAAGGGAGATTTCATGAAAAGGGATGTGGGCTGATGAGGGCTTTTGTGGCAGGCAAGGGCAGTGTAGAGTTCTTGGGCAGCAAAGTCAATGGAGAATGTGTGGAGCATAGATGGAATCATCTTACCTTCACACTACCTCTGTATCTCTGTTGACAAAGGGCCTTCTTTCATCCTTTTGCCCTTGAAGCACACCACACTGGAATTCTTCTTGGCTGCCATGGCTTCCTGGTTACCTTATTATGATAGCATGACATGGCCTAACACAGAATCTCTGCCTCTGACTTCCCTATATATACCTTCTCAGGAGAATGAGGAGCCACACCCTTCCATCTGATTGGTCAACTAGGCACTCCCCCAGCCAATGGTGGCTTTGGGGTCTTAGACATCACAATGTCCCACTGTGCCCATCAACATAGGTTAGTGGGTGCTGAGGGAGGCCATGATACAGAGTTCTCACCCCTGACACCTCTGTGTGTTTGATTCGGGGGAGTGGTGATTCAGGGGCATGGTGTTTCTTCTCATTACCTTCAAATTTTCCTTCAGTACCCTTTATTCTTTGACTTATATGTCCCTTCAACACTCCTGCCTCCTCCATCCCTGTATGAACCTCAACCAAACACTTTTGACTCCAAATCTGTTCCTCAGAGTCATCTAGTCATTTCATCTTTCGATCACCCTGTTCCTAGTGGGGGTTCTTGAGAGGCTTAAGGAACTTAAGAGCAAGCACTTAACATGGATAAAGGTAATTAAGAACAGGTTGGATGTTATTGCTTCTCCAATGAGTTATAGAGACCCCAAGACTCGGTGAATCCTCAGTCTGTTGCCCCAAGTTCTATACACTGTCTTCATAAAATTACACATTGGAGCCAAGAAAGTCATAAATTTCTCTACCACTAATATTGCTGGGGACACTTCAACTCTCATATTGAGTAGAGATACTCAACTTGCCCCATCTACCAGAAATGTATTCCCGATTAAAAAATAAATAAATAAATAAAAATAAGGTGCCCAAAGGCAAGAGTCAGATGACCAATGCACCACGGTCTATTGACTGAATCACTTCCCCAGTGTTCCCTCATTGACAGTTATCATCATGTAGGGCGAATGTGGAGCTGACCAATGGCTGAGCAGGAGAAGTTCCAGTAGGTATCTCACTGATAGTCGGTTGCTTATTGGCAGGGCTGAGCGATGCACTGTCAAATTGCTGGGCAAGACCTGTTACTTAATATCAGGATGTGGAGAAATACGGCAGAGCAATGGCTACCTGCTAATGGCTATGCTCATGCTGCTCTATTACATAAGGATACGTTGGGTCCAGTGTGCTTTAGCTTTCTGACTGTCTCCTTTACCACCTCAGATTTTGATTTCACAGGCTTGTTTAACTTTTGTACATCATTCTTTTCATTGTATTCCGAGGCATGCCAGTCAGCAGTGCTTATCTATATTCCCCTCCAACAGCTGCCACATGATTACATGTGCCGCATATATTATAGCTAATATTTCAAAGCCAACAAGAATGTCAAAGCCAGCCCAACTTTAGAACTACTTTAAAAATAATACATTTGAATCAGTTCTAATGAGGTGGAGGAAACTGGAACCTATTATACAGAGTGAAGTAAGCCAGAAAGAAAAACACCAATACAGTACACTAACACATATATATGGAATTTAGAGAGATGATAACAATAACCCTGTGTACAAGACAGCTAAAGAGACACTGATGTACAGATCAGTCTTATGGACTCTGTGGGAGAGGTAGAGGGTGGGGAGATTTGGGAGAATGGCATTGAAACATGTATAATATCATGTATGAAATGAGTCGCCTGTCCAGGTTCGATGCATGATACTGGATGCTTGGGGCTGGTGCACTGGGATGAACCAGAGGGAGGGTATGGGGAGGGAGGGGGGAAGAGGGTTCAGAATGGGGAACACAGGTAAATCTGTGGTGGATTCATTTCGATGTTTGGCAAAACTAATACAATATTGTAAAGTTTAAAAATAAAAAAAAAAGAATATTACATGGAAAAAAGAAAAAAAAAAAGAACTACTTTGACAAACCTTTTCCTCACAGAGATTCTTATTCTATTCACAATGTAACAGAGCAGAGTGAGCACAGCCCTATGCAAATAGCCATTGATGTGCTTCATTTCACCCCACCCTGTTCCTAGGCAACAGGTTAAGCTCAGCCTTGCTTGGTGCCTCAAATGGCCACATTCAAAAGGAGCCAACTGTCAATGAGTGACCATTCGTTGTCCTGCTCAGCTATTGATCAGCACCACGGTGTGCCCTGCCCCCCAGTTACTGTCAAGAAGGGAGTATTGGGGAAGTGATTAAGTAAGGATGGTGTGGTGGTCATCAGATGGAAAGTGAGCGAAGAAGCAGATTCAGGCATTCTTTAGGAGGGCTTGGAGATCACCCAGCCTTAGGCCAGTGGGTGAGCTGGAGGGCACAGGTAATAGACTGGGGACGACATCCTGTAGTGCTCTAGAGCCCTCACTAAGGCCGTCCAGTAGCCTTGGTCCAGGCCTTGAGGAGCGGTGAACCTCTCCCCCATCCCTGTCTCTGCAACCTACTAGCAGTGGCCATTTTCCTGGGCCTCAGTCTCTGAGAACTGGTCTCCTCACTTGGACAGCCTGTGGAGACAGGACCTGTTGGGTTGGGTGCCTGGCTCCATCAAGGATGAGAGCTGTGCAGAATGTGGGCAACTTGCTCTGAAGGAGCTGCCAAATGATATCTGTTTCTGCTTATCCAAGATGGGACATTACAAGGTGAAATTTGTGCCTTGAAACTTTGCCCTCTTTTGACAGTGCAAGAAAGACAGAAAATAACATTCATCTCGTAGAGATATATAGTAACATTATTACTTGACCATGACCTAACGTTAAGCACAAAGGATATGACACCAAGAAATCTGTAACAACTTACCACAACTCTCTCTGAAATTTCTTTGTAATTGTACTTAACTGAAAATGTTCAGTAACTTTGAGTTCTTAGGGTAAGAGCCACCCACATCCTTGTATGAATCTGTAAAAATCCTTTCCCTGTTCCAAACTGTAACATTTAGTTTGATGCGCCTCATTCGGCATCAAGCACATGAATTTGCAATTTTCATAACCACCACACTGTTAAAGGGCTGACTTGGCCTCTCTGAAACAACAGCAGAGACTGGCCAAGTACTCAAAGTCATCCATAACATACCCACTGACTAGGATTGGCTAAACTTTAGCCGTGCTTCTGTCCTCTGAACTTCAGCTTTCCCCCACGCTTGAACAAGCGCTAAGAGTCAGACATTTCTGACTCCTTTAAC